>NW_020947390.1:528780-566960 GCF_900497805.2 Vombatus ursinus
ATAGATAGATAGATAGATAGATAGATAGATAGATAGATAGATAGATAGATAGATAGATATATGTAATGGATTAAGCATAGAATTTATTCTGTACTATTCTTGTGATTTACCTGGTGTGGGGAAACTCTTTAGGTGGAAGTACCCTCTAACAAGGGAGATTTGAATCTGATTTCATCTCCTTAGCTACCTAGTTACCTAATCATGTGGAAAGTCTCTGCAGTGATGGAGATCATTAAATCGTTAACGATTTAGGCTTATGGAGTTGCCAAAGGCACTGGTAGCATCAAAGCTAAGCCTCTATCCACTCTCCTGCAGTCTCTGGAATATATGTTGATAAAATATCATTTAATGAATGTTTAACATTAGGGACATCATTGGTAATAAAGTTTGAGGATTGTAGGTCAAAATACACATTGGGAAGTTCAGCATTAAACTTTATAATGACATTCTAGAATTCAATGGACTTTAGAATTTTGGATCGTTGAAAATTATAACTGTCTTGTTACTATGCATAAGTTCTGAATCTCCTTTCTCACTCCCCTCCACCTCCTTATACTGTGTTAATTTGTTCCTTGTTAATTTTTTAATTGATATACTTTACCCTGTCTACAAACAGGTCTGGAACTCAAACATACATTGTATACATTGGCGAGTAGAAGATCCTTAAACATGAATAAATGGACTAAACTAAACATAGACTGATAGCAGATAAACACCTATAAAACCAAAGAATTAAATAAATAAGAAGAAGACAATTCATCACTTTTTAATATATAGATTTGAAACCAGTGAAATAATTCCTGGCTAATAGTAGGCCCTTAATAAATATTTGCTGATTGAATGGTTAATTGATACAGGATGACAACTAGGAAGATAATCAGCCAAATACTGGAGACCTATTCTGAAAGATTTATTTCTACAGTACTAGTTGTTTAATTGTTTGAGATTTTTTCTGGTACTTCAAGCACTGAAAAAGATTTTTAAGCTCTGTGGTAATTCACTGTATGCATTTTGAGTGTTCATATATTTGTTTATTAATGATTTTAGTACTGATGTCAGGCAGTGTAGTAAGGTAAAAGCCATCCTTGACTTGGGGTCATGAGAGATATTGGTTCCAATCAGATCCTTAGATCTGCGACCAGGAGCAAATTACAACTTTTGAGCCTCAAATTCTTCATCTTGAAAATGGATATAAACACAACCTATAGAACCACTCATTGGGTTGTTGGGAGGCATATATATATACCTGTCAGCTATTGTTATTCTAGATCTTTATTCTAAAATATATATTTGTTTCCTAGCTATTGTTATTATAACTTTTCTTTTTATTTAGACATATTGGGTTAGTTCTCCTTTTTCTCCCTAAAAATTGGTGGAAAATTATTTCATAAAATTTAATTTATTTGTTGTTACATTTTAAATTCTGAACTGTCTCCTTCACTCCCTCTCCACCCTGCACCTGAGAAGAAAAATAGGTTATTTTTATATTTTCTGTAAGAAGTGTATGAAGATATTATTGAACATATGAATGGCAAAAGGAAAAAAAAGAAACAATACCAGCACAATGGGTAAATTTCTTTTGTAGAGTTTATGAGAAAACAAGAGTGGGTGACAAGAGTAACACAAGAATAAGGAACAATAGAAGAATCATAATCTATACTGGTGAATAGAAATACTCACAATAAAATTTTTAAAAATCATGTAAACTTATGAAAGTATCCATTAAAGACATTATAAAATGGGGCTTTCAATTTTTGGTATTGTTTGTGTTCATAATGAGGATAAATAATAATCCACTTTTATTTAGCACTTGAAAACTTATAAAAAAAAAACCTTTCTTGCAATAACCCTATGAAATAAGTAGTGTAATGAAATGGAATACAATTGTTCTATAAGAAATGATAAGCAGGCCGACTTCAGAAAAACCTGGATAGACATGAACTGCTGCTGAGTGAAGTGAGTAGAGAGAGGAAAACATTGTACACAGTAACAGCAACAGCAATGAAAGGATCTAAGACAATTCCAAAAGACTCATAATGAAATGCTATCCACATCCAGAAAAAGAACTATGAAGTCTGAACGCAGATTGAAACACATTATTTGCTCTCTCTCTCTCTCTCTCTCTCTTTTTCTCTCTCTCTGTTTCTTCTTTCTCATGCTTCCTCCCATTGGTTCTTATTCTTCTTTACAACATTACAAATGTGAAAATATGTTTAGATATACAGGGGCAGCTAGGTGGCACAGTGGATACAGCACCGGCCCTGGATTCAGGAGGACCTGAGTTGAAATCTGGCCTCAGGCACATAACACTTACTAGCTGTGTGACCCTGGGCAAGTCACTTAACCCCATTGCCTAACCAAAAAAAAAAAAAAATATGTAGAGCCTATATCAGATTGCATGCCATCTTGGGGAGAGGAGAAGGGAGGGAGGGGGAGAAAATTTAGAACTCAAAATCTTTTTTTATTAATTAATTTATTTTGAATTATCAACAATCACTTCCATAAACTGTTGAGTTTTAAATTTTTCTCCCCCTCCCTCCAAACCTCCCTCCCCAAGACAGCATGCAATCTGATATAGGCTATACATATATATTCCTATTAAACATATTTTTACATTAGTGATGTTGTAGGTAAGAATTAGAACCAATAGGAGGAACCACCAGAAAAAGGAAACAAAACACAACAGAA
This sequence comes from Vombatus ursinus, assembly GCF_900497805.2. Taxonomy (NCBI): domain Eukaryota; kingdom Metazoa; phylum Chordata; class Mammalia; order Diprotodontia; family Vombatidae; genus Vombatus; species Vombatus ursinus. The sequence goes on from NW_020947390.1 coordinate 531,469, forward strand.
AAAAAAATAGCAATAGTATGCTTCAATCTGCATTCAAACTCCATAGTTCTTTCTTTGGAAGTGAATAGCATTTTCCATCATGAGGCCTTTGGAGATATCTTACATCCTTGTATTGCTGATAAGGGTTAAGTCTATCAATATTAGTCATTGCATAATGTGGCTGTTACTGTGTACAACATCCTCCTGGTTCTGCTCATTTCACTCAGCATCAGACCATACAAGTCTTTTCAGGTTTTTCTTAAGTCTGCCTGTTCATCATTTCTTATATTACAATAATATTTCATTATATTCATATACCACAATTTGTTCAGTCATTCCCCAATTGTTGGGGCATCCTCTCAATTTCCAATTCTTTGCCACCACAAAAAGAGCTGCTACAAATATTTTTGTACATGTAGGTTCTTTTCCCATTTGTATGATCTCTCTGGGATATAGCCCTAGAAGTACTATTGCTGGGTCAAGGGTATGCACATTTTTATAGCCCCTTGGGCATAGTTCCAAATTGTTCCCCAAAATGGTTGGATCATTTCATAACTCCACCAACAATGCATGAGTGTTCCAATTTTCCCACACCTTCTCCAACATTTATCATTTTCCTGTTTTGTCATGTTGGCCAATCTGATAGGTGTGATGTGGTACCTCAGAGTTGTTTTGATTTGCATTTTTCTAATCAATAGTAATTTACAGCATTTTTTCATATGACTATAGATGCCTTTAATTTCTTCATCTGAGAACTGCCTCTTCATATCCTTCAACCATTTATCAATTGGGGAATGACTTGTATTCTTATAGATTTGACTTAATTCTGTATATATTTTAGAAATGAGGACCTTATCAGAGAGACTGGTTGTAAAAATTCTTTCCCAATTTTCTACCTTCCTTCTAATCTTGTTTGCATTGTTTGTGCAAAAACTTTTCAATTTAATGTAATCAAAGTTGTCTATTTTGCTTTTTGTAATGTTCTCTCTCTCCTGTTTGGTCATGAATTCTTCTGTTCTCCATGAATATGATAGGTAAACTATTTCTAGCTGTCCCAGTTTGCTTACAGTATCAGCCTTTATATCTAAATCATGAACCCATTTTGACTTTATTTTGGTATGTGGTGTGAGATTTTGATCTATGCCTAGTTTCAGCCATACTCTTTTCCAGTTTTCCCAGCAGTTTTTGTCAAAGAGAGAGTTCGTATCACAGAATCTGGGGTTTTTGAGTTTATCAAATAATAGATTATTGTAGTCATTGACTATTGTGTCTTGCATATTTAACCTATTCCACTGATCCACCACTTTATTTCTTAGCCAGTACCAAGCAATTTTGATGATTGCTGCTTTATAATACAATTTAAGATCTGGAATGTCTAGAACACCTTCCCCTGCATTTCTTTTCATTAGTTCCCTTGATATTCTTGACCTTTTGTTATTCCAAATGAATCTTGTTATTTTTTCTAACTCTGTAAAATAATTTTTTGGTAGTTTGATTCAGTTTGCCACTGAATAAGTAAATTAGCTTAGAAAATTTAGACCTCAAAATCTTATGGAAATGAATGTTGAAAACTAAAAATTAATTATTTTTTTTAAAAAAAGAAATAAGTAGTGTAATTCTATCCACATTTTAGAGTTGAAGAATCTGAGGTTTGGAGACTTTCCTGTAATCACAAGGTAATAAGAGTCAGAGTTAAATCTTGACCTAGATCTCCTAAGCCTAAATACCAGTACCCTTTCAAATGGAGAATACTTCTATTGTATCACTATTGTCCTTTCTTCCTTCCCAACAATAGATGTAGCTTTATGACAGATGGGCTTAGATGGTCACAAACATAATAGGGTCTAAAGAATATATTCCTATCAGAATCATTTAATAAGCAGGAAATTTTGAACTATTTTATCAACCAATATATCATACTTTTCCCAAGCTCTATACCAGTCAATTAATAGTAACTTAACATCTTTTTGATAATAAGTAACTTAAACATAATTATAGGCTCAAGTGGGCAGGAATTGTCTTATCCAAACTGTATACCTCTTCTGTCAGTGCTTTGAATAAGGCAACTGGCAAAATGTCTGTTGAACTGAAAATTCATTATTAATTTTTTTTTTCTTCTTAGACATAGAATCTTTAGAATCTAATAGCTTCTTCTTACCTGCACTGCAAATACATGCCAATTGTTTCTATGGTTATCAAATATTTAACTAAGTTCTGATATCTTAAAATCTGTGCATCTTTTAACATTCATACAACATTTCATTAACAATAGAAAATAAAAGCAAATTTTTTCACACAAAAACTTGAATCCCAAATTTAGGTTTTCTGTCCATCAGGATTATGAGAAAATGGAGATTTTTGTCTCTAAATCAATACTGGTGGTTTAACTACTTCGTCACCATTATCCCTTTTGAAAATGGTATTGGAGAGCAGCTAGGTGGCACAGTGGATAAAGTACCGGCCCTGAAGTCAGGAGGACCTGAGTTCAGATCTGGCCTCAGACCCAACACTTGACACTTACTAGTGGTGTGACTCTGGGCAAGTCACTGAACCCCAATTGCTTTAAATACACACACACACACACACACACACACACACACACACACACACACACATAAATGGTATTGGGAGTCTGTGCCTAGCAACCATAAGTTCTTAGATGTGGTATGTCATGAACCCCTTCTCAGAGACACATTTTAAAGGCACAAAATAAATTACATGACATTTCAAAGGAAGCCAATTATATTGGAATAGTTATCAAAATTAAAAAAAAGTTAATGGATCCTAGGTTAAGAATCCCTAAGCTAGCTACTGATAGCAAAAAAGTTAGTTAAGTTCATAGGAATAGGATGGGGTTGCTGAGTCTTTCTCAGTCTCTAAACTGAGATCCAGTCTCCTATGCAAGAATTCATTTGGATCAATCCCCTCAATGCAATTAAACTAATAACCCAAACTACAAACTCTGATGTAAGGAGGTCTGAAGATTCCTGCAGTGAATGAAGTTAGCCTGCAAAATGGCCAATTGTGTTATAAATAACTGTTTTTCTAACTCCTTTTATTGTCTATTCATATATCTGCTTATCCTTGAGATTTTACCAACTCAAAGAGAAGTGAAAAAGAGATACCCAAAAGAAGGGAATTTTAAAGCCTTTTGTTTATTGAAGTTTCTGTGAAGTCCTTAATTTAGGTTTAAACAGGAAATCTGGAAGCATCCCTTTTCTATTAATCCTCAAAAATGTTTATCATTTTTGGGTATGACTTTTTATTGCATACTATTGTAAAGAGCAACATTCCTATTGCCAAATAGTTTTTTTTCCTATCCTATCCGTGCTTTAGAGGTAACTTTCTGCGCCATCTTCTTCAGAAGCCTTCCTTTATTTGCTAGTTAGTGATGACTTACTTTGCTTTGTGCCTCTCTAGCATACTTACTCTGCACTACTTTGCATTATTGTTATTTTTAATATGTATCATTGATCATAAGTTCGAAGATGGCCAAGGGCCATATCTTATCTAAACTTCATATATCTTCCAGTGCCTAATATCATATCCTGTACAGTATAAGTGCCCAATAAACATTAGCTGAATGAATAAATTAGCAAATGAATCTAAGATAGAAAAAAGATCCTAAAAAATAAATCCAAGTAGTACCAGTAACTGAGAAAATGTTAAACAGATACATATATTAAAGGAAAAAATGACTATCTGAAAAGATGGGCATGTATACATAGTGAGATGGAAATCGAAGGAGTTTAGAAGTTTCATATTTAAATAATGTAAATTTGGGGTCAAATTTCTCATTAGTCAGTAGGTAAAACTAAGGGTTTGTGATCTGGCTAAGGAAGCTATTCATTTGGAGAACATAAGAAAAGATGACTTAAAAGGCAATATATTCTTCGGAGCCAATGCTGAGCTAATGTCAGTGTAACTGAAATTACAAATGTTGTTCTTCTCTGCTTGCCCTCTCCTTCGCAGGATAAGGTTTTGTCCTCTATCAATCTGTGACATTTCTGCCACTAACATAGCTAAGAGATAAGGGTTTTCTTCTCCCGTTTCTTCCTATAGTTCATCTTGATTTGTATCAGGTCACATGACTATCTTGTACTATAGTTTTATAAATCACTTTAGAGGAGTTATCTTGACTCTGCAAACCCATAGGTTATCAGATTCCTATGACACAGCTGATTTTCTCCATTCAAAGCCAGCTTTTGAGCTCTCTTGTTTTGGGACCTATCTCAACCATAAGTGCTACATCTTATTTTCTTAATATATTTTTCTCTAAACAGATTAATTTGTGTTCATTAGCTCATTACTCTTCCCTCCCCAAAAAGAAATTCTCAACTAATCTCCTACACTGATGTCTTACTTTAGAATGGAGGTGAACATAAGGTGTTGAATGTTATCCCAACCCAGTACAAGTTGTGATAGATCTCTGACAAATTAGCTAAGTTTGGATTGGTTTATTACCACAAAGATGAACACCCAGTGATGATGTTTTCAAGCATAAGCAACCCATGAAACTATTTACTAAGGCTTAGAGATATTACTGTCTATTAGTGATGCAGCAAATTACCACACTGATATAATCACAAATCCTTGAGGTTTTTGAAGTGAACGGTTTTGAGGCATTCAGAAGCAGTATGACATAATAGTTAGAAAGCCAGCCTCCAAATCAGAAAGAACTGGCTTCCAGCTAGCTGATAAAAAGCCAAATAATAACATCTCTGACCATACAGTACTGACAATATTGTGTAATACCTTGAGCTAGTCATGTGACTTCTCATTACATTCCTCCCACCCCTAAATCCCCCCCACTCCCTCACAACTTTCTCAAGACTAAGTTGAAGAGGGAGCTGATATTTACCTGCATTGGTAGAGGGAATTCCTCAGTGGAAGTTCCCTATACCAGTGAAATCACCCTCTGACACCCTGTTCCTTTCCCCCTCATGAAGAAAGGAAACTGTCACACTGATCTTAATTGGACTAAAATGAAGTTTCCGAAAGAACGAGCAGACACTATTTCTCAAAATATATGTTATGTGTCTCCTAATCTAATATATTCCATTGTCTGGAAATCATTAGTCTCAGGGACTGTTGGGAAAATACACAAAGATGAGCGGGATCTGTGATTTCATGGCTTTTTTGTGAAACCACTGTGTGAGAAACTGATAAGTCCTAGGAAGTTGTCGAGGTACATAGATAGAGGTTAGGAAACTTATCCAGGGTTGTATCAGAAGAAGGATCTGAACCCAGGTCTTCCTGAGTATGTGTTGAGTACTCTATGCACTCCTGTGTTTGTAAATTATGTAGGTAAATTGTACATCTACTTAGGGAATCACTTTAAATAGGAAAGAAAGATGCCCAAACAGAAGCATAAAAGAGATTATAGGGTAAACTGACTAGGGTAACCTGTGACTTCATTGGCATAGAGAACTCTCAATGAAGAAACTCCTTTCACCCATGCAGAACAAATCAAGCCTTGAAAAGCTATTATGTAACCCTGGGCAAATCATAACCTCTGTTTTTCTCAGTTTCTTCATCTGTGAAATAAGGATAATAATAACACCTACCTCCCAGGGTTGTTGGGAGAATAAAATGAGATGATTTTTATAAAGCACTTTGCAAAACTTAAAATGCAATGTAAGTGCCAGAAATTACTACTACTTCTACTACCACTCTCACCACCACTACTACTACTATTACATCTTACTACTACTACCATGACATGCTGGTGCAGCAGATAGAGCACTGGTCTTGAAATCAGGAAGACTCATCTTCATGAGTTCAAATCTGGCATCAGACACTTATTAACTCTGTGACCTTGGCCAAGTCACTTAACCCTGTTGCTTCAGTTCCTTATCTGTAAAATGAGCTGGAGAAGAAAATAGCAAATGATTTTACTATCTTTGCTGAGAACATCCCAGATGGGGTCATGAAGAGTCAGACATGACTGAAAAATGACTGAACAAACAAAACTACTGCCACCAGCAATCTAGTATCTTGACTAAGAGGTTAAGTGCCTAGCTCATGATCATATAACTAGCACATATTAAAGGCAAGTCTTCAAACCAGAAATTTCTTCAAACCAGATGTATTTTTCAAGGGTGTTCTTCTATTATGCTCTGTTAATTTTCACATGTACTTATATTGATTTGATTTGGAAGAAATACTGTAGGAAAGAGATTCTAACATCAGTGATAAAAGAAATATGATAATTGGGGCAGGGAGTAGAAACAGGTCCTTATTTTCCTTTTTTTTTTAAATTTATATTCTTTCAAAAAAGTTTTACCAAGACCAAAAGTTTTAGGAAATTTATAGATGAATAAAACTCATAACACTATCTCATTTCTGTAGAGATAGAACCAACTGAGGGGTCAGTGCTAACCATTTTTTTTGTAGATACATATGTAATTTCCATTGATGACAGGTTGTGGTAGAATATTGTACCTTATTCTGCATCCCAGCTATGCTGTCTTATGAACTTAAACAAATTAACTGTCCTTCCTAAACATCTATGCCCCATGTGTAAAATGAAGGGGTTGGGCCATTGTAGATGACATCTGAAATTCTAACAGCTCTGTATCTATGATTACATTATTAGATCATCTCTGTGGTCCATTTTACAGCTAAATCTTTGATCTCACAGTGGGGTGTGTGTATATGTGTGTATGTGTGTACTCAAATATTTGGGGTACATGTGTTTTCACACATATATCCCCCAACAACTCATTTCTCTAATCTTGCTGGTGCTGTAAGTAGTTGAATTTTCCAGATAATTGATTACCTTGTTAAATATGACCATTTTAAGAGCATAATCAAATGAGATATTCAATGTGTCTTTTAAATTTTAAAGTATTTAAATTGATTTTTTAATTAATAATATTGATATTTTATTAATAATTTTAATACTTTTCTATACCAAACATAATTTTAAATGTTTTAGATGCTTGTTAGTCATCATTATAAATATCATTAATGTAACATGTTTTTAAAACAAAGATGAGCTAAGAAATAGTTGAGGTGTTCATAGATATTTCTCTCTATATTAAATAGTTCTCACATGTTGTTTTTTGAGTTCCTTTGTATTTTGAAAAAAAATAGTTTCTTTGTCACATCTTTAGTGTCAGGAAGACAGTTATCATTTTTTTTTCCTGCTTGTCTATATTGCAGACCTTTCCCCCACTCTCCCATTTCTAATTTCTTGTTGGCTGAGGAGTCAGATAATGTATTATTCTGGGATCCTGTGCAAGATAAGAGTAAATAAGATTTGAGTGGAGACTTTACAATGTCTTTTTGTCTGCTAAGGCTTTCTTTAGTGGCTTTCCTTTTAGTGGGTAAGATTAGAACTAGAAGGGCCCTTCTCATTTTGCAGATGAAGAAATCGAGTCCCAGATAAGTGGTCAGGTTCATGGTAAGCAGTAGAGTTTGAATGTAAATTCAGGTTCTTCAACTTTGCATCCAATATACTGTCTAATTTACAGAAAGTAAAAATTGCTGGATAAATGATGTGTTGCTTTATATGAAAAGATCCACATACCACATTTCCACTTCTGCTCCAGCCCCTCAAATAGGGTCTTGGGGCTGGGGAAAGGGAGTTCTCATTTTTTTACTTCAGCTCTCAGTGTATCCACTCCACATCCTAGAATCTTGTCTTTTTAAGTGTTTTGAAAGCAAAAACTAGCTTTGGTGTTTTTATGACTAATGACATTGTCTTAGCACTTAGCAATAATGGCAAGAAAATCTTGGTTGCAATAGATCTTCACAAAAGGGGTGGATTTCTACTGAAACATAACAGAAGGAATTGACAAGATCATTGTTGATAGCTACTTTCATTGTGGGTGGAACCAAAACCATGTAGGCAAGGTGAGACACTTGATGTCTCTTGAAGCAAAACAGACACTCTTTAAATTGATATCCATTAACTCCCTCCAAGGTCTACATACAGAATTGTAGTGCTTTTAAGTGAGTTTTGGAAGGCAGTCATTTCTAAACTGAGTATCTCTTTCATGAGCAACAACAAAACTGGTATACTGGAAAATATGTAGAAATTACTATTTATATTTAGGTCATATTAATAATGCTCTAATTATTTATTCTGTAACAATAATAATTCTCTTTTCTGAGGGATAAAACTTGGCAACATTAAAAAACCTAAGATGTTACTGACTGTACTTGCTTGCTCACTGCCTTGTATTCTCCCACCCCACTTCTGTGAATCAAATTCTGTACAGCTACCTTAAGATGATAAGATTCATTGCTATAAGGGAAAGCCACTTAGCCCAAACTTCTCATTTTACTGCCAAGGAAACTGAGGCCTAGAGAAGTTAATTTGCTCAAGGTCAGACCCAAAGTGAATGACAAAGGTAGGATCTACTTATTCCCTTTATCGGGACAGTAGGGATCATAGCAGATCCAAAAAATACCTGTCCACTCACATATCTAACCAGATGGGCTCTTTATTGTTGAAAACTGGATTGAAGGGATTCTTCAGCAGAGAAATAGTCCAGGGCTAGGTATGTGGCACTCACTATAACTAATTAACTCATTGAGTACCTTCTGTCACCAATGTATGCTCAGGTCTAGATTGATTACCTGTCATATATGTAGGTGCATAAATCTATTTATGTGCTATCCTTAGTTATCTTTTGAGGGCACAAATGCCCTTCCCTCCCCACCCTACTATTTTTTTTTAAGTGATGATGAAGGACTGATCATATCTATTCCAACTCTGTGAATGGTTAAGGCTTATCTTCAACTTTTTCTCTACCTATGACACAATACTCCATTTTGGCTTTTTAGTAAATGAATACCTTAAAGGCTGATGTAAAGGATGGAGACCAAAAAATATCTAAAAAATCTGGATACTACCCTTTCTGATCCCTCCTGTTGTTGAATAGTTGTATCCAATTCTTTGCAACCCCACTTGGGTTTTTTTTTTTGGTTTTTTTTTTTTTTTTGACAAAGATACTGGAGAGGTTTGCCCTTCTGAGCTGGGCTCAAATTCCCATCATCTTGAGTCATTTACATGAACCTTCCTGATTCTCAGGATAGCAAAGTAAAGCATGCAAAGACAAGTTGTATGCCTTTATGTCACTTTTTTATACACATAAATCCTCATATTTGGCTCCATGAAATATTTATATATGGAATTCATTTTAATGTTATTGTTCTCTCCAGGCATTTCATATAGAAATGTTAATGCCTCCCACCAAGGAATATGATGTCCAAGACACTAATTTTACAGAACAAAATGAACTGGTTCAGTGGCAGTTATTCAGTGAACTCAGTCAATGTAAAGTAGTCAAAAATGTAAATGTGTATCTAAGATACAAAGTACGTAGTTATAAGAATTATGCCACCCTTGCTTTGCCACATCTCATAATGTAATGACTGACAGACAGTCACAAAGAACAATAGAGATGAGGCAGGGGATGGGGGGGAGTAAATATGGAACACTGCATATAATGACAGATTTTTTTATGCATTGATCACTTATGCTGATTGTTATTTTCTTCCTCTTTTTTCTGTAAAAATGTTTTTGTTAAGAAATGACTCTCTAGGGGCAGCTAGGTGGCACAGTAGATAGACCTCCTACCTTGGAGTCAAGAGGATGTGAGTTCAAATCTGGCTTCAGAAACTTGACACTTACTAGCTGCATGACTCTGGGCAAGTCACTTAACTCCGACTGCTTCATTTACAAAAAAAAATGCTCTCTGGGTAGGGGAGGGGAAGAGAAAAATATAGATGAAGTAAAAATTAAATATTACAGTATGTGTATGTATATATATATGTATAGATACATATGTATACCCCCATATATAGGTATATATTTGTATGTATGTGTGTATGTATATACATACATACATATATACACCTATATATATGTACGTGTATATATGTATATACATGTATATACATATATACATACATGTACATACATATACATGGAGAGAGACAGACAGACAGAGAAAGAGAGAAGTAGAACAAAATCAAAATTTTAGCAGATCCTTGAAAAGTTGGCCTACGGATTTATGACGCCAGCCTAGACCTAGATTCCAAAGATGTCCAAAAAGTACTAGAGAGATGTGAACTTGCAAGAAGATGTGAGACAGGATCCTTTCACCTTATCATATCATATCACTCACCCTGTGAGTACTGGACCAGGGTTATTTTTGTCCTCACCTATAAGCCATACCTTAATATTTAGTGCCAACATAAGAGTATCAACCCCAAGGTACAGAATGTGACCCACAGATTACAACTGAAACTCCCATTAGATTTTGAACTATTTTAAGGTAGGGACTGCTTTTTGTTTGCCTCCCCCACTCCAGAAGTTGTGACAGATTTTCATAATCTATTCACACAATCTATTCACAATGCCAGAAAATGTCAAAACAAAAAGAACCAGTGATGTCCTCCATGAGGCCCAAAGGAAAAAGCAGTGGTTTTGTAGTCAAAAGGCCTGGGTGCAAACTCCACCTCTATTACAACCTGTGTGATCTGGGGTTATTCACTTCTCTCTGAGCCTCAGTTTTCTCACCTACAAAATCAGTGATTATGAACTAGATGAACTAGAGAGTGGTCATGTGGTATGGCTTTAATTAGAGGCATATATTTGCAAGATAACCCTTCCTGAGGTTAAGGGTATACTCTTTGGAATCAATGGATAATGTCCTTGTCTCCCCTGTGCCTAGCCTAGGAGAAGCTTAATGAATGTTTGTTGATTAATTGATTGATTGATCATGGAAGTATAGAATATTAGAGTATATGCTTAAGTCACTATTTGACTTTGAAAGTTAAATCTGAGGGCCTGGATTCAAATCCCATCACTCCCATTTAGTATGTGGGAGAAATGTGTATGTTGAAAACTTAGTTAACCTTTTTGGTTCTCAATTTGCTCCTCTGTGACATAAAGGGCTTGGACTAAGCCCTTCAACTCTAAATTTATAATCATATAACCTTAGTCAACATCATTACTATTCATTTAATTCACATTTCTAAAGTGTTGTGAGAGTTACAATGTGATTTCTTCCCCACAGCTTTGTGAGGTAGATACTAAAAGAATTATTAACCCCATTTTATAGAGTAGGAAACTGAGGAATCTGAATCCAGATCTCTTCTGTTTCCAAGTGTAATGTGGTTTGTCACTACACATTTCAATTTTACGAAAGATAAGGAAACTGCCTACTTCTCTTGTAGAAATTTCTAGAATAGAAAAGATTTCTTAGCTGTATTCAATGTCCACTGAGAATGGAGAAATAGGCACACACATGATGGGTCATCCTTCATGATCTTTCACCTTGTGGCAAGCCACAGCAACCAAGGAACCCTATAAGCTGCTTTTTGTGATTATTTCTAGTTGGTAGCTAAAGCCATTTATGCACCTTAAGGGAAAAGGAGAGTGTTTTTTTGTTTTGTTTTGTTTTGTTTTGGGGGGGTTGTTGTTTGTTTGGTTTGTTTTGTTTTAAACTGTTAACTCTTGATGGGCTATAAAAATGAGTCTCCAGAGGGCTTATTAGCTGGTTATGAACTAGAGCATTTCCTGAAGTGTTTTATATTTTTATGGGATCCCGATAACCTAATTGAACAGGATATACTGACATGGACTTGGCTTTCACTGGATATAATACCTCAGTGCTCCAGTCACCAATTATCCCACAGCACTGCCCCCATTGCACTTAGCAGAGATCACTTTAGGACAAGTTATATCATATAATGCTTGCTGGGCTTATATAGTCATCACTTGGCCGTTATAAATTCATTAGATATTGGTTAATGTCAGATACCTTAGGCAATACCAGGAAATTCACAAGGGATATTAAATCCTGAAGATACTTTGAGGTAATAAATTCTTAATTCATAGATGAATTGAAAATATCAGTGAATAGGCAGCCAATTGGTACCAAAATTAGAGTAATGCAAGTTCACAGACTTAGAGTTTCAAAGGACCTTAGAGGACATCTAATTCACAATCACTGATTTTGTAGGTAAGAAAACTGAGGCTCAGAGAGAAGTGACTTACCCCAGATCACACAGGTTGTAATAGAGGTGGAGTTTGCACCCAGGCCTGTTGACTACAAAACCACTGCTTTTTCCTTTGGGCCTCATGGAGGACATCACTGATTCTTTTTGTTTTGAAGTTTTCTGGCATTGTGATGCAAGTGTATGAAAGATGTAAAGTTTCAAAGATTTGCAAAGCTTCACATTCCTTTTCATTTCAAAATTATTAATCAATCAAACAAGAAGCATTAATTAAGTACCTACTATGCCAAGGGCTGGGGATTCAAAAAGAGGTAAAGGCAGTACATTCCCTCAAGGAGCGTATCATCTAATGGGAGAGAAAACATGCAAGCAAATATATAGAAAGCAATCAACAAGCAAAATAAATAGGAAATAATCAGAAGAGTGAAGGTACTGGAATTAAGAATGGTTGGGAAGGTTTCCAATAAAAAATGGAATTTTAGTTGAGACTTAAAGGAAGTCAGAGAACTTACTAGGTGGAGCAGAGAAAGGAGAGCATTCCAGGTTTGGGAGACAGCCAGAGAAAATGCCAAGAGGCAAGAGATGAAGTGTCTTGTTCGTGGAACAGCCAGGAGATTAGTGTCACTGTATGGAAGACTACATTTGGGGGAATAAGGTATAAGAAAACTAGAAAGGTAGGAGGACACTAGATTGTGAAAAGCTTTGAATGCCAAAGAGAGCATTTTATATTTGATCCTAGAGGTGATAAGGGTTGAACTGGAAAGAATGAGGATTGTGGAAAAGAAGGAATATTAAACTATTAGGAGCTTTGGGTATTAGTATTGACTCTGCTATTAACTAGCTGTGTGTTCTTGGGCAAATCACTTATTATCTCAAGACTTTTATTTCCTCATTGTTAAAATAACACAGTTAGAGTGGATAATTTCTAATGTCTTTTCCAGTTCTAAAAGTCTATACCTTTCATATTAATTCTAATATCATGTACATGTATAGGTATGATGACAGTGCTTAAAATTAATCCAAGTGTTCTGATTTTAGACATTCCAGGTTTTGACAAAAGAAAACTGTCCTGGAAGTAAAGGTTTCTAATAGATTATTCCCAGAAATAGAAATCTAACTAGGAAGAGGAGTTACTAGAATGTTTACAAGTGCCACCAAACATTTGGAGTGAGAAATAAATGCGTTCTCAGAAGTAGGCAACAATCTACTACAACAATCCAGGCAACAATCTCTCAGATGCACAATACACTCTGAAGTAAGGGTTTTTGATCTGACCCAGCTCTGCTGCTGAGCCATGTGTCAAGACACTTATGCATCCTCCTTCGTTAGAAACTAAAATGGAAAGGAGGACGAGAATGTGAAGGGAAACTGTAAAAGTCACTTTCTTTTCTCAGATGTCTCAACTTCCTTTCCCATCTGTGCAACAAAAATGTTTGCACGTGATTTAATTTGGAGGAAGTTGTGGCCTTTTCCCAGCCTTCAGTTAATTAAGAAATCTGCCTATCATCACTTAAGCATATTCCCTTTATGTCTGTGTTTGTGGGAGGGTGTTCATGCTCTCAGAGAATAGAGGCAGTGGGGATGGGGAGAGATGAGAAAAGATACAGAGCAACAAATTAAAATCTTTGAAATATTGATAATTTTATATTAAAAAAAACAACAGGATTTTCTCCCTTTCCAACCTGTGATTTTCTTCTAACCTGTCAACCACATTTGGCATCAAAGTTGTTCTATTGCTATTTTTCTCCTTTACTTTCTTCATTATCCAGCTGAACCTTACTCTTCTCTCTTAGTTCAGTTCCTAATCCCTACCACTAGCCTTTTGAGAAACCCATTATATTGAGGGGGCAATTTTCCCTTGCATCTCCAAACTTTATCCACACCATGGAAACTCACCTGGACTTACTCTGCTGCTCAGTAAGCCTTCTGTTCCTACTTTATTGACAACATTTGACATGGCTGCTGTGCCAAATCTCAATTCTCATCACTAATCTCTCCTTATGCCTGCATCTCAGTAGGAGCCTCCATTTCCTCCTCTTGTGAGAAGGCATCTGAGTTCCTCAGTTTTCCTTCTATTTTAGTATACTTTCTCTGTATCTCCATCTACTCTTCCTTCTTTCCCTCCAGTCTCTGAAGAATAAGTTCCTTAAGTGTATCTTTGCTCTTGATTCTTTCCTATTTCCATTCCAACCTCTTCTTCATGTCCTTGTGCCATCAATTATCACTTTTTTTTATTGCAATCTTATTTTGGTCCCCTCCACTATTTACTTCTTTTCCTGTCCTTCTAAGTATCTTCATGTGGCCCTTATTATAAAAAAAGGAACAAAAACAAAACAAAAAAAAAAACAACATTCCCTTAACCCAAACTGCATCTACCTATGTAATTAGTGTGAGTGGATATTCCCTTTTAGCAGTCAGATCACAATTTTTCTTTATTCATAAATTCACAAATCTTATTAAGTGATTATAGCTGAAAAAATCCATTGGTAGCCAGACGCCTAGGGAAGAGCATCTCCAGATTTCAAAGTGCTTGCTCTTTACCAAGAGGCAGGTTGTTTCTGTGACTATATTCACAATTATAACTCACAATTTTGTGGGACTTCCCAGAGCTTAGGTTCCATGGGCATGGCCTTCTGGAACCCAGGCTCATCTTCCAGACTGTAGGGTGTTAGTGGATGTTGCGTTAGGTAAGACTTGAAAACAATATTCCCTTCAGCTTATTGTCCACTTGAGGCTTTAAACTCTTAATATAATGCAAGGAACTCAATTTAATAAATACCTACATGCATACAGCATTTTCTAAGGTGCAAAATAAAAGCACCTAATAAAAAGCACTATGAAAAATTATCCTTCATTATGTTGTGGTTTTCCTCACCTACCCTTAGTTCCAAGAATGGCTGCTTAAGTGTGGGAAATTCCACAGCCATTTAGAAACATAAATCAATAATCCATCAATAAGAAAAATTTTCTATATTAGAATTATAAAATATTAGAACAAAAAGGGACATTGGTAATCTTCTAGTTCAATCACTGGAATCCAATCAGTCTAATCCAATGCATAACTAGCTAGATGCAGACAGAAAAATAAGAAATAAAACTCTCTTTTTCATAAAGCTTCCATCTGCTTTTTGGTACTTTGATTAAGATCATTCACCTAGAATTACCTAAATGAAACTAAAATATATATATTCATCAAAATATGTTCCATAGTGAATGATTATTCCTGCCCATTTATTATAATCAGAGTACATGCATTGTTTCAATAATTTAAATAACAAAATCAGTCCATCATCTCCTGGAAGTTGATCCAGTGTTGTTGAGCTCAGTTCTGTAACATATGTGAGAACCTTCTTTTCATATATCCTAATCCAAAGTGTCTGTCACTTACTTGATTTTCATCTAGTTAAAAGTTATAAACTCATATTTTATTTGGATAAATACTAAATTACTTATTTCTCAGGCTTGAAGAATAAGGGGAAATTGTTATAAACCCACATTAAACATCTTTTAGAGATGGTCTGTGAGTATGCCTTCCACTTTGGAGGAAGAATGGAGTGGAAGGTTTCTTCCTCCTATCTATCTAGTGGAAATGTTGTTGCAGCCTATGGACCTGAAAGTAAAGATCTGGGAAACATCTTATAGTGGTAGTATTTATCTATATGAATCAGAATCTAAGTGACTCAGGATTCCCCACGTAAGAATCCATTCAGTATTCTTCAGCTACGTTTAGCCAAAGCACAAGAGAAAGTGAATGAGATCAATCAACCTTCTATCAGAAATTGTTTCTTGGCTCCTTTTAGCTTCTGGCTGCCTCAAGCCTAGCTCCAGTTAGTTGTCAAGATGAAAAGCATGAATATATATTTTTTAAAGCCATTGCATCAATTAAATTCCTTGCAGAGCACACTGAACTTGAACCTGTTTGTCAGGTAAAAGGCCCAATTCTCAGATAAAGTATCTATCAGTGAACATTCACGCTATCTTAAAGACTTAGGTTTTAGTCAAGACATACATATAAAATAACGCATCTCTGAATAACATACAGATGATCAGGAATGCTGTCATTTTCCTTACCTACCCTTAGTTCCAAGAATGGCTGCTTAAGTCTGGGAAATCCCACAACCATTTAGAAACATAAAGGAGGGGATGCCACTGATAAGTGAATGGTATTCTCTTGTTAATTTCAAGATTGATCCTAATTAATCTAATTACAAATTTTTGAAAAAACACAGAGTTCTTAAATTTCACTAAAATTAATCTAATTGCTAAGGTGGTGGAATTGTGCTTAAAAAAACAAAACAAATTAAAATGCTGAGATAAAAATCCAACTTCACCATTACCTCACTATTTTGGTAAGGATAATCTTGGTGGCCTGGGAAGAATGGATGATTTTTTAGCTAGGGGATTGTAAAGGTTACATAAGCAAAAAGGAGAAAGAAACTAGTCTAGGTATTTTTGCATATGAAACACAGATTGGATTGTGTTTCTGGATATCTGGGCTTGAACTATGATTTCACCACTTAGTAAATGGATAATCTTAGAAATCATTTAACCTTTATTTCTCAGTTTGTAATATACATAAATTCTTGTGGGACAAGGACTTGACCAGTGATTTCACTATTGTAGGAGTTTCTGGTAAGGTATTTCTTCTACCAATTCAGGTAAGCACATTCTCTGCAATTTATAGTTTTAACCAGTTGACTAGAGAAATAAAGTGCGTTGGCCAGGGTTACCATAGCCTCTGTTTCAGCCACTGGATTTAAACTGAGTTTAAGTTTCTTGGGGGTAAAATAGATATTTATTAAGTGACTACTGGGTGCTAGGCAATGTGGAATATAAAGAATGTGATATAGTCCCTGCCTTCATGGAGCATTCAGTCTGGTAGGGAAAATGAGATTGAAGTGAAGATAACTACATTACAACAAAGATTGTGAAAGGACAATATGAGATACAAAGCTCCACATACTTCAGAAGAGCTGAAAAGTAGTTCTGTTGGGTGTTGGAGAGGATAGCTAAGAAATATTTAATGGAAAAGTTGACATTATTGACAGAGGGGGTAGAGAGAGAGAAGTCTGAAAAAGTATATTAGGACTAATTGACAAATGATCTTGAATGCCAAATGAAGGAGTTTGGCTTTTATTCTCTATGTAATGAGGAGCCTTGAAGGCTTTTTAAAAAAAATGAAAAAAAAGATTTATGATCAGAGCTGCCCTTTAGGACAATTAATCTAGAAATACTATACTGGATGGACTAGAGGGAAAAGAAGCAAATATAATTAAAATTCTTTGAAAAAGTAGAATTTCTCTTTAAACTATGAAAATGTAGTTGGATCCCATATCTATGAATTGCCTTTGAAGTCATTTATTGAAAAAAATGTTGTTCTACTAAGGGCCTACTGCTGCTTTGTTAATTTTTTTTTCTTTTAATATGAACTTGCTCAGTTGTAAGAAGATGGAAAAGCAACATGAATTATGCAGCATGTAAAATCTTAAAGGTAGACACTCAGTGGCTGGATATATACCTGTAACTACAACATTAAGGAAATGAATCAGTTCTTTGCATTTTTATCTCCTAGTAACAGTCAAGAAAAAGACCAATAAAAAGGAGTAGAGTGCCAATGTTTTCCTTAAAACTTCTCATATTGGAAAGCAAAATACCTAAAAGAAAACATGGTTAAATGGCTACATAGAGGAAGTTATTATAAACAAAATAGTATGGTCCTCAAGGCAAGGCAAATCAAGTACAAGGGTAAGGCAACAAGAATTTATTAAATGCTTACTATGTGGCAGGCACCATGTTAAGGGATGTGAATACAAATAGTCAATCAACAAGTATTTATTAATTACTAACTATGTACCAGGCACACTACTAAGCAATGGGAATACAAATAAAAGTAGAAAGAAGCATTCACTGCCCTCAAGGAGCTTACAGGAGGGAGACAATGAATAGAATGAAACTGAAAATCAGGTGAGGGGTACCAGACACCACTCTGGGGCATGGGAGAAAAAGTCTGGTGTGCAGTCTAGAAAGGAAGTAAGATATTGGGCAGCCTCCTGACCTGGAAATTCTGGGAGGAGCCATTCATTCACAGGGGGAGGCTGTAGAGCAGAAGGTACTTCAATATATGAATTCCAGGGCTGGAAGAAAAGTGAAAAAAGATCATTGCCAGAAAGTTTACTTTCTCCATACACAAAAGGGTGCTGAAAGGGGTGAGGAGAAGAGGGTGTGGTGAAGGTACTCATAGTATTTAAGTCCAGAAATCAGAAGAATAGGTGGGAAGGGAATGAAGGTTGGCAGGCCTGGGCCTCTCCCCAAGATGGAACTTGGTAGGAACTTCCCGGTAGGAACTGACCAAACAGAGAAGGGGCCTGACATGACAAAGGGATTTGCCAGAGTGATTGAGGTCCCAGGGTGAGGCTGTAGCTGAGGCATGGTCTTGAAGGCCAGATAGCCAGGAACACAGTTGGGAGAGGAAAAAGAGGCAAACAGTGGCTGACTGAGATTGTTCCATCTTCATTATTTTGTCAAATACAAAGAGTGAAGGTATTGCATAAACACTGATTTGAACTGAAGTCCTGGAATAACTCCTATCAAGAGCTTTTCTGGTGTTCTTAGATCAGTGACACAGAGGGTGATCCTTGCTCAAAGCTGTTCAATTGACTTCTACAGACATCTATGAAGTACCTACTCCTTGTCAGGCACCTGTGATACAAAGAGGAAAGCAAAACATCAAATAAAGTATCCTGTGTTAGGCTTTGAAAGACCTTCAAAACCTGCCCCTTCCTACCTTCCCAGACTTCTTATATGTTACTCTCCTTCAAGTACTTTCCAATCCAGTTAACACTGGTGTCCTTGCTGTTCCTTGAATGAAACGTTCCATCTTCCCACTCTAGCATTTTCACTGGCTGGCCCACATGCCTGAAATTCTGTCTCTTTTCTTCTTGATTCCTGTCCTCCCTAGACCCCTTCAAGTTTCAGCTGAAATTGCCTTCCCCCAGAGATCATCTCTAATTTATCCTGTACATATCTTTTAAGTTTGTTTGAATGTTGTCTTACCCATTATAATTTGAACTGCTAGAGAGCAGGAAATGTCTTTTGTCTTTCTTTACATCCCCAAGGCCTAGCACAGTGCCAGACAATTGTTGTTGTTCAGTTGTGTCTGACTGAACATGATAACATTTGGAATTTTCTTGGCAAAAATACTGCAGTAGTTTTGAAGAAGCCAAATGGAGAAGCCATTTACCTTCTCCAGCTCATTTTACAGATGAGGAGTTGGGGCAAACAGGGTTAAGTTTCATGCCCAGGGTCACACAGCTGGTAAGTGTCTGAGCCTAGAATTGAACTAACAAAAATGAATCTTTCTGACTCCAGTAGTCTAATAAATGATTGTTAAGCACTTGACATATCCCTTCTCTCTACTTCTACTGGGTGAATAAGTATTTAGAAATTCATTTAAGGTAAGAAAATAATATTTTGGGCATGTGGGATCAAGAAAGTTTTATTATGGGAAATGTTGATCATGTTAAATCTCAAACAGATCTAAGGATTCCAATGAGGGTGAAGGTGAAAGGTGAGAGTGTTCTAGTCATTTAGGATAATTCAGATATGAGAAGGGGAGTGCTAAGGACCTTAGGTTCCTATGGAAGTCATAGTCAGGTATGTATTTAAAGTATTCTTTACTACTTAAAAAAGGTAAAGGAGAAAGTGTTGAGAGGAAGGCAATGAAAGAAAGGGCAAGATAAGAGGTTTTATATTGTTTCCCTTCTTGTGTCTTGCCTGATTTATCCTTTACTGAAAAGCATCAAAATAAGCCCTTGGAAGCTCCACTTAACTATAGGTAACCCTGATCATAGAAAAATAAGTTTGTTCAGTGTGAGTGAAAACATTGACTTTAGACATATTTTTATTTGTAAAAGGCACACAGCTTTATCTAAGCTAATCATATTCTATAAAGATTCATTATTTAGGTTAATTATACTTACTTCAAAAGATCTGAATTCTTCTGCATAAGCAACCTCCCTAGGGATGGGAATCCCAAATCCTTAACACCTGAGTACTTGCACTTTAGGAGTGACTGTGGCCATTCTTCTAGAGAGACTCAGCTCTGAACTTAGCTAGCCTGGTCCTTGTATGACAGGTGTGCCTTCTGCTAGAGGAACAAACTTGACACTTTTCCAAGTTAACTATATTCATTTAAAACACAGTGAGCTAAAACTGAAGTTATATGTTGTTGTTGTTGTTGTCGTGTGTGTGTGTGTGTGTGTGTGTGTTTTCATTCAGTTCCTGCCTTTTGTTTACACAGTAAGTCCCAGTTAAACTAAAATGTGAGTTTGGAAGGAGGAAAAAACAGATTTGGAAAAAGAAGAATTCAGAATCCCAAATGTCTTAATAAAATAAAAATAGTATTTCCAGGGGTACCAGACATGTTCGCCTTGATTTAGGCAGTATTTTGAATAGTGATATTGCCTTAGTGAGATTATATAACATAAAACAGTGTGGCTAGAGGTTGGCAAAAGGAGTAAAAAAGAACATAAGTAGAAAATTGGTCAGGAAATTATGTCTATGATGCATAGACTCTGGAAAGAATATGCAGGAAGAGCTATGAGCTAATACTACTCTATCACTCGAATGGAACAGAACTTTTGATCATTTGTTAGGTGTGTGATGTCGAAAGTATTAACTACTGTTATGGGACTAATGATTTCCCGGAAATTATGAAAAAAGATTTTAATAGCGAAAATAGGAAGCATTTGATAAAGAAGAATTAAGTGTACATTACAGCCTTCTGGGGTAGAAGAAAAGGGGAAGAGGTAAATGTTCTATGAAGTCAGTCTTCCTAGCTCATCTGTAATTCCACTTGGTTTTATTTATTTGGACCTATGTTAGGGCAATGTAAGTTCTCGTTAAAGATTTTAGAATGACTAATGCTAATTGTTGTGAAAAAAAGAGACATTTGAAAATATATTAAGTTGGAAGCATACATTACATGAAATGTAAAATCAAAATTTAATGTGAAAATTGAAAAAATAATGGGAGCACACATGCAAATTGAAATTAATAATTGAGAAAGGACAGTCAGGAAATTAAAGAAAGAAAAAATTATGTGAGGCACTCAAATTAAATTTTGATAACATAATCAAGAATAATATTGATAAGGAAGGGAAAAGGGAGGGAGTTTAAGACAATGATATGGCTACATGAGGAGTTTTGAGAATTCAAATTTTAAAAAGACATGTACAAAAAATAAAAGCAGAAACATAAGAACAACAACAACAAAAAGTTATAGGCCTCCTGTAGAAGTCTCCACTGTCATTAATAAACTGGTAGATTAGGGACATGCTGTAGATTTAGTTTACCCAAATTTAAGTAAAGTGTTTGATAAAGGAAAATATATTGTTCTTTAGCACAAGAAAGACTATATCAGCTAGATCAATCCTTATCAAAGAATCAAAGAATCTAGGAGATTCATTAATGAGATACTATCTGCTTGGAAGGATGTCTTTAGTGGGGTGACCTCAGGCTTTGTGCATAGGCTTACATTAGTATCTTTTTTTTTAATCAGTGATTTATATTTGGGCATATATGTGCTTGCCATATTTATAAATAACAAAACTAAGAGGGATAGTTAATACAGTGATGACAGAATCAAATATCCAAAATTATTTTTAATAGAATAGAACATTGATATAAATATCATCATTCTCAGTCAAACTCCTTGAAAAAGTTGTTTCAGGAAGTGGAGGCACTCATTGCCTCTACTTTCTCACTTCTCTCTTCTGAAGCAAATGAAATCTTGCTTCCAACATCATCATTCAAATGAAATTGCTCTCTGCAAAGCTATCAATGATCTCACAATTGCCAAGTCTAATAGCTACTTCTCAGTTCTCATCCTTCTTGACTTCTATGCAGTATTTGACACTCAACTCCATCTTAGTCTCCTTTACTAAACCATCCTCTATGTCACATCCACTAAATGTCCTGAGCACTTTTTTTTTCTTTTTTTCTCTGTATTCTCTCATCAGCTCCCAAGGATTCATTTTTTATCTTTTTGCAAATAGAGTGCCAGGCTTGGAGTCAGGAAGAATCATCTTCCTGAATTCAAATCCAGCTTCAGACAATTATTAGCTGTGTGAAACTGGGCAAGTCACTTAACCATGTTTGCCTTTGTTTCCTCACTTAAAAAATGAGCTGGAGAAGGAAATGTCAAACCACTCCAGTATCTTTGCTAAGAAAACCCCAAATAATATCATGAAGAGTCAGACATGACTGAAATGACTAAACAACAACAACAAACCAGAGCAACATATCAAGCCTTAGTGTCTTTCCTGTGTGCCAGTCCCCTATCACCAGTTGTCAATTGGACATTTTGAACTACATTACCCATAGGCATAACAAAGTCACAGATGTCTTTTTAAGTCACACAGGTTTGCCACTTTGGTATCGTGCTTGTCTTTTCACTTGCATTTACCCTTTATATCAAATCAATTGCTCCACAACTTCCCTTATCTAAGTCTGCTCTTCCATTTCATGCTGGTCTTCTTACCTGACTTCTTCCTGACAGTAGGGGATCAGAGAGTGACACCATTCCAATATCCTAGTCCCAAAGCTGTTCTTTTCTTTCCTTAAAAAAATACATTTATTATTAACATTCATTTTTAAAAGTGTGAGTTCTGAATTCTCTCCCTCCCACCACCTCCCCATCCATTGAGAAGGCAAGCAATGTGATATCAATTATACATGTGAAATCATGTAAAACATGTTTCCGTACTAGCCATGTTGCAAAAAAAAAATCAAGAAGAATAAAGAAAGTGAAAAAAAATTGCTTCAATTGGCATTTGGGTTTTATCAGTTCTCTCGGTGGAAGTGGATAGTATTTTTCTACATAAGTCCTTCAGAACTGTCCTTGCATCATTGTATTGATCAAAGTAGCTATGTGATTCACAGTTGGTCATTTTTATAAGGTTGCTGTCAGTGTGTTCAATAAGGTTCTCCTGCTTCTGCTTGCTTCACTTTACATCAGATCATGTAAGTCTTCCCAGGTTTTTGGAAACCATTGTGCTTATCATTTCTTATATAATACTATTCCATCAAAATTATATACCACAACTTGTTTAGCCATTTCCCGATTGACGGACATGCCCTCAATCTCCAATTCTTTGACACCACAAAAAAAGCTGCCATAAATATTTTTACACATATAGGTCCTTTTCTTTTTCTTTGATTTTTTGGGGGGGATACAAGCCTAGTGGTCGGTATGTACAATTTTATACCCCTTTGGGCATAATTATAAATTGTTCCCCAGAATGGTTGGACGAGTTCACAACTCCACCAATAGTACATTAATATTCCAAGAATTTGTAATTTTCCTTTTCTATCACATTAATCAATCTGATAGTGTGCTTAAAGCCTCCTTTTTTTAAAATAAATTTGATTCAGTTCCCTATATATTTGAGACACAAAGCCTTTTTCAGGAAAAACAAAAACAAAAACAAAACTACTGCAATTTTCCCCCTGGGCTGTCCTTTTCCAGCTTGCAAGACATTTCCTGCTTCTCGGGCAAAGAAAGTTGCCATGTCTTCCCAGATCCTCTGCCTGTCTCCTGGCCTGGTCTGCCTTCAGAAATAAGAGAGAAATGTCATTCAATTAGCTCCCTCCACTGTCCCCTCACAGTGAGAGGAATCCACCACAAGACCAAACCCCTAATGGTGTTGATAACCCACCTGAATGCATTCCTCAATGATCATAACGAACTCTCACTCAGTTCAACCTTCCTCATCCTAGTGATCCTGAAACCCCAATCGCTATCCAAAGCCCATTATCCACTCCCTACTGCCCACTCTATTATTCTCATCTCCCTAAACTCAATCCCACCTTCTAAAGTTTTTCACTTTGTTCTCTGGAATATTTTCTCCATAGGAAACAAACTTTCTTTCATCTTAAATCCTCTCCTTTCCCTCTCTTTTCATCTTTTGGCCCTTACTGAAACATGGCTTCCTCCTGGTGATGCAGCCTCCCTGGTCATCCTTTCCAGCACTGATGTATTTTTACTCCTTCCTTCTGACTCACAGGTTGAGGTTAGAGGAGTTGGAACACTCCTTGCTCTCCATTGTTACTTCAAGGTTCTCCTTCTATTCCCATCTGTCAGTAACCAGTTCTCCTTTGAGGTTCAACCAAATCATACTACCCAATCAAAATCCTACTAGCTCTTGTCTACTGAACTCTAGGACACTCCTCTTCTCTTTTCAATTTCATTTCCAGGCTTACAGTCTTTTCTACTCCCAAAATACTGTCTTCATACAAGAGGACTTAAACATATATACTAATACTCCACAAACATCCTTACCTCCCAGTCCCTCAACTTGCTCATTTTTCATGACCCATTCCTCTACCCTACCTTAGCTACAGACAGAAATGGTCATAGCTTTGATTTTTCCATCACTCAGAAGTATTCCACTTCCAAGTTCATGAACCCTGAAATTCCCTTATCTGATCATAATCTGTTGTCATTCCACCTTTCCCTCTACCTTGCCACCCTAAACCCTATTATTCATCTTCAATGTGACATCCAATCCCTTCATCCCTTCCAAGGCTACACTCTCCTCTCCCTTCTTCATCTTGACCCCTTAGTCAAATAGTTTAATTCTACACTGGCCTCTCCTCTTGAATTCATTCTCTTCCTTCCCCATTATCCTATCACTGATCTTGCTCTGCCAAGTCTCAGCCTCAGATCATTTTCACATTTTGATTCATTCATACCTCCTAATATACTGCTGAGTGAACCTGAAGAAAATCAGAAAATCATGAAACTCTGCTAATTAGATCCACTACAAATTTATGCTATATATTCTACCTACTGCGTCCTCACTGCAGCAAGGGAATCTTTTTACACCTACCTAATTGGTTCATTATCTCATTTACCACAGCAACTTTTCCAAACCTTTTTTTATCACCCCTCAATCTTTCCATAGCTTCCCAACCCCACCTCTTCAGTTGAGAACCCTATCTCATTGTTCACTGAAAAAATAGAGGTTGTTAATCAACATCTACCCTCTTTTTCATCTCACCCATCCCACATGCCTCCTTCAATATCTTTGTTTTCACACTATTTCATATGAAGAGGTAGCCCTTCTTCCTACCAAGGCAAACCCAGCTAGATCCACAAGACATCTCATTCCATCCCATCTGACCACTAGTCTCACATTTCCAACTTTCTATTGGACCTCTCAAACTGTATATCTTGTAGACATCTCAAACTCAACATGTCCAAAACTGAACTCATTTTCTTTCCCCCCAAGTCCTCCCTGTCCCTAAATTTCCTATTACTGTTGAGTGTACCACCATCCTCCCAATCACCCTAGGCTCTCAATCAAGTGTCATCTTCAACTTCTGATTCTTTCTCAAACCTTACTCTACCCCTCCACATTGAATCTAGTGGCAAAACCTGTCAATTTAACCTATGTAACATCTCTCATTTTCATTCATTCTCTCCTCTGACTCAGTTACCACCTGATGTAAGCCCTCATCACCTCATGTCTGGATTATTGTAAAAACACAGATCCTGCTGACTACACTAATTGTAAGGAAACAGATCTGTCCTGCCCCGATTATGCTTATTGTAGAGAGGCAGACCTCTGAGAGAATATCGAGATACTGAAGAAAAGACTGTCCATGTCAGCATGGGAATATGTGTATAGATTTATTAGGATGTATTGAGTTAATTGGAGGAGTTTAGGGAGTTTATTTATGAGACCAGCACTTGCTGGCAGGAAGACTGAATAGTGGATGCCCACAACACCCTTAAGCCAGGTCAGATATTACATAGAAACAAAACAAAGAAGACATAGTACCAGGGATGACCTAGGGTCATGTACAAGTTTTCCCATGAGAAGGTTGGAGCTTCTTTTGCTTGTATACATTCTTTCAAAGCAATTTACATTAACTATGGAGTCATAGGTCATATTCCTATACTCTGATTATTACTGTACACTCCACCCTTTGTGACCTGCTTATATATTCTTTCCATAGTATTTTCCACTAAGTTCCCTGAGTAGTACTTGAGTAATTTCATCAAATGGAGGAAGCAGAGGAGCCTTCCACTGACCTACACTGGATGTACAATCCTCATTAGCAATATAAATACAAATAGACAAATAACATAAGCAAAAAGAGAATTACCACAGTTAATGCAGTAGCCTGCTGATTGGTTCCCCTGCCACAAGTCTTTCCCTTTTCTGGTCCATCTTCCATTCAGCTGCCAAAGTCATCTTCCTAAAATTCAAGTCTGAGTACATCACCCCTTCCCCATTCAATAAAATTCAGTGACTTCCTTACACTTTCAGAATCAAATATAAAATCCCCTTTTTTGGGCTTCAAAGCCTTTTATAAACTGTCACCTCCCCCAGGAGGGTATTATAACTTTAAGTATAAAATTTTCTTACTCTTTACCCTTCCTCCCAAAGTACTGTTTCCATCTAAGCTGTGATGTAGCTACTCTTCCTTCTGTGTTGTCAGGCTATTGAAATCTCTACCTAGTTTTGAACTAGTTCCTTACTTTTATGCAATCTTGTCAGGGCGTGATCAAGTCTCTAACCCAATAGGAGTAGACTTCCTGTTGCAAGTAAATGAAATGTCATTGATTCAAAGAGGTATGCAGCCCTATTCATAACTAGTTGTAACTGATTCAATCAAAAAGTCCTTGACTAACAAAGTTAAGTATATTTAAGTGGGGTGTAATAATCACTA
Organism: Vombatus ursinus; assembly: GCF_900497805.2. Taxonomy (NCBI): domain Eukaryota; kingdom Metazoa; phylum Chordata; class Mammalia; order Diprotodontia; family Vombatidae; genus Vombatus; species Vombatus ursinus. Next base: position 558,166 of record NW_020947390.1, read on the forward strand.
GACTTCCCATTCTTAGGTAAGAAACAATTTTCTAAAAATCACAGTTGTTCCAATATTAAATGGGCTGCTTTGTGAGGTAGTAATATTCTAATCACTGTGAATGTTTACAAAAAGTATTAAAAGACTGTTATTGAGGGTTTTGTCAGAAGAATCTATGAATAATCTCAAAGGTTGGACTATGATGACCTCTGAAGTCCTTTCCTTCTTGAAAAGCTATGAATATATGATTGGTTAGACAATCAAAAATAGGCTTAGAGTCAATTACTAACTCAAAACCTTACTAATTAATGAAATATCATAACCCTGAAAATCCTTAGGAAAAATTAGAGGCATGTCATAATCATTAACTCTCTATGACATCTGTTGTTAGCTCTATCACTTGCTGCTGTGTGGTGATGACTAGTAGATACAGAGAATCAAATCACAGACAATTAGCCCAAGTCCTTGGGAGATATTACAGTCAGTGTATAATTGGATGCTGCATTCCTAGTAGAATTGAAGTGCCTCAGACAGTCTGTCTGTGTTAAGCCCCAGGAAGTGCCATAAGTATTAAGTATTTCCTATGTACCCCAAGCATTTCAGTGAGACCTATGAAAGGACTTAGGCACTTTCCTAAGCATTTGATTGCTTATTGTAAATGAGAAAAGGGCAAAGCAACCATGAAATTGTTGATTAAGGACTCGGAATTTAAACTGAAGCCACAACTTCCATAAGTGCCACCTGACTCAGAAAGAGTGAATAGCGCAAAGGTATAGAAAGGTCAAGGACAATGAGTAATGAGAAAATGCTATTGGATATGCCAATTAAGAGGTCTTATGAGACCTTAGAAAAGTTTTGACAGTGATGGGGGGAAAAGCCAAGCTAATGAGTTTTGAGGAGAGAATACTGAGGAAATGGAGACAACAAATACAGACTACTCTTCTATATCAAATATAGAAATTTATTAGTGATGTGGAGGAGAAAAACAGGTTGAATTATTTTAGGTGGAAGAAAAGTCAGAGAAAAATTTCTTAGCATAGTAATGAATATGTTTGTAGGAATATGAGATGGATCCAGTGCAGGGAAGAAAGGGGGTGAGGGAGAAAGAGAAAGACAGAGACAAAGACACAGTGAGACAAAGAGAGACACAGAAAAAGAAGAGTGTTAGGATAAGGGCCTGGAGAAATAGGAGAGATGGAATCAAAGACACGAATAAAAGGATTAGTATTGATAAAGAGTGGGGTCATTTTATCCTCTGGGATCAAAGATAAAGAGGAAAGGATGGTTAAAGACATTGATGTTTTAAGCTGTTGAGGTAGAAAGATGAGGGAGTTTATCATTCTTCTAGAGAAATAAAGGACCCAAGGCATATGAGGAGAGGATACAGTAACAACCATGGTACTCTTCTCACGCCAACCCAGTTATGGATTTGCAGAATCCGATCATGCTGCTTCCTGCTATTTCCATTAATACGTGAAGTTGTAGAATCTTCTTCCATTTAACTGGAATTGTTGTTTGTCCTTCCTTCTCAAAGAGGACCATGACATCAAGAAGGAGATGTCATGACTTGCAGATGAATTGGATTTAAGTGAGGGAGGGCTGTGCAAAGTCATCAGCCTTATTGTCTCCTCCAGAGCCATCTGAGTCCAGTAGCAAGACATGGATGACTGGAGATGACGCTAGATGCACTGGGAGGCCTTGACCTTTTTGAGCTAAGGTCTTTCCCAGGTCTCAGTTTGACCATTCAATGATTAAGGCTAGGTAAAAATGATGCAAAGAATGCCTCTTTTACCTAGTCAAAAAAAATAAAACTAATCTGGAAGGGGAAGACCCTCAGGGTTTCTCACCAAAACCTAAACAATTGCTATTTACACTCACTGAGACATCAGAATCCAAACCATGATCAATTGAAGCTTGGGCTGGGACCCATTATTGGCCAATCAATGAGAGCCAGAGTGATTTGGGTTTAAGGCATGGCCCATCAAAAAGAAATCTAGCCAGTAAACCCCAAGATATTTTTCTGGGTTTCAGCAATCAAAATTTATATTCATTTGGGGTGAGTATCTACAGGTAAGGATATGATTCCCTATGTGGAAAGAGGGAGGGGAGGAAAGAAGGAAGAAAGGAAGGAAGGAAGGAATATAGTCTCTGTCTCTGTCTCTCCATCTCTCTTATTTTTGGTATATTTTATCTCTTCTGCTCCATTGCAAGCTTCTTGAGGTAAGAGGTCATGGCTTATTTATTATTATATCTCTCACAACTCATAATTCAGAGCTCCATGTGAAAAAACTCTTATTGAATTTAAAAAAAAAAGAAAGATAAAGCCTTAAGAATTCTAAAAATAATGAGCCAGGAATACTATTGATTCTGAGTTTCATATCCCCAGACTTCCTATAGTCTTGCTTACAGTACAACTTCTCAGACAAATGAGAGCCCTGTCCAAACTGAAGGCCACTGCAGCTGTGTTTGATAGAACTGCCAAAAGGCATCCATGAAACTATTACAAGTGAAGAGACATTATAGATTGAGGTTCCAGTTGCTTGGAAGAATAAGCTACTTTTATGTGTAGAGTATGGGTCATCTTACCATGAATGACAACAAATCTATGGAATGATTGAATAATTTTTAAAAATCATATTAAAAAGCCCAAGTAATATTAATGGAAGACTGTGTCAATGAACACAACAAATGGGAAAAAAAATAAGTAGAAGAAACAAGACTGGGACTTTCTTTTATGGATGTAGTGCAGGATTATGATTTTTTTTGGTTTGTTTTCACGTGTCCATCAACTACTAGAAAAGGAAGCAATAATAGTAATGGCACTAAATTGTACATTCAAAGATATATCATCTACTTAAATTCACTCATGACACAGGCATAGACAAATAATCAAATTTTTTAGTTTTTATGTTTTTTGTCTAATCTCAAGAAACAATGATTAGATTGCTAAAATCAAGGATATACATATTAATATTAAAAATGACTTCTGCAACAATAAGTCTGAGGTAAGAAGTGCAAGTATTAATTACCCCCACTTTACAGATGGAGATACTGAGGTTCAGAGAGGTTAATAACTTGTCAAGACCACTCAGCTGTTAAGTGTCAGAGCTTGTATTTGAAACCAAGTCCCTAACTTGAGGTTCAGTGCTCTTCTATTTTTTCTAACTACAGAGAACCAGGGACTCAAAGAGTAAAGAGGGAGAGAATGAGACAGAAAGGGAGAGATTCAGAGAAAGATACAGAAAGAGACAGATAGATACAGAGAAACAGTGATGTAGGCAGAGAGACAAAGACTCAAGCCATAGATTAAAATCAGTCTCATGACTCTGCAGTTATATTGTATTTTATATATTTGTCTATGCCTGTGTCATAAGTGAATTTAAGTAGATGATATATCTTTGAATGTACGATTTAGTGCCATGACTATTATTGCTTCCTTTTCTAGTAGTTGATGGACACATGAAAACAAACCAAAAAAAAATCATAATCCTGTACCACATCCATAAAAGAAAGTCCCAGTCTTGTTTCTTCTACTTATTTTTTTTCCCATTCATTGTGTTCATTGACACAGTCTTTGCACAGTAGTTTGTATGCAGTATCTATGTATGCATGTGATTCTGTCCAGCTCCTCTTTTCATCTTTGTTTTCCATACTGTCATTTCTGCTTCTTCATATAGCATATCCCTGATTTAAGAGTTGAAATGTGATGGCTTCAAGGTTACTGAAAGAGAAAAAAGTTTATCTTGGAGGTACTTACATGTCTTTTTTCTTTCTTTCTTTTTTTTTCTGTTCACTGTCCTCTTTCCATTTTCATTGTTTAAATGCCATTAGGCATTTTTCCTCTCCACTATTTCTTTGTGTTTTATGAGACAATGCCTCTCACAACCTCCTACCATCCTGTAAGATTTTACAAATAAATTTGTATCCTGAACCACCATTGCCATGGGCGGCCATATAGCTATGCTTGGTAAAGAGAGCAAGTTTTTGCTGGTTGAGGTAATTTCCAAATTCTTTTCATCTCTTTATTACAATGATTGATTTCTATTAGTTAAACTGCCGAAGGAAATTACTAGTCATCAAAGTACTAAAATATATAATGGGTACAAACACTCCTTTAAAAACAATAACGTAAGGTTCTTGCTTTGACAGCACATATACTACAGTTGGAATGGTACAGAGATTAGCATAGCCCCTGCATAAGGATGACATGCAAATTCATGAAGATTCCATATTTTTGCTAGAAAAAATAACAAAATTCATCTGGAAGAACAAAAGGTCCAGAATATCAAAGGAACTAATGAAAAGAAATGCTGTGGAAGGTGGCCTAGACATACTAAATCTTAAATTATATTATAAAGGAGCAATCATCAAACCTACTTGGTACTGGCTAAGAAATAGAGTGGTGGATCAGTGGAATAGGTTAGGTACACAAGACACAGTAGTCAATGATTATAGTAATCTACTGTTTGATAAACCCCCAAAACCCACCTTCTGGCATAAGAACTCACTATTTTACAAAAACTGCAGGTAAAACTGGAAAACAGTATGGCAGAAACTAGGCAGACAACATATGTATATATGCATATAACAGGCATAAAATCTCACACCATGTACCAAAATAAAGTCAAAATGGGTATACAATTTAGATATAAAGGCTGATATTCCCAGCAAACTGGGAGAGCAAGGAATGGTTTACCTATCAGATTTATGGAGAACAGAAGAATTGATGACCAAACAAGAGATAGAGAACATTATGAAATGCACAATAGATAATTTTGATTACATTAATTTGAAAAGTTTTTGCACAAACAAAACCAATGCAGCCAAGATTAGGAGGGAAGCAGAAAACTGGGAAAGAATTTTTATAACCAGTGTTTCTGATAAAAGCTTCATTTCTAAAATACATAGAGAACTAAGTCAAATTCATAAGAATACAAGTCATTGCCCAATTAATAAGTGGTCAAAGGATATGAACAGGCAGTTTTCAGAGGAAGAAATTAAAGCTATTTATAGTCATATGAAAAAAATGCTCTAAATCACTATTGATGAGAGTAATGCAAATCAAAAGAACTCTGAGGTACCACATCACACATATCAGATTGGCCAACTTGACAAAACAGGAAAATGATAAATATTGGAGATTTGGGGAAATTGGAACATTAATGCATTGTTGGTGGAGTAGGTAGAGTCCAAAGTCCAACCATTTTGGAGAGCAAATAGGAAGTATGCCCAAAGAGCTATAAAAAATGTACATAACCTTTGTCCCAGCAATAGCACTTCTAGGTCATATCCCCAAGAGATCATACAAATGGGAAATGGACCAATACGTACAAAAATATTTATAGCAGCTTTTTCTGTGATAGCAAAGAATTGGAAATTGAGGGGATGCCTATCAATTGGGGAATGGCTGAACAAGTTGTGGTATGTAAATATAATGGAATACTATTGTGTTATAAGAAATGATGAACAAGAAGACTTCAGAAAAACCTGGAAAGACTTGTATGGATTGATGCTGAGTAAAGTGAAGAAAACCAGGAGAATGTTATGCATACTAACAGCCACGTTGTGTGATGACTAACTTTGATAGAGCTAACTCTTCTCAGCAATGCAAGTATCTAAGACATCTCCAAAAGTCTCATAATGGAAAATGCCATCCACATCCAGAGAAAGAATTATAGAATTTGAATGCAGATCAAAGCATACTATTTGCTATTTTTTTCTCTTCTGTTTTGTTTTGTTTCTTCTTTCTTGTGGTTCCTCCTATTGGTTCTAATTCTTCTTTACAACATGACTAATGTGAAAATATGTTTAATAGGAATGTACATGTAGAGACTATATATAAATATATACATATGTATTTATATATATGTGTGTGTATATACACACAAACATACATCGGATTGTACACTTCTTGCGGAGAGAGACAGGGAGGGAGGGGGAGAAAATTTAAAACTCAAAATCTTATGGAAGTGAATGTTGAAAACTAACAAATTAATTAAAAAATAACATAAGAAGTAGAGAAATGAAATAGGTAAGAAAAAATACTACAATCTGTAGAAAAATAAGTAGTTAATGGCATATGCTGCTTTCAGCGATAACATCCTATGGGTAAAGGAGGATTAACATGGCCCCACATTGAGTGGATTTCATATCTCAAATTCTTCAAATGAAAATCCTAAACTATCTTAGGGAGACTAATGTTTTCAAGAAGTGTACTGACCAATTCAGCTAAAAAGTCTTGAGGAGGTTATAATGATCCAGGAGAAAAGATCAAACTGATCATTGTCCTTTTGTCCGTCACACCTTTATGCTCTTAAGAATTCAAAGAGAAGATGGTCTTATGATAACTTGCTATAGTGACATTATTCTTAGAGTTTGGTGTATGATAAACTGTTTTGAGGTGGATAAAATGATTTCTGTATTGAATTAAGGCTTTATGTTGCAGGCTCATCTTCTGTAGAATCACCAAAATCAAAATAGTTATTGGGAAAACTTTAGTAGTCAAAGGGAGATGGGTATTATATATAAATATTTTGATCTCTTCTCATAGGTCTCTATATTTTGGGAGCTTTTTCTTCCACCTTGTTTTTCACTGATAAGTTTATCAGAGCAAAATATTTTCAAAACATTCTTAAATTTTTGTAAGGCAATATTATGTCCGGACAGTTGTTGAGAATAGCTTTATATTTGATGGTACAATGATTCCATGTAATTATTTGCTGAATTCTCAAAGATACTTTAAGTTTTGTACTTGTTGTGAAGGGATTTGTTTTCTGTTAGTTAATGAAAAGTACAAGGGGGCAGAGCCAAGATGGCAGAGGAAAGCAGTGACTGTATTGAGCTCTCTCCCAAAGCCCTCCAAATACCTAAAAAATGGCTGTAAACAAATTCTAAAGCAGCAGAACCCACAGAAAGACAGAATGAAACAAATTTTTGGCCAAAGACAGCCTGGATGGTTGATCAGAAAGGTATATCATGCCAGGCTGGGAGAAGAGCACAGTTCAGCATGGGTGCACAGGCCACAGCAACTCTGGAGCAGGCCTCAGAGGACTGAATCATGGGCAGCTGTGGCAGTTTCCAGACTTCTCAACCCATGAATGCCAAAGACAACTTAGAAGGTCAGTGGGAAAAGTCTGTGACTGGGGTGAGAGAGGAGCTAGGTCTCAGCTGCAAGTCTCGAGCATGGCCCAGGGCCACAGCTTTTTCCTGAGCTTCCAGCCCACAGACTGAGGGGAATCAAGTGGCTGATCAGGGGGAATTGCAGGGATCTCTTTGCCAGTGCAGAAGCAGGAATCTCTTGCTTTAGTGGTGCTTGGATCTGGGTCACAGTTCTGAGGGGCGGTCCTGGGGTGAGGAGGAGCACTAGCATGGTAGAGCTTGTTGTGGCGGTGGAGAGAAAACACCTTGCCCCTTATCATAGCACCTTAGAAGAATTGAAAATTTTCAAGTCCCTAGAAGTACCTCTGAAAACAGCTGTACAAACCCCCAAAGCTTAGGACAGTACACTCTTCACATTGGAAGCAGACTTTTACCTTAACAAAGAGTTTAAAACTCAAGTAACTGGCCAGGATCATGAGTAAGCAGCACAAAAAGAGTCAGACTATGTTATCTTACTTTGGTGACAAGGAAGAACAAAACATACAGCCAGAAGAAGACAACAAAGTCAAAGCTCCTACATCCAAAGCCTCCAAGAAAAATATGAATCAGTCTCAGGCCTTGGAAGAGCTCAAAAGGGATTTTGAGAAGCAAGTAAGAGAAGTAAAGGAAAAACTGAGAGTTTTGCAAGAAAATCATGAAAAACAAGTCAACAGCTTGCTAAAGGAGACCCCCCAAAAAACTGAAGAAAATAACATCTTAAAAAATCGCCTAAACCAAATGACAAAAGAGGTCCACAAAGCTAATGAGGAGAAGAATGCCCTAAAAAGCAAAACTGGCCAAATGGAAAAGGAAGTCCAAAATATTACTGAAGAAAATACTTCCTTAAAAATTAGAATAGAGCAATTGGAAGCTAGTGACTTTATGAGAAATCAAGACGCTCTAAAACAAATCCAAAAGAATGAAAAATTAGAAAACAATGTGAAATATCTCATTAGAAAAACAACTGACCTGGAAAATAGATCCAGGAGAGACAATTTAAAAATTATTGGACTATCTGAAAGCCATGATCAAAAAAAGAGCCTAGACATCATCTTTCAGGACATTATCCAAGAAAACTGCCCTATTTTAGAACTAGAGGGCAAAATAGAAATTGAAAGAATCTACAGATCATTGCCTGAAAAAAATCCCAAAGGAAAACTCCTAGGAATATTGTAGCCAAATTCCAGAGTTCCCAGGTCAAGGAGAAAGTATTACAAGCAGCCAGAAAGAAACAATTCAAGTATTGTGGAAACACAATCAGCATAACACAAGATTTAGCAGCTTCTACATTAAGGGACCACAGGGCATGGAATATAATATTCTGGAGAGCAAAGGAGATTGGATTACAACCAAGAATCACCTACCCAGCAAAATTGAGTATAATCCTACAGGGTAAAAAATGGTCATTCAGTGAAATAGAGGACTTTCAAGCATTCTTGATGAAAAGACCAGAGTTGAATAGAAAATTTTATTTTCAAATACAAGACTCTAGTGGAACATGAAGAGGTAAATAGGAAAGAGAAAATTGTAAGAGACTTATCTTAGGTTGAACTGTTTACATTCGTGCCCGGAAAGATGATATTTGTAACTCATGAGACCTTTGTCAGTATTAGGGTAAAAATTATACATACATATATATAGATATAGATAGATAGATAGAGGGGAAAAAATTATACATA
>NW_020947390.1:566970-662424 GCF_900497805.2 Vombatus ursinus
GATAGATAGATAGAGGGGAAAAAATTATACATACGTATATATAGATACAGATAGATAGATAGAGGGCACAGGGTGAGTAGAAAATGAAGGAGTCCTATATGGAGAATAAAATTAAAGGTTGAGAGAGGAATATACTAGGAGAAGGAGAAAAAGAGAGGTAGAACAGGGTAAATTATCTCACATGAAACAGACAAGAAAAGGTTTTTACTGTGGAGGGCAAATGGGGGAAGGTGAGAGGGAATAAGTGAATCTTATTCTCATAGGATTTGGCTTGAGGAGGGAATAACATACACACTCAATTGGGTATGGAAATCTATCTTACCCTACAGGAAAATAAGGGGGGAAGGGGACAAGAGAACAAGGGGTTGATAGAGGGCAGGGCAGATTAGGGGAGGGGATAATCTGAAGCAAACACTTCTGAGGAGGGACAGGGTCAAAAGAAAGAATAGAATAAATGGGTGGGTGGGATAGGACTAAGGGAAATAGAGTTAGTTTTTCACAGCATGTCTACTATGGAAGTGTTTTGCATAACTGCACATATATAACATATTTAGTTGCTTGCCTTATCAATGAGGGTGGGTGGGGAGGGAGAAGGGAGAAAATTTGGAACCCAAAGTTTTAAAAACACATGTTTAAAAAAAATGTTTTCACATGCAACTGGGAAATAAGAAATACAGGAAATGGGATACAGAAATCCATTCTGCCGTACAGGAAAATTGAAGGGTATGGGGATAAGAAAAGGGGGGGAGAGATAGAAAGGAAGGCAGACTGGGGAAAGGTATTTAGAATGCATGCCATCTTGGGTTGGGGGGAGGGACAAGATGGGGTGAAAATTTGGAACTCAAAATCTTGTGGAAGTAAATGTTGAAAACAAAAAAATAAATAAATATTACTATTAAAAAAAAAAGAAAAGTACAAGCCTCTAGTACATAATTCTGACCTCTTTTCTTTATCTTTCTGGCTAGAAGGGGAAATTTTTTTGCAACCTGAAGTTATACTACCTATTTTTTTTTTTTTACCATTTTCATGTAAAGTCTTACCACTCCTGGAGTCTATGCTTCTTACAAATGACCTTCAATATTTAATGATAGCAATGAGTTCGTCTTATTTTCTATTGTTACTGTAACATTATACATACATATATATAGATATAGATAGATAGATCTCCATTTCTCCATTTCTGTAAAGAAAGCTGCTTGACTTTTTTTACTTATTTTTTTTTTTTTTGGTACTTCTGTGTTGACACATTATTTATTGATTCACTTTTGGTGGATGTCAGCCATGGGGCATAAAGATATCAGGCTTAACTCCCTTGCATTTACACACATGCTCAAGGTCACTTAAGTTTGAGTGATTAGCAAGAGAGCTGGATTTTTAAACTTAACCTATTACAGAGCAACTGAATTCTGAACCAACTCAGAGACAACCAAGTTCAGAGACAAAAATCCATGATATAAGTAGTAGTTATGGAACAAAAACAGTTACAGGATAAAAACAATTACTTGTAAATAGGATCAATAAGAAAATGATCCAGAATTGATGTTCATCTTTTCAACTGACAGTAGCACTTAGATGGCTTCTGCTGATTCAGCACATATTAATAGGATCTGAATTTTGTTCAACATGTAATACAATGTGTAAATTATGCTCTTTGGATCTTTGGGACAGTTTGTACAAGAGTTCCTGGTTCCCATTTGCAATCTTATTTCCTGCTGTTGCCCCTTTCTACTGGCTACTCACAAATTTACTATACTGACAAGAAGGACAGGGAGGACAGGAGCAGGGAAGTGGTCACAGGGACCAGAATAAGATACAATTTTAATATAACTATTATTGTTATTATTGATGCTAGTGTTTATTACCATCATTTTAGCAATTTAATATATCCAAACTTACTTATTTAACTTTCAGGACCACCTAACAATAGTGTATTATATTAGAAAGAACTATATCAGGTGAGAATGTTCTTTGAAAATTAAAATATCTCATCAATGGGATGATATTGAGAGCAAGAATAGAAACTGTCTCTGTTAGCTTGAGGCAGTTTCTATTAGCATGTGCTTGAAGGACGTGTGTAAGAGAATGTCTAATCCAACTCTCTAGGTTTATAGTTAAGGAAACCAAGATCCAGAGATATTAAGTGGACCTTAAGTAGTAAGTGCAGAAGTGAGATTTTAATTCAGGCCTACTGATTCCAAATCTATCCCTTTTTTTCTACCTTACAACATTGTACATTCTTTATTTTTTTTTAATTTGTAGCTAGAACAATTCTATATATTATTTATTTGAAATGTAAGCACTTTAATCTGTTGATCTATGTAAAAAGTGTGTGTGTGTGTGTGTGTGTGTATCTGACCTCAGATACGTATTAGCTGTGTGACCCTAGACAAGTCACTTAACCCTGTTTGCCTCAATTCCTCATCTGTAAAATGAGCTGAAGAAGGAAATGAAAAATAATTGCTGTGTCTTTGCCAACTAAATCCCAAATAGGGTCATGAAGAGTCAGATACAACTGAAACAACAACAACACGTAACTAAAACAATGTGTCTTAAAATATATCAATAAACTTTTGTAGCTAAAGATCTCCAAAACCCATATTTCAATTTCAATTCCCCTATCACTAGGGTAGGAGTTCTTGAGCTTTTTTTTTTTTAATCATCAACCCCTTTGACAATCTGGTCAAACTTTTAAACCCTTTTTAGAATTTTTTAAAAATCTTAAATGGAAGAAATTTCAGTTTGAAATTTGTGAAAATAAAGATGCATTTTTCCCCCAACCAAGTTCATAGACTCCCTGAAATCTGACCACAGACTCCAGGTTAAGAATCCCTGCTATATGGCAACTCGCCACAATGACGTTTTGCAAAAGCTTACATTTCCGTAGTGATAGACTGAAAATTTAATGCAAAATAAATATCATTGCAACTGAAAAAAAGGAAATAATGCAAATGTCCAATCTCCAGGGGCACAAATCTCAGGAATTATCTTTTGTATATGAAGATTATTATGTTCAGATTGGTCATTTTAATTTTTAAATATATATATATATATATATACATACATACACATACACACATACACCTACATATATATGTATCCCCTTTCAACAAATTACTGGTTTTAATATATACTAATTTGGCTATTTCTCCTAAGATTATTTTTTTTTCTGACCTCAAAAGAACTTGAATTTCCAATGTTGTATCTGTGCTCTATCCATTATATGTGGAAGCATTTCAGCTTCTTTTCCACATTCACCTAGGACACAGGGTCTGCTACAGATAGATTATTGCCCAGCTACTTAATCCAAACTGCAATCCAAACAGGATTTTGGTGATTGGCTGACCAAAATATTGAGGCATTGGTTTCCAGCTCTCTAAATTTGATCATTCCTCTTTTATAGAACTTTCTATATTCATTCATTAAGGATCCTTTAATTAATAGAGCTAAAGGTTGCAGTTTTGATGTCAAGATGATAGGAAGAAAGATAAGAGCTCTTCTGTTTAATCTTGTTAAAGGGGGATTTTAAACTATAAAATGTGACAACAAATACTGATAAGAGTTTTTGTCTTGCAGTTTGTAAACATTGTTATTATATTTTTATTATAGCAAATATATATTTTCTCAAACACATTTAAGGATTTTGCTACTCTTAATGGAATTTAGTTTTTAAAGCTTTTTCTTATTTTCCTATCTCCCTTTGCAGTCTACCTTACTCCCCACCACTACTCTTTTTTCCATGTGACAATGGCTTCCTTGCTGTTCTTCACACAGGACACTCACTCTTCCATCTCCACACATTTTCCCTGGCTATACCCCCTGACTGGAATCCTCTCTAGCCTCATTTTCATTTCCTAGTTTCCCTGGTTTCTCTCAATTCTCACCTAAAATTCCATCTTCTTCCGGAAGTTTTTCCTAGCATTCCTTAATCTTACTGCCATCCTTCTCAGTAATTTATCCTGTATATATCCTGTAGTAATTTATCCTCTATATAGCTTGTCTGTACATAGTTGTTTGCCTGTTGTCTTCTCGATTAGGCAATGAGTTCCTTGAAAGTATGGATTGTTTTGTTTTGTTTTTTTACTTTTTTATGTCCTCAACAATTGGTACAGTGCCTGGCATTGAGTAGGCACTTAATAAGTGCTAATTGATGACAACTTGGCATACACACACACACACACGCGCGCGCGCATTTTATTAAGTCGATTCTTTTTTGTGGTCCCTAATTTCTCCCTTAAGTCAAAGTCTGATTTATGAATGGAAGTTACATTTTAAAAGTACACTATTTGTCTTAGAGAATGTCATATACATATCTAGCACCTCTAGAGTTAGATTGTTAGATAGTTCATTAACAAGAACAATATACACAATGATTACAACAATGTAAATGTAAAGAATGACATCAACAAAACAATCATAACTGAATACAATAAAATTGTAATAATCAAGTCTGGTTCCAAAGAAGAGATTTGAGAAGGCATCTCTCTGCCTTCTTGCTAGAGGTCAATGGCTATGGGTAAAGAACATTGCACACAATGCTAGACTTGTTGGATGTGTTGACTGGTTTTCTGAACTGTTTCTTTTTTATTTTTCATAAGTAATATCTCTCTGGGAGAGGAATGGGGAAAGAACATATCAAGAAATGTAGGTGTTGGAAAAGGCAGAAATAGAATGAAAATGTTTTCTATATTGGATTACCATTAAAAAAAAATGGACTAAAGTGTTAGGAAAATTGCATAGTTTTTTTACAAAACCATGGTTCAGGTATAAAAAAAAACAGCAGATATTAACAATCTTTTGAATATTTAAACTTGACATATTTGCTAAATCTTTGAATTTATTAAATCAATCTTCACCCCCATGTTATCCTATTTTTTTCTTATGTTCAGAAGATTCATACTTTCCAAATCGTGTCACTTTCCTAGAGAAATAGCGTCTCTCAATCAATAAACATTTATTAAGTACCTAGTATATGTGCCAGGTACTGTGTTAAGCATTGGGGATTCAAAAAGAGGCAAAAACACTGGGGATATAAGAAAAGAGTCTTCCTGTCCTCAAATTGCTTGCAATTGAATTGGGGGGGCGCACAATATACAAGGAAATATATACAAAGCAAGTTAAATACAGGATTAATAAGAAATGATTAACAGAGAAGCAACACTAGAATTAAGAGTTGGAGAAGGCTTCCTTTAGAAGGTGGAATTGTAGTTAGAACTTAAAGGAAGTAAGGGAGGACAGTAGTTGGAGCAGTATTCTAACCATGAGGGACAGTCAGAATGCCTGGAGGCATGTTCATAAAATAGCCAGGAGGCTAATGTCACTGGATTAAAGATACATGTGGAAGATTAGAAAGTCAGGAAAGGGCTAGATTATAAATGGCTTTGAATGCCAAACAGAGCATTTTATATTTGCTCCTTGAAGTAATAAGAAAACACTAGAATTTATATATTGTGAGGTGACGTGATTGGACCTATATTTTAGGAAATATAATTCAATTAGGAAATATAAATTCAGTTAACTGAATAGATGATGATTTGGAGTGAGGAGAGATAGACAGACCCACTAGCAAGCTATTGTAATAATCAAGGAGTGAGGAGATAAGTTTCTTCACCAAAGTAGTGGCAGTGTCAGAGGAGAGAAGGGGGCATATTAAAGAGAGGTAGTAAAGATGAAATCAAGAGGCCTTGGCAACAGCTTGGATTGGGGGGTGGGATGGGGTGAGAGATAGTAAGGAATCAATGATGACTCCTAGGTTGCAAGCCTGAGGGACTGAGAGGATGCCATTGTCTTCAATAGTAATAGAGAAGATAGGAGAGAAGGACAGTTTAAGGAGAAAGATGATGAGTTCTGTTTTGGACATATCAAGTTTAAGATATCTACTGGAAAATCAGTTTAAGATGTTTGAAAGGCAGTTAGAGATGTGAGATTGGAAGTCAGCAGAGTGACTGATTCAGGATAGGCAGAGTTGAGAATCATCAACATAGAGATGACCATTAAATTCATGGGAGCTGATGAGATCACCTGGTTAAGTAGTATAGAGAAAGAAGAAGGACCAAGACAGACCTAGTAACACCTACACTTATAGGGACTAATCTGAAGGAGGATCTAGCAAAGAAGACAGAGGAGCAGTGATAAAGGTAGGAGGGGAAAAAAAAAAAAAAAACCAGGAGAGAGTGGTGTCCCAAAAACCTAGAAACAAAAGTGTCAAGGAAGAGACAGTGATCAACTGTGTCAAAGACTGCAGAGAAATCAAAGATAATGAGGATAGAAAAAAAGTCCATTTGATTTGGTCACTAAGAGATCATTAATAACTTTGGAGAAAGCAGTTTTAATGCAATGATAAGATCAGAGGCCAGATTGTAAGGGGTTAAGAGAAGAGAAAGTAGAGGTACCTCTTGTAAACAGTCTTTTCACAGAGTTTAGCTACACATGGCAGAAGATATTGGAGATCACAGTGTGGCTGAAGAATAGATTTATATAAGGGGAGTCAAAGGTGGAAAACTAATAGATTATGGCTGAATAGGGGGATTTCATAATCCTTGAACATAAAAGTGCTACTTTTGTAGATGATGGCAAGATTAAGTGGACTAGGGAGAAAGGAGTGCTTCATAATAATAAACTTCCATAGTTCAAGGACCAGTGATTTTTTAGGTGCTGATACTCCCTGCACCAAAGCAAATCACAGCTACTTTATAACTTAGTAGTAGATAGCTCAGGAGCATTTCTGTGGCTGGACAAAAAATCATCACTTGTGATCAAAATTGTGATAAGTCTCAGTGAAATTAGCCTGCCTGACAAAAATACTGGGTCAATATCACTGGATCATATTCAAAACCATTTTAACTTACAAAGAAGAGTCAAAATTAGAAAGGAATAGTCTCTGAAATAAACTTAGCAAAGAAGATACTTAGGGGATGTCAAAAATCTAAAAAAGAATGCAGAATGAGGCATGTTGTATATGAATAAATATAAAGAAAAAAAAACAATTCCCATAAGATAGTAATGGAGAAATTAGAAAATTAAATCAAAGGGGGAATAGGCCTTAAAGAGACTGCAGGAAACATAACTATTAGAAGAAAACAGATTTCACATGTAAACTTTAATACAACAAACTATAGGTGAAAGTCAATAAAAAGTTTTGGGTCTGAAGAAACCAAATCTTCACCCAAAAAAGAATACAGAGAGAACAAACAAGTTCCATTCTCAGAATACACCATCACTAAAGACTAGATCCCAGTTAGTTGTCATTTTGGGATGGAAAGAGTTTATAGAACATTCTCAAACAGAATTGACAAAGAGGAATACCATCCTTTGATCTTGGATAAAAAAAAAAGAGATTCTCAGATGCTGAAATAGATAAAAAATTGAAAGCTTTTAGGGACTTTAGATAGTATATATTCTAGTCTGCTCATAAAGAAACTGGGGTATAAAAAGAGGTATAGCATTCAGACCCTCATCAAGTCAGCTAGCATTTTTATCTACCTGCTGTATGCTAGGCACTTTACTAATCACTGGAGATAAAAAGAAAAGGAAAAAAAAAACTGCTCTCAGAGAGCTTATAGATTAATGGGGGAGACAACAATCAAACAATTATACAACTATGTAAAACACACACACACACACACACATATATATGCAGAATAAATTGAGGATAGTCTCAGGGAAAGACATTAAGTGTAAGGAGAACAGAAAAAGTTTTCTTAAATAAGGTAAGACCTTAGCTGAAACTTGAAGAAAGTCAGAAAAGACAGGAAATAGAAAAGAGGAGGGAGAACCTTCCAGGTTGGGTTTGGGGGAGGCAGCCTGTGAACATATTAGGAATTGGAAGATTGAGTGTCATGTATGTGGAATGGCAAGAAAGATAAAGTCAACTGGATTGAAGAATTTTAGAGGGGAGTAAAAGGTATGAGAAGACTGGAAACGTAGCAAAGGTTGTGGTTACAAAAAGTTTTAAAAACCAAACAGAGAACTTTCTGTTTGATCTTACAAGTAACAAGTAGCCCCTGGAGTTTATTTCATAAAGGAAATGATATGGTCAGAACTACACTTTAGGAAGCTCAACTTGACAGCTGAATGGAAGATAGTCTGGAGGACTATTACAATAGCCTCTTCGTGCCTTTGTACAAGCTATCACCTGTGCCTAAAATGCATTCCATCCCTGCCTCTGCATCTTAGAAACACTAGCTTACTTCAAACATCTTCAATTTATGGTAAATGGGCCTTTATTTTTAAATTTTTTTTTTTTACTATTTTTAATCAGCAAAAATCCACCTTTTCTCCCTTGCATCCTAACCCCAGCCCTAATTGAGGAAGAAAGTATAATAGAACCACTGTTATAAACATGTTTAATCAAGCAAAACAAATTTCCTCATTGGCTAGGTCCAAAAATATACATATACATATATAAATATTTTCATACTTTGAGCCTTTCACCTCACAAATAGATGAGTAGCATGTTTTGTTATTTTTGGAATCATAGCTGGTGATCAAGATTTGTTTAAATATGATATCTAGGTTTTGGTTTTTGTCACAGTGTTCACGTAGTCCAATAATTTTTTTTTTTTCTTCTTGACCTGTTTTATACATCAGGTTTTTGTTTTGTTTTGTTTTTTGTTTGTTTTTTTCTCTAAGATACTTTGTATTTTATTGTATTTTTCAGCTTTTTGACATTGTAATTTTTTTGTGTTGTTGTCTCATGAGGTCCTTGGCTTGTATTTGATCCATTCTAAATTTCAGAGAATGTGTTGCTTAGGAAAGCTTTTTTTTTTTTAACCTTTTGTGACAAGCTGTTATCACTTAGTATAGTGCCTGGTACATAATAGGTTCTTAATAAATGCTTAGCTACTAATTGACTGATTATTCATTTCCTTTCCAATTCTTTCTTCTATAGCTCTTGTTTCTTCTCCATTTTTCCAATAGTGCTCTCGTTTCACTGACATTTTTAAAATTCTTGTTTCATCTCTTCCAGTTGAATATCAAGTTGAATTTGTGCTCAAGCTTTGCTTTTCTTTGAAGTTTTGTTTCTAAATGCATTAGAGTCCTTTTCTTCTGGATTTGTGTCTTGAGGGTCCTTGTCACCATAACAGGTTTTTTTCAAGGAGAGTTTTTTTTTTCTTTTTGTTCATTTATCTAGCTACTTCCTAATCTTGGACTTGACGTTAGGGTTAGACTCTTCACACTTCTAGAGAAAAGGTCTGGACTGCTCCCATTGTAGCTTTCTTGGAGTATTGAGTGTTATATTGTTCCAGGATCTCAGGGACCACTCAGGCTAGGGACTTGTAAGCTTTCAATGTTCCCAAAATTGTATGAGTATGATACCAAAGTGTGATTGCTGTCCCCTTGGTCTCAGCTCTGTAAGTTCCTGACCTGAGTTTGGGTCTGAGCAACAGTACTGCTGCTGGACTTAGCCAACTGGGAAATTTGGCTAGTTTAGAGTAATAGAACTGATGGTTCCCCCTGAGTCTTGATTTTCTTGCATGGTTCACTCCTCTGCAGACTTCAGAGGCTAGACGCTTGAACTTAGACCCTGCTCTGCTCCTGGGTTTTGAGCCACACAGCTGCTGCTTACTTTTCAATATGCTCCTAACCCAATGGACATTCCAGGGCATTTACTGAGAGTGGAGTCACAGGTCCCCTCCTTAGTCTACTCTGGAACTCTGACTCCGAACAAGATAGTGTGCGAAAAATTGCCACGTGGAACCTCGACCCCTCAAGATACCATGGTATGGGTCTTGATTTGCCCATTACGCTACTGGAACTTCAGCTTGTCCTGGTACAAAACCTTTTCTTGCACTGGAATCTTTTGCTCTTACTATTCCTGAAAACTTTCAGTGTTCACAGTTGTTTCTGTCTGTCTCACCACCTCCCTTGGCTTGAAAAACTACCCAGTGTGAGTTTTTCTTGAATTTCTTCATCTGGTTCTGTTCTGCTGCATTTTCTAGCTCTGTTTGGAAGAATTTCAGGGAAAGTTCACTGTCCTGCTTCCTGCTATTCCACCATCTTGGCTCTATCTCCAGTTAGGCATTTTGTGATCCCCTAGCTGCTAATTTCTATTCCCAATATTTTCTCTGTATAGTCTGTATGTATGTATATCTGTCTTATCCATCCATTCCCCCTTCCATCCTTCCATTCTTCCATCTTTCTATTTATCCTTCCATCCATTTACCCATCTATCTATTGCTCTATCTATCTGTCCATCTACCTATCTTGTTTCCCTGAAAGCATGTTAGTATGTTAGCTTCTAGAGGTCAGGGACAATTTCATTTTTGTCTTTGTGGCCCTATTCCCTACCGTGGTATCTGGCATATAGTAGGTGCTTATTAAATGTTCATTAATTTATTTATTAGTTAAGGTTATACAGGTCGTAAGTAGCAAAGTGATTATTCAAATAAAAGTCCTTTCACTCTAGAGCTCATGCTTTTTGCCCCAAGCAGGCTACTTCTCTGACACTGCTGAGTGTTTCAGCATATAAGTACATAAAAAGCAATCAGGAAAAAATCTGGATAGAAATGTAAAATGCATGACAGAAAAAAGCAGACAGGAGCAAGTGATAGAAAAACAATGAATTCAAACTTAGGCCCTCTGGTTCTAAATCCAGCTTGTTTCTGCTACTTCCTTCTTTTCTATTCCCCTTCTTCCATTTGGTGGTGAAAGCATTATACATATGCAGCTATGTGATACTTAAATGCTTAAAAATAATATAAATTTATATAAGTAGCCGTGGAAATGCACACTGCACCCAGGATCCAGAAATAACAATCAACTACAATGTTTGATACAAATTATGCAATGGACTTTCTAGACTAACCATCAGCTGTCCTAAAAGAAATTACATGTTCTTTGTCTCTCTTTGCTATTTCCTGAGTGTTTGGTTGTTCAGGGTATTTTATGTTTGTGGGAGGTTAAAACAAGTGAAATTGGGAGTATTGTCTGAATGTCACTGTCATTTCAACTTCAGGTATGCATAATTATATTTTTTTAAAAAGCAGAGTCATGTTATGTTTGAGATTGTCCAAAACGGGCTTTAGTCCTTTCAACAACGACAACAAAAAAGTAATTGCTGTCAGCAGCCACTAGTTTGACTGACATTCCGGGCTCTCTCACAGAAGCAATGGAGAGTAAATAGTTCTCCGTTGTGTGCTGAATTGACCTGTGTTGCAGAAAAAGGTTGGAGGGGAGAAGGGAGACAGAAAGTCTCTCTTGACATGTACTAAAGTAGACTATGGGATGGGGGTTGGGAGTATTACATAGAATGGAACCAGTGTAACCCTCCTACACAGTAGGAGGTAGGTAGGGCAGAATATAGGACCATTGGGCATCTACCATATAGGTAAAAGATCTTTCTTGAAGTTTAGTTTGAATAAGGAACAGACCATATCTGGAGATGTCTCACTGAAAATAGATATCATTTAGAGCAACATTATTTGTTAATACAAATAACTTATAAAGCAGTATCAACCAAATACTTTCCTTAGAATAGTCCTGTAAAAATAGGAAATAAAAGCAATGATTCAGATTTACATAATCATTTTAATCATAGCAATACTGTAACATATATACTATGGCATCTAGGTGGAATAGTTGATAGACCAGTGGACTTGGAATCAGGAAGGCCTGAGTGAAAATCCTGATTAAGAAATTTACTATCTCTGTGATATAGGGCAAGTCACTTATTCACTCTGAGCCTCAGTTGCCTCATCTATAAAATGGGGATAACAATAGCACCTATTTCTTTTTTTTCATGTGATTTTCTCCACCTTTATTCAGTAACAAGTGGATAGGAGCAAAAGGGGTGAATGATGGGAATGATCCAAGGCTGAAGTATGGCAGGGTGTAATCAGTACCTCTCATGTCAATCAACACTGGAGTCATCTGCATTCATATTGATAATGTACCAACTTTCTTTACTTCCTGAAGCATGAAATCACTTTTCAGAAGGAATGACAAATATTTGCTGAAAAGTTGCTGGTTGGGAAAGGAGAGATCACAAGTTTCTTTTAATTCTTAAATTCTAAACAGTTTTGGTTCAATTATACCTCTTCATGTTCCATTTGGTCTTATATTTGAAAATCAAATTTTCTATTCAGCTCTGGTCATTTCATCAAGAATGCTTGAAAGTCTTCTATTTCACTGAATAACCATTTTTTCCCCTGCAGGATTATACTCAATTTTGCTAGGTAGGTGATTCTTGGTTGTAATCCTATCTCCTTTGCCCTCTGGAATATTATATTCCATGCCCTGCAGTCCCTTAATGTAGAAGCTGCTAAATCTTGTGTTATGCTGATTGTGTTTCCACAATACTTGAATTGTTTCTTTCTGGCTGCTTGTAATACTTTTTCCTTGACCTGGGAACTCTGGAATTTGGCTACAATATTCCTAGGAGTTTTCCTTTGGGGATCTCTTTCAGGTGGTGATCTGTGGATTCTTTCAATTTCTTTTTTGCCCTCTGGTTCTAAAATAGGGCAGTTTTCCTTGATAATTTCTTGAAAGATGATGTCTAGGCTCTTTTTTTGATCATGGCTTTCAGTTAGTCCAATAATTTTTAAATTGTCTCTCCTGGATCTATTTTCCAGGTCAGTTGTTTTTCCAATGAGATATTTCACATTGTTTTCTAATTTTTCAATCTTTTGGATTTGTTTTAGAGCGTCTTGATTTCTCATAAAGTCACTAGCTTCCAATTGCTCTATTCTAATTTTTAAGGAAGTATTTTCTTCAGTAATATTTTGGACTTCCTTTTCCATTTGGCCAGTTTTGCTTTTTAGGGCATTCTTCTCCTCATTAGCTTTGTGGACCTCTTTTGCCATTTGGGTTAGGCTATTTTTTAAGATGTTATTTTCTTCAGTTTTTTGGGGGGTCTCCTTTAGCAAGCTGTTGACTTGTTTTTCATGATTTTCTTGCAAAACTCTCAGTTTTTCCTCTACTTCTCTTACTTGCTTCTCAAAATCCCTTTTGAGCTCTTCCAAGGCCTGGGACTGATTCACATTTTTCTTGGAGGCTTTGGATGTAGGAACTTTGACTTTGTTGTCTTCTTCTGGCTGTATGTTTTGTTCTTCCTTGTCACCAAAGTAAGATAACATAGTCTGACTCTTTTTGTGCTGCTTACTCATGATCCTGGCCAGTTACTTGAGTTTTAAACTCTTTGTTAAGGTAAAAGTCTACTTCCAATGTGGAAAATGAACTGTCCCAAGCTTTGGGGGTTTGCACAGCTGTTTTCAGAGATACTTCTAGGGACTTGAAAATTTTCAATTCTTCTAAGGTGCTATGATAAGGGGCGAGGTGTTTTCTCTCCACCGCCACAACAAGCTCTACCATGCTAGTGCTCCTCCTCACCCCAGGACCGCCCCTCAGAACTGTGACCGAGATCCAAGCACCACTAAAGCAAGAGATTCCTGCTTCAGCACTGGCCAAGAGAAGCCTGCAATCCCCTTCTGATCAGCCACTTGATTCCCCCTCAGTCTGTGGGCCAGAAGCTCAGGAGGCAGCTGCTCCACTGGGGGTGGATGAGACCTAGCTCCTCTCTCACCCCAGTCACAGACTTTTCCCACTGACCTTCTAAGTTGTCTTTGGCATTTGTGGATTGAGAAGTCTGGAAACAGCCACAGCTGCCCGTGATTCAGTCCTCTGAGGCTTGCTCCAGGGTCGCTGCGGCCTGCGGGCCTATGCCGAACTGAGCTCCTTTCCCCACCTGGCGTGATATACCTTTCTGATCAACCATCCAGGCTGTCTTGGGCTGGAAATTTGTTTCATTTTGTCTTTTTGTTGGTTCTGCTGCTTTAGAATTTGTTTAGAGTAATTTTTATAGGTATTTGAAGGGGTTTGGGGGAGAGTTCAAGCAAGTCACTGCTTTCCCTCCGCCATCTTGGCTCCACCCCAATAACACCTATTTTGCAGGGTTGTTGCTAGAATCACATTTGTAAAGTGCTTCACAGTACTTAAAGTGATATATAAATGCTAGCTATTACAATTGTTATACCTTTTATTGTACTGATTTTATAGATGAAGCAACTGTGACTCAGAGAGATTAAGTGATTTGTTTATGGCAATTTAACTAGTAAGTCTTGGAACTGGGTCTTCAGCTCAAGTTTCCTGACATGGGATGGCACATAATAAGTACTTAATAAGTTTTTGTTGCCTGACTGGTAGGTGTTCTTTCTGATATGCCAAATTACATGTCCAAAGTTGAGAATTCTTGATACCTATGTGGGTTTGTCCGTTCATTCATTCATGTATTCATGCTTGCATTCATTCATGCATTCATTCAACAAACCTATATTCCATTCCTACTTGATGAAGAACTCTGTTAGGTGCTATGGGAACTTACACTCTTGCCTGTACAAATAATTATAATAACCAAATATAAATTGTTTAGAGAGAGATGCAAAATAAAGTGCTGTTTGAGGTGGGAGCAGTTAATAGTATTATTAACGGAGATTAGAAAGGGCTTCATGCAAGGAAGTGACAAGTCAGTTGGGGTTTTAAAGGATTTTAGAAATTCATCATTTGATTATTTCACATTTAATTGATCTCTTAGACCCAAAACTCTCCTCTCTCCAATCCATCATTCATATAACTTTCAAAGTGATGCTACTGAAATATAAATCTCACCATCTCACTTCTCTACTTAGTAAAATCAAGTGGGATTCCTTATTGCCTCCAAGATGAAATATAAATTCGTAGATTTGGCATTTAAAGACCCTTACAAATTGGGCACAAACTGCCTTTCTGTCCTTAGCAAACATTTTCCCCTTCCACAAACCTTGAAGTCCAACCAAACTGGGTGTGTTGCTGTTGTTATATACATCTCCCACTTCCATGCCTTTGAATTATCAATCCCTAATTCTGGGAATACAAGCCATCCATCAGAATCCCTAGTTACTTTCAATGCTCAGCTCAAGCACCACTTTTCTATAAAAGGCCTCTCCCAATGCCCCTACCTGCTAGTGCCTTTCCTTCATAATCATATTATATTTATTTTAATATGCCTATATATGTATAAGAGGCAGTGTGGCCTAGGTGGAAGCTAAGTAGCTCAGTGGATAGAGCATTGGGCCTAGAATACGGAAGACCTGAGTTCAAATCCACCATCAGAAAGCTTACTAGCTGTATGACCCTTGGCAAGTCACTTAATCTCTGTCACCTCAGTTTTCTCAACTGTAAAATGGAGATCATAATTGTACCTATCTTACAGAGTTGTTGTGGTTTCATCAAATGAAATATTTATAAAGTGCTTAGCAGAATGCAAAACACATGCTTGGTTCTTAATAAATGCGTATTTTTCCCTTCCCATTCCCTTCTCAGTGGTTAGAGAACTGGCCTAGAAATCAGGAAGATTTGGGCTGAAGTCCTTCTTCAGATACATGAAATATGTGACTTTGCAAGAGACATACTCTCTGTGCTCTGGGAACCCAAGAATAGAATAGAACATGTTGACCTACACTGATAGAGTTTCTGCACCTGGAATTTCCCTATTCTAAGGAAATCACAGTTCTAATCCCTATCACCATATAGATACAGATAGTCTCCCCCAGATGGATTGTAAGTACATTGAAAGTATGAATTGTTTTTGACTTTGTTTAGTTATTCTATTTCCAACACCTAGCATACTTCCTAAAATATCCTGAGTGCTTAACTGATGCTTGTTGGTTAATTAATTGATTGATTCCAAGCACAGAGAATTCCAAGCAAGGAACATCATGAATGCAGGAACATGAAGAATAATTTTGGGGATAAAGTAGTCCAGTTCCAGTGATTATTTATTAAATGACTTTTATTGGTTGATTCATTAATTCATTTCTCAAACATTTTAGGCACCTAAAAATGACTTAACTTCTCTTAGTCTCAATTTCCTTAGCTGTAAAATGGAGACTTTCTGTGATTAAAACTCTGTGAATAAGGGAAATTGGGACAAAGAACTTCAAGCATGAAGAATTTATTAACAAGGTTAGCAATTTCCAATAAAAGGGGTCCAAGGATCCTCAGTAGACAGGGACATTGAACTGAATTTACAAAGCATTTTTATAGACATAAATAAGGAACATCAGGATGGATAACATAAACAATAAATTAGGAACATTGATCCCAAATCAAGGGACATAATATTGATTTTAATAAGCATTTATATTCTCTGATTGGTTGGGATATTTTGGAACTTTCCATTGTCATCATAGAAAGCCGGCCTGTGTAAACTTTGTCAAGAATAGGGAACTTCCCAGTAATAGCCACGTTGCGTGATGACTAACATTGATAGACTTAGCCCTTCTCAGCAATGCAAGGAAGAAGTCCCATGATGGAAAATGCTATCTACATTCATAGAAATAACTATGGAGTTTGAATGCAGATTGAAGCATACTATTTGCTATTTTTTTCTTCTGTTTTGTTTTGTTTCCTCTTTCTTATGGTTCCTCCTATTGGTACTAATTCTTCCTTACAATATTACTAATGTGAAAATATGTTTAATAGGAATGTATATGTATAGCCTGTATCAGATTGCAAGCCATCTTGGGGAAGGAGGGGAAGGAGGGGGAGAAAAATTTAAAACTCAAAAGCTCATGGAAGTGATTGTTGATAAATCAGAATAAATTAATTAAAAAAAAAGAATAGGGAACTTCCATAGGAATGGCGAACTTTAACAGGTGAACATCATTCAGGGCATGGATGTTTTCCATCCTTATAGGTCACTACACCCTATAAGCTATAGCTTTGCATTTAGTAGAAATGAAGAATTTAGCCTGTTAGCTGAGCTTTGCAGGAGCTAGGAAAAAAAGGGAAGTTAGCTGACAGACAGGCTGTTTGGAGCCAATGTCCTTTCAGCCTGCACAGAATCTTATACATACTTCTTAACGTACTATGATTTACAAAAATGAAACTATATATGTAATTAAAGAATGTGATTAAACTAATTGATCAATGATTGATGAATAAGCCAAAAACAATTTCAATGTTACAAGTCACAGTTACAGAAAAAGATGATTAGTTCAGTTCTGGACATATTGAGTTTGAAGTGGAGATGATAACAAATTGAAAGTAGCCAGAAAGCAACTTGGAAATATAAAAATGGAGTTCTAGAAATGGATAAAATAAAACAATTATCTAAATCAATGAAGGCCTGGAAGTGGACAAGATCACCAAGTGAGAATTTGGAGTGGGAATAGAAGGCCAGTTAGAGAAACTTGGAGGACACATTTTAAAGAGTAGGGAGAAGATGAAGGGGAGAATAGGAAACAGAGAATTAGTTGAAAAGATGAGGAGAACCATAAGAGTTATAGAATCATGGAAATCAAGTTAGAGGAAGGTAATCAAGAGAAAATAGCACATAGATTTGGCAGAGGTGGCCAGGAGGATAAGAACAAAAAGGAGGTAAGTGGATTTAGTAAAAAGAATGTCATTAGGACCCACATGTATATAAAGACCTGCAGTAAAATATTTTACCAGTGCCTCAACATGTCCTGTATGATCTTGGGTTCCCAAAGGCCAATCTAATAGATGACTAAATTTTTATCTTTAGCCCTGACTTCTCTTCTGAATCCCAGGCCTACATTTCCAGTTTCTTGAAGCACATTTCTGTGTGTCTGAGGGACTGGTAGTAGATATTCAACATACCACTAACTGAGTTTATCTTTCCCCTTAAACTAAGTCCACCTAACTTTATTATTTCTAAGAGTCATAGAACCTCATATCTTGTTTTCCATGTTCATACCCTCAGAGTATTTTGGACTCTTCTTTATCTAGTCAATTACCAAATCCTGTCAACTCCACCTCCATATCCTCCCTTGTCTGTAATCCCATTACCATCCTGCAAGATTTTTTCAATAGCTTCCTAACAGGTCTTTCTTCCTTGACTCTCATCTCCCTTCCAATCCTTGCTCCAAACTGACATTCCACCATAATTTTTATTACAAATTTCAACCTCACAATGTAACTCTCTAGTGCACTTTTTATGTAATATTGTGTATTATAGTGTTCTCTGTTTATATCTTATTCCTCTACTAGACCTTGAGTTTCATCAGGGCAGGTGCTCTGTCTCTAGATGAATTTTGTATCTTCCCCAATGTCTAGCTCCCTGCTATGAAACAGTAGATACTTAACAAATATTTATTAAGTGAATAAACCTGTTTGGATTTTATTTTTGGTTTAGGTTCAAAATTTTTCATTTTTTTTTCTCTTTCTGAACACTGTAAACATAACACAACTTTTAAACATACTTGGAGAGGTCTTCTTTCATGTTGGATTTTAATCAGTCCTGAAGAATCTGAAAGTAAGGGTTCTAAGGATCCATGGATAGATTTCAAGGTATCCTTGAACTATGTGCAGAAAAGAAAAAAGATTACATCTTATTTCAATATGACTGGTTTCCTTTATGAAACTGTATATTTTATTTTTTGCATGTAAAAACATTATCCTGAGAAGGAATCTATATATTTCACCAGACTGCCAAAAGGGTCCTTGGTACATAAAAATTAAGAACACCTTCCTTAAAAAATCATGTTTCACATCTACACTCATGGAACTGGAAAATAACTTAGAAGTTAGCCCTTTGTTCTTTTATAAAACATCAACATATACACATATACACATATCTTAGATGCAACTTTGTTAATTCCATTTTTAAAAACCCTTATAGGGTTTCTAGAGTTTTCTATTATACAGAGGACTAGTCTAGGAAGCAAGAGACATGTCTTCTAGTCTCAGCTAATGCAAAGCACTGTGACCTTGAGTAAATCACATGACCCCTTTCTGCCTCAGTTTCCTCATCTCTAAGTTAAGAGTATTTTGCTCTAAGTGTCCTGACAACTCTATTTTTTTTTTCTTTTTTTTCTTTTCTTTTTTTTTTTTTTTTTTTTGGTGAGGCAATTGGGGCTAAGTGACTTGACCAAGGTCACACAGCTAGTACGTGTCAAGTGTTTGGTCTGAGGCCAGATTTGAACTCAGGTCTTCCTGACTTCAGGGCTGGTGCTCTATCCACTGCGCCACCTAGCTTCCCCTTATTTTTTTTTTCTTTTTAATAATTCTTATCTTTTGTTACTTCATTAAAGATGTGTTATATTTCAACTTTATTCTTGGAGTGAAAAAAATTAAATTCAGAATAAAAATGTCAAGCGCATCATGCAGAGTTAGCTAATGTGATTCATGTCATATGGAATGGATTATATGTTTTTGAGATATAGCAGTGTTAAATGTCTACAAGAAAGTTCTTTAATTCCTTTTAGCTTGTACTTATTTAGTAGCTATCAGCTTAAGAGCACCTTGAGAAGTTCTCCTCCAGAAATGAGTCCTATGTGAATTTGATTATCTTTGCCCTCTTACTGATTGTGCGTATGGCCATTCCCGCTTTCTGCTAAAATTACATTGGGAGTCAGGTTACGCTGTCCATATACTGGTTGGATACTTCAGCTGCCTTCCTGCTGCCTCTCCTTATAAAAATTGCCTTTGTTGCTCAGGGAAGAACACTAGTTTCATGGAATAGATTGTCTAGGAAACAAATAGAATTAAATAAGTGAAAAGGAGCACATTGTAGATTGAAACAGAGGAGCTATAACATTGTAGGTAAAGTTGTTAGTTTTTACTTATGCAAAGTTTCATACAATGTATATGGCATACATGATATTAGTGGCTGAGTTATTTAAATCATTTCCTCAGTTATGAGGCTACAAGTCCAGTCTGTAGCTGTCTTTTTATTTTTTTTAATAAATAAGTTGGTAAATAAATAAATAGGTGCTTTATACACATACATACATCCATATACATACATATATGTATATAATTTGAAGCTCATAATAACCCTGTGTAGTAGTGAGTACAGTATTATGATCCTTATTTTAGAGATGAGATTAACTGAGATTTCAAGAGGATAAGTGCCTAACCCATATGTATAAAAGGCTAATACATTTCACAGGTAGAATTCAAATCCTGGTCTTCCTGACTCCAGGTTCATCATAGTGGATCCTGTAACCCTCAGATGGCCATTCAGTTTCTTCTTGAATATTTCCAGTGAAGAAGTCCCTAACTTAAGCAGTTCTCCTTTCTGTTTTGTTTGTTTGTTTGTTTGTTTTTGTTGTTGTTTTGTACACCTCTTTTGGGACAACAGTCCTCTATAGCATACTGCATCTCCAAATTACAGCTGTATGAGGCCTTATAAATCATGTATTCTTGTGCTCTTATTTTACAAACAAACTGGACTCCAAGAAATAAAATCATTTGCCCAGATCACATAGCTAGGAAGTGGCAGAGCTGGGAGTAGAACCTAGGCTTTTCCCCTTGCACCAGTTTCCTAGGGAGTCATGTCATGATGTGGAGAGGCAGACAATGGAAAGACTCAACATTCTTCACTTCCAAACCCAGATTTACCACTCTAGTTTTGGGCAAGTCACTTACCTCTTGTGAACCTCAGTGTGCCTCTTCTTAAGCAGCCCTGATAAGGATCAAAGGAGACCTTATATAGGGAAAACACTTAGAAAACCCTAAAGCTGTTTACAAATATAAGTCCTCTGTAATTGAATGGTTTAGACTCATGCATAGATGGGATTCGCTTACTTACACTTCTCTTCTCCCCTTTACCCATGGTTGAATTACATGAGTGGGATTACCCAGCTTGATATATGAAGTTTGGGGTTCATCCTATCTTTTTTGAATATCAACTTATTTTATTTGCTAAAGCTTTTATTTAAGTAACCTCAGTCCCAAAGTCCATTGTTATAGAACTCTCCTCCCTGGTGTAAATCAGTGCTTGAGCATGAGTGAGGGGCCAGATTGGAGTTGGTGAGAACAGGAGAGAGGAAACGTGAGCTCAAAGGCATTAATTTCTACCAGTAAGGACCAATGGGCTTTGGGAGTAGGGTTACATTTATTTTTGGAATTAAAAAAAATAAAACCTACTTCTTTAAATAAATGCCTTTATCTGGCAATCTTGTATAGAAAGAAAACTAAGATGGTGATGGAGACCAACAAGGACACTGACCTTAAATGTGTCCTATACCACACATATTCTGGAATGTGGGCAAACTAGTGAGTGATAAGAAAGAAAAATTGACTTTTGGACTTGATTCATGATGTACTATTGAGTTTTTCATTAAAACTCTATAATCTCCAAAAGCTAATACTTTTAGAATAGCAGGAAGAAAAGGAAATGCCGATCTGATAGACTCCTTTTACTAGATTTAATCCCATTAAATATTGATTCAGTGTGGTGTTTTCATTCTCTAGTTATTGCACACATTCCTTACTAGTATATCTGGTTTATTTTTATTTAGTGTGGCCTGTTTTTATAGATATAAACAAAAAGATGCAAGTAATTATTAAGTCATTTTTACTTCTAGGGAGAATGATACAAATTGAAGTCAAAACTCTTTACAAATAGCATGACATATAGAATGTGATTATTCCTTTTACACAAAACTGAAGGTTTAAGTGGGTAGCCTTTGAGTTTGAAAAATATCAGTAACCCCAACCAGAAACAGAAGCTATTCTTCCAGATTGCCCACAAGTTGCTATGTCTAATTGATTACACTTTCTCTCCTGCATGATCATGGATCTGATATCATCTCAATGGAATAGCTCACAGACCTTTTTTTTTTTTTTTTTGGTCACTTGGAACCTTATTTCAACCATTGGAACCAAAAGTTATGTTCTTTATCTAAACTCTATTGGTAATTGTATGTGTTTAGCTTTAAAAAAAAAAAACTCTATTTCCTTTGAGTTATTTTCCTAGTAGAAATTTAAAGTAAAATTTAAAAATCTATTAGGCATCTACTGAGTGCTAGGAATTGAGTGAAATGACAAGATTAAGTAAGATGACGTGATTAAAAAAAAATCCCCATAGGTGGTTAATGGTCCCTTCCAGATCTAAGACCTAGTGATTCTGTGATTTAGAGACTTGCTCAGTTTACACAGATAACCTGTGGCCAATTTAGGATGACATGTCTGGCCTTCTGATTCTCAGTTTAATGTGTCTTCCACAGCACTCCATAGGGATCACATGGTATAGGCAAGGAAAAGATATATTTAGCCTCAATGTGAGGCTCTCTGACCTCAAATGAAGAACTATCTGACAATCAAAGTTTTCCAAAGATGGATTGAGTGGCAGTGCATCCTCACTGAGAGTGTTCTAGCAGAGACTGAATAGCCATCTTTCAGAGGTTATAGAATTGTGGGAGTTGGAAGGAATGTTAGAGATCATCAAGTCTGCTTCTTCCTAACCTGTGGTCTATGACATTTAAAAATTAATTATTTCAATATAATTGATTTCCTTTGCAATCATATGCATTTTATTTTACGCATTTAAAATTATTCCTAGAAAGAATCCATAGGTTTTGTCAGACTGCTAGAGATGGTCTATGAAACAATAAAAGTTAAGAACTCCTGATCTAGTGCAATTTCTTGATTTTATGTATAAGGTTATTGATGCTAAGAGGTAAAAGGATTTGCCCAAAATCACACCAGTAAGTAGTGAGAGTTGCCATTTGGACTCAAAGTCTCCAATATCAAAATCAGTATGTTTCAGAGAGGAATTCTGCAATGTGTGGAAGGTTTAACTAGATACATTTTCAAAGTCTACACACATCTGGCTAATTCCATTACAAATGTGAAATTGATCCTGACTAATAAATGTTTCTTTTCCATATCCAAGTGATGAAACTTATCAGAAATTTAAAGGGCACCATGGTCCAACACAGGCCTGCACAACATACAGCAAAGGATTTCTGGTGGCCTGTGAAAAATGTAGGGTTGCCACTGGGTACTCTCCTGTTTGTCACATGACCCGTAGCAACCAACCATCATCAGTCTGTCTCTAGTCTAACCTATCTGCAGCCAAAGAAGTTTAGCATGTTTTAATTTTGGCCCCTGCTTGCTGCCAAGTTGTGTAGGTCTGGTCTAACAGAACAGTAATGGAGTTGGAGTGAAAGGACGGGACATTGAATTCTGACTCTGCTACTCTCTATCTGTGTGACTCAGTATGTCACTTAATTTCTCTGGTCTTCAGTTTCCTCATTTGAAAAATGAGGGGGTTGAACTAGATCACCTCCAAAATCTCTTCTAGCTTTTAAGCTAGATCTTGTATGATTTTTGTAATCATGCATTATGAGAAAGGCAAAAATCAGTTTAAATTCCTAAAATTATGAAGATGAATAACTACCCAAACATTGTTGTTATTCTTAAGATTATTTTTGTTTGTTTGTTTGTTTGTTTTTTATTATCTCCCAGTATTTTAACTTGGCTGTTGCAGGAAATAATACTCCTGAGCTTGGCTCAGTAAGCTCATTTAAAACAAACAGGATATTCTGAACCACCAAATCAATGGGTGCTTGTCCATTCACAGTGATATACTGTGTTTAGTTTTTATAGTATTTGCTGATGGATTTATATTGAACTTTTCCTCCCAATCACTCGGTACCTTAGAAACAGCATTATTGCAATAATTACAAGTTTAAATTTAAATAAAAGAGCTAATCTTCATGACATCAGTGTGAATCAGGCAGGAAAACATTCATGATAATATTACAAAGTAGGTTGACTCCCCTTCATGAGCACACAAAAACAGAAAAATGACAACACCTAAGAGGGAATATAAACCATGGAAGTACTATTTGACCTATAGATTTTTTTCAACACCACCTTATTATTGCCGTTCGCAAATGGCAAATAGTCCTTTACTCCCTTTTTTGAGTCATGATTTAAGACTACAAAGAATAACCAATTATTCTGCACACTCCTCAAGTTCAATAAAGTATTCCTCATACTCAGGTGCTCCAGGTTTTAATGACTATGTATGAACTACAAATTAATTTTATCTCATCTCACACGTGTTCTCATCGATATAGCAATCCATTTACTCTTCCCTTATTTAATCTCCATCATGCATCTGTGCTTAGTATCTTCCAGAAAAACTGAACCTCTTTATACTTAAACACAACACTATTTTCCATCTCTCTGCCTTTGTCAGGCAACAACAAACCTTTATTAGGTACCTACACTTGGCTAAATACTTTGCTCCGGCTGTCACCCATACCTGGAATGCATTTCTCTCCTTACCTGCAAGTCTTAGAATTTCTAATTCCTTCTGGGGTCTATTCAGAGTCACTTTCTATGTTAAACTTTTCCTTAATCCCCCAGCTACCAGTGCTTTCAATCACAATTACCAGCTCTGTTTCTTTTCTCCATTTTATTTGTTTGTTTGTTTATTGCTCCTCATTAGATGATAAGCTCCCTGAGGGAAGGGACTATGTCTCTTTTGCCTTTATATCTCCAATGCCTAGCACAATGTCTGGCACATAGCAGGAGCTTAATAAATAACTTTCAATAGGTTGACTGATTGTAGAAAGCTACTTCTACTCTCCTCAAGCTCCAGGATTGCCCATTAATCCACTTCTTCTCATTAGAAAATTTCAATTCTCCTGCTAAAAGCAAAGATGAGCTTTCTCATCTTCCCTAGTTCACACCTCAAAATTCCTTATTCATTCTCTCCTTCTTTGTTTCAAATGAAGAGGTATCTCTTCTCCTAGGCAGATTCTATCCTTTTATTTCTCTCAGAGCTTGCTTCCTACCCATTATTCGCCCAATACAATCTTTAGTATCTTCTAATTTTTTGGGTCCTTTTATTCTGCTACAAAATTACTCCCATCTCTTGGATCATTAAATGATGCTTTATTTATCAGCTATTTCTTGACTTTTTTATATTATCCTCTTTCTTGTTAAATTCTGAGAAAGAGCTGTCCATACTTGTGGCCTCTCCTGACCTCCCACTCATGTCTTAACTTCTTGAAATGTGATCCTAACCCAATCATTTTGTTGACACTGCTCTTAAAAACAACAACAAGAAGAAGAACAACAATGACAAACTATCCAATGATAACCAAGGAATTTTTCTCAATCCTTACCCTCTTTGGTATCTCTATAGCATTTTATACTTTGGATAAGCTGTTCCTCCTCCTGATTACTTTCTGCTGGATAATTATGTCTTGGCCTCTTAGAATGAGTGTCACCCAGGACTCTCTTCTGGTTCCTCTTCTCTACTCACTATACCCTACTTCCTTTGGTAATTATATTTGCTTCCATGAGTTCAAATGTTATCTCTGTAATAACTCCCCAAACAGTAGATTCACTTCATTCACAAATCACCAGTTACCTATTGGACATGTCTACTTGGAAATCAGTATCTCAAACTCAAAATGTCTAAAGGTAAAACTCCCTATCTTCCTCTTCATCTCACCTTTCAAGAATCCTTATTTCCTTTTAAGGTGTAGCTCATAGATGGCTCAGTGGATAGGCACTGGCCCTGGATTCAGGAAGACCTGAGTTCAAGTTTGACCTCAGAAACTTGACACTTACTAGCTGTGTGACCCTGAGCAAGTCACTTCACCCCATTGCCTCACCAAGAAAAAAAAAAGAATGTCCTCCTCCAGAAGCCTTCCTGATACCTCCCAATTAGTTTTTCTCCTTCCCCATATTAACTCATACTTATCATTGTACTTCTTATATTCCTTAATGAAAGCCAAGCTCCTTTTGCCTTTATTTCCCCACTGCCTAACACAGTCCCCTTGTATTTATTCTTGTTCTTTTTTGTTTTGTTACAATTAAAAGTTTAGCCATTAGATAAATGGTTATAACTTGGTGTGAGAAAACAGTCATTTCAATTTGCATCCTAAGTGTTTTGCTTAAAAAAAATAATAATTGTATGGATAAATACTTTTACTCCAGAGTTTTCATGGAAAATTATTTCTATCAAAACAAATAATTAAATCACACCTCTTTGATATTCAATTTTTGCTTTATAAGCAGTTTTGTAATCATTTTCATTGCTTGGAGAAAGACAATAAACACTGAAGAATTAAAAAAAAAAATACAGCTAACTAAAAAAAAAAGTCATGGAGAATGTAAAATCCTGGAGGGTAGGGATTGCTTTTTAGGTCTTTGTATTCTTATTGTCCAAGATGGTGTCCAACATGTAATAGATACTTAATAAATGCTTGTTGATTAATTAGTTGATTTCTTAATAAAGGAACTCCTCTAACACAGCTTGAATTGCTTTACCTTAAGTACTTATAATGTAATAATATAATGCATTTTGATGATTCTTGCAACTGTTTGGGGACTTCATGAGTACAAAATTTCTTTGTAAGTTCTACCGTAACATGAAAACCATTAGGCAAAGATTTCAGTTATCTATGTTATTTAACAATAGAGCAGTTTCCTTTTTGAACAGTATTTCTTCTGTTGGCCTTGCTAGTAAACTGGAATTCCCAGTAAGACACTCTTTAATATGAAAACATTTAATTTCACTGTTACAATAAAAATGTTATCTGAGAATAAATATTAAGTCATTGTCAATTATTACTACTTTTCCTATAATTCATTTTATCAAATTCCCCCCTGGCAGAAGGTAGGGCCTACGGAAAATGAGATAAGGGGGAAAAGATTTTGGAAACTAGGTCATTTCAAGGGATGGGGTAAGCTGGCCTTGCTATAGTACAATTTTGAAGGGGAAGATGGTCAAAAGTCAGAGAGAGGAGGTGATAAAAGCAGTATGTACCAACTAAACTTAGACCAACTAAGTCTATTTTATTAGAGCATTACTATACCTTTATCATAGCTGTTGCAATTAATTTCCCAAGGTTTGCACCTGCAAATGTTATTTCCCAGAACAAATTTGCATTTAGAGCAGAAGTTCTTAATCTGTCATCCACAGATCCCCAAGGAATCTATAAATAGATTTCAGAGTGTCTATGAACTTAAAAGCAAAAAAAAATCATTTTTATTTTTAATAAAATTTGATTTTCTTTGTAATCCTATTTATTTTATGTATTCAAAAAACATTATTTTGAGGATTCCATGTGCTTCACCAGACTGCCAAACAGGTCCATAAAAATATTAACCTCTTCCCTAGAAACTGTACCTTATTATGCAAATGAATATATAGCAGAATCTAAATGTAAATTTCAGAGATTAATTAAAACTAGATGTATTTAATTTGATAATTAAAAATTAATAGAATGAGTAGTAATAAAATGTAAGCTTATTGAGGGGACTCTTTATTTTATCTTTAAAACTTTGGGTCTTATCACAATACCTTGTGCACATTAGACCGTTAATAAATGTTTAATGGATTGCATTGCATTGCACTGCATTGCATTGCATTGGAAAACCTGTGAAAGGTGGCTTAAGATTTTCTTCCCCATAGAAATTGAACTTTGGAGGACTGAGAGATAAGGAATTCTATCTCAGTTTGGCAGATTGAGTTGTTTCACTGGTTTCAGTCTACAAGGTGATTGTCTCAATATATGTGAAATAACATATATGAAATAACCACTACAACCCAATTTCTACAGTACTTTCAGATTTCAAAGCTCTTTTTCCAGTAGCTAATGAATTATGTAGTTGTATAGAGGAGCCTGAACCAAGCTGTTTCTCCGTAATTTCTATTGTGTAGATGAAATCTAACCATTCTTTTTTTGCTTCCTCTGAACAATTTGTATTTGTTTCCCACCCCCACACACACCCCACCCCACGCCCGCCCCTGCCCTAACTTTAATGCTGGAGTTCTATCATGGAAGTATAGGTATTATTTGTAGTTTATCATAAATCGGTTTTATGCCTCAATAAAGTCTTGAAGGGGTATAGATTTTTAGGACACTTTTATTATGACCATTTAAAAACTTGATCAAGTGAAATAGCCCAAAGTGAAGAGAGTTTTCATGAATGAATCTTTCTAATGAACTTAATTCAATGAAACTAAACTTTTAATCTCTGGAGACTCTCCATTGAATGTTAATGTCAGTAATAGCACTGGGATTCTGCCACCATCAAATGAGCTTATACACAACAATCAGAAGTACAGAAGGGAGAAGGGAAGCAACCAATAATCCAGGAAAAAGAAATAAATCTCCAGGAGCCTGTATCTCACACACAGTGTATACAGAAACTGCAAAGAGGTGCATGTTTCAGAACAGAGGCCAAATATGAGTTTTAGTGAATCATTTATTTTAATAGATGTTTTTCAAAGAGGAATATAGATTTATCATTGTTATCCTTGCCCTAGCCACTGGCAACAGGATGATAGTATTGAAAGTTAATCTAGAACTGGGGCCCTATTATTTGGTACACTAATTACTTACCTCAGTGCACAATACAGCCTGAGGGCAAGAAAACTGGAAAAGATATCATGTCAGAAAATTGGAATGATTGAAGCTCCAGGATAAATGATCAGAGGGATTGCCACTCACAGAAAGGGAGCGGGGGGGGGGGGGGCACATACACAACATGTTTCAGGCAGCTTGCTTAAACAGCCTTTTCTTCCTAATGCCACAAATAAATTATCTACTCCATTTTGTGCAATAATTTTCAGAAACTGTGATGAAATTGAACTATCCTGGCCCATGACATGACATTCAAATTTTATTTTGTACATTCTTGCCTTAAAAAAAAAAATCATCTGACAACCACAGAGAGGTTTTCATGGATTTGTCAATGATGTGGTTTAGAGCTGCCATTGCTGAGGTTCTGCAAGTGAATTGTTTTAGAATTGCAGATGAGGCCCATTGGTGAGGAACATTGGCTCAGAGCTGAGATTTTTCAACATGTACTGATGATTAAAAAACTTCTGCCCCTCTGGATTTATTCAGGTCCTCTGTTGGCAGCACAAGCAAAATGATGGTACCTGAGTATATTGTTGGAAACATTATAATGGAATGAACATCCCACCCCTTGAAATTGCTGTGTTTCCATACATTTGTACTTCTGGCTAATACCTAAATTGCCATCTAAAAAAAATATGCTGAACATGGTCATTGGCCTCTGCCATGAAAGCTACAGAATGGAATTTAATTAAACCGCTTTCTTCATTCAAGAGTAGAAATCCTGTCAGTTTAATTGATACTTGGTCAAAGAAATATTGATCTGATAAAAGCAAATCCATTTCTCTCCCAACAATTAAAACATTCAAATAGGCTCTGTCCATGTTTTTTTTTAAATAAATGGAAGGACACAAAACCACTGTCTACCCTCCCCCTACAATCGATGTTAAACATTAATAAATAAGTTAGCATCCATTTCATTGGAAGCTGTCCATCTTTATGAATATATAAAAGTAAAGTAGTTGCTCCCCTCTTCAGCATCAGATATTGTCACAAAAATATTGGTGATAGTCTCAAACAGTCTCAAAGAAGTCTCAAATGTCAAAAGTTATTTAATCTAGTTTTGTGGACTCAGAGTTGGAAAAGCCCACAGAGACCTCCTAGTACAACTTGTATATCACCAAGAATAGCTGGACCTTAGTTTGCTTATCTGTCAAATAAGGGAGTTGAATTCAGTGGCCTTTGAGGCCTCTTCCAGCTCTATATCTAAGAACCTAATTCCCCTCTTCAGTATATCTGACAAATGTTTTTTCAGCCATTGATTAAAGACCTCTAGTGAAGGGAATCTCACTACTTCCCAAGGTAGCCCATTTCATGGGATCATGTTTGTTCAGGATCATACTTCTTGAGGCTAATAGAATTTTGAACTAGGAAAATCAAAGAAGCTCAAAGCTGTAAAGCATCTCAGATTTCATCTCCATTTTTAAAACATAAATCCACTCTATAATATCCCTACAGATGGTCATCCAGACTTTAAAGGCTAGTCATTAAAGATGGTCAACAATAACAAATACTGGAGTCAGTCCTCTGAGGCCAGTTCATTATATTTCTCTCATTTGTGGTCAAGAAAAGGGTGAATATGTGGAATGCCGGTCATGACTTCTCTTCTGCAAAATAAAAATTTCCAGATCTTTTAAAAATGCTTCCTATGGAATCTTCTTTATTACTCATCTCTGAGTGTACTCCAGTTTTGCTACATCCTCTCTAAAAAGAGGCAGCCAGGTTAGAGACAGTATTCCAGGCATGTCCTGACCTTAGGAGAGTCTGGGAGTTTGGAGGGGGTGAGTAATCACATTCCTTCTTCTGAATACTTTCCATTAATGTAATTCCAAATTACATTATTTTTGTTGTTGTTGAGTATGATTACTATGCAACATTTTCCACTCAAACACTCAAGTCTTTTTTGATTAAATTGCTTTCTAGAGATAAATTTTCCATCCTACTTTTGTACAGTTAAAATATTGAACTCAAGTGCAGTGCTCTAAATCTATCTAATCTCCTTATTTTAGAGATGAGGAAATTGTGGTTTGTAGAGGATGAGACTTGACATGTCATTGAACCATTTAAAGAAAGATCTAGGACTAGAAACTGAATTGTTGGAAACTCAATCTAGTGTTCTTGCCACTATATCACACTATTATCTTCCCAATAGTATCCAATATAATGCTACAATCCAATTCAATTATAACCTGAGTGCTAGTCCTTCCCTCAGCTTATTGCATCTACAATATTTATTTGACTTCCTTATTTAAAGATGTACTAGGTACTTTGAATTCAAGCACAAAAAAAAATGTAGTTAAGTACAGTCTCTATTGCTCTAAGGATGTCTTCATATGATATTCTTCCTTATTGTCTATCAGTTGAGGATGCTTTTTATTTTATTTTTTGCAATGTGATGGATAAGTATGTAGAGTAGTTATATACACAAGAGTAGGGCTTCTGGGAAAGTCCTCAGGCAGAAAGAAGGAAGGAAAGAAAGAAAGAAAGAAAGAAAGAAAGAAAGAAAGAAAGAAAGAGAAAGAAAGAAAGAAAGAAAGAAAGAAAGAAAGAAAGAAAGAAAGAAAAGAAAAGAAAAAGGCTCTTTTACCTCTATCAGGTGATCACATTATATTCATTCTGGGTTCACCATCTCATTTCATAGTATCATAAATTTAGAAGTAGATCTTGGAGAGCATATGGTTCAACCCTTTCATTTTACAGATTAGAGAACTGAGGTCCAGAGAACTGACATGACTTGTTCAAGCTCACACAGATAGCAAAGAACAATGCTGAGATATTTAACCTGTCCTTTAACAGCATATCTTGCGCTGTTTCTACTTTATTGTCTATGATTATTCAAATGAGTTGACCTCTGGGAAGAAATTGGGCTTTAAATGGTTGACAGTCACACTTCATTATTAAGGAAGAATCTAAGATCAGATTTTAATAGGGCATGAGGGCACCGAACTCCTGAGAAAAAAGAGTTACCAAGAGAGAAGAAAAAGATCTAGGATATGCCAATGAGAAGCCTTGATTTCTTCAAAATTTTACCCAAGACTGGATAGCTTGATAAAGGGTTCTAATGACTTAATTTCTGGGCTCCCTCATCCTCTCCCTCATTTTTCAATTTTATACTTTCATTCAACCTCTTTATTTTCTTTTCCTTTTTATTGTGAACTAGAAACCACCCAAGCATGAACATTTCAATATGCAAATAAGAATGAAGGATAACATATATGAAATATATGTATTGTTCGTTGTATGCAGTTTTTATCATAGGTTAAATTTAACAGTAGTAACAAAATTGCCCTATTTGTATCTCCTTTTAAGGTGTTTTTTTTCTTATATGTATTTTTAAGTATTTTATTGTTGATCCTTTTTTATATAATGTAAAGATAATGATATTGACTCAGGTTGCTATGCATGTTCAATAAAAATTATTGCAATGTAACTTATTGCCATTTTGTATCCATATAAATTAGTTCTTTGCTATGAAAATACAAAAACAAGCAAATAAACAAAGCCTCTGCCTGATGACTGTGCTCAAAAAAGATGCAACTTGTTTTCACTCCTCTGGCCAATAAAACGCTAGGCCCAGTCATATCTCAGTAGTTTGTGGTGAGACTAAATCATTTTAAGTTATGTTTCAATGTGCCTGTGAAGCATTTCTTCCTCTTGAGTTGCTTCTATCCAGGTCATTGTAGTACAGCCTATCCGGGGTTGAAAAGTTGCATGGTAGGTGAAAGTTCTTTTGAGTGACAGTTTTTGTCACCAATGGCACACAGCTCCAACAGATTACTATCCAGGGGAGAATGCTGTGGTCTTTGAGGAAAATGTAGTTACACATATTTAAATGTAGTTGACTTTTGATCCTCCTTCAGAAAGTTAGGAGCATTGTAGTGAAATGATGAGAAGATTTTTTTCTGGTTAGTGTAGCTGATCTTCTTAGGGAGACCATGGGAGAGTTGTCCTCCCTCTCCCAGTCTACTGGTTGTAGAAAGAGGATTCAAGCTCACATTTCATTAACCATTTCTTTGTGTAAGGTATTTGCTAAGGCAGAATACAGAATTAAACAAACAATAGCAAAATAAGTGAATTTTTTCTAGCAAAGGAAGTTACAACTGTAATAGTGATCAGGACAATAACAACAAATCATCATCATCATCATCATCATCATCACCACCACCACCACCATCATCATCATCATAATGATTGCCTAAAACTAATTTCTGGGTACCTAGGTAGCCAGGTACCTAGGATAAAGTGCTGGCCTGGAATCAGGAAGACTCATCTACTTTAGTTCAAATCTGGCCTCAACTGTGTGACCCAGTGCAAGTCATTTAACCTTGTTTGCCACAATTTCTTCATCTGTACAATGAGCTGGAGAAGGAAATGGCAAATAACTCCAGTATCTTTGCCAGAGAAAAAACCCCTTCAGGTCATGCAGAGTCTGCCATGACTAAAACAATTGAACAACAATTAACATAATTTAGGATTGGACTGGGAGGCTTGAGATATTTTTGCTGCTGTGTCAGTTGTTATAGGACAGTTAAAGGAAAGAAAAAAAAATACGAAAGTACAATTCAACTACATTAAGAGGACACAAATGAAGAATAATAGAAAGAGGACTGGATTAGAATAAAAGCATCTGGTTTTGAATCCCAGGTCTGCATTTAGTTGAGTGAATCAGTTCTCTTCTCTGGGTCTTAGTTTCTTTATCTAAACATTGAGGGGGTTAGAATAGATGACCTCTAAGAATCGTTTAGCTA
Organism: Vombatus ursinus; assembly: GCF_900497805.2. Lineage (NCBI taxonomy): Eukaryota > Metazoa > Chordata > Mammalia > Diprotodontia > Vombatidae > Vombatus > Vombatus ursinus. The sequence goes on from NW_020947390.1 coordinate 599,837, forward strand.
CAAATAAATGATTATATATGTAAATACCTATTCCTGCCTTGTTCATAAATTTTAATCTGAGGCAAACTTTGTCACTTATGGTAATTGACAGTCTCACTTGCCATCTATCTGACAGGCAGTCACATGTAAAATGCTTGGCCCATTTTAAGATCCTTATAGAAATGTTCCCCTTATGGTTATTATATTTGCTCATTTAGGTAATAGTTAAGTACTTTGCTCCGTAGGTAAGAAACCTCAAGGAAAGTTTCCTATTGATGTAGCAAAGCCAGAAATGTATTACAGGATACAAATGAGACAAAGCATATTGGTGGTACAGTGGGAAAGAGCATGGCACATACAGTTAGGAATTCTCATTGAGCAAGTTACTTAGTTTCTCTCAGCCTCAGTTTCTTCATCTGTAAAATGAGAGTTGTATCAGATGGTCTCCAAAGTACATAAATCTATGATCTTGAGACCAGGGTCTTTATTTTTATTTATTTATTTATTTATTTATTTTTTGCTTTTTGGTATCTGTGTTTTATGTGTGATTTTGTTTGTTGTTTTTTTTTTTTTTTATCAGTGAAAGAGTATAATTAATGTTTTGGAAAGGAATCCTATGGATTTAGATAATAGTTTAAATTAGAAACTGTACCTTCCTAATCAAAGTTTAACATATTTGTCTGACATTGATACTTTTCAATTTCTTGCTTTTCAAATGGTACGCCTTGAGGGGAAGTTTCTAGCTAAAACAGCTAATTGGCTGCTAATGATGATACCTCAATCTTTGTACTGTTTCCTGATTAGGGAGCTGTTTTTGAGTCATATGTGAATAATGAATGAATTGAAGTGTATACTGCCTTATTTATACCTCCTCACCTTACTATTTTTGTTTACTTATTTTTTTAATATACACCTTTAATCTCAATAATCCATTGATACCCTTTGCAATAAAATTATCCTTAACATCTGTGTCTTTAGGACTTGTGGTTGAAAACATCCAAACTTTTCCTCATTAAGCTCCAGGAAAGATGTCCTTTTGTTTTTCACTGAAGTCACTGTTGTAGCGCCCAGCCTTGCCCGTCTCTAGGGATCGAATTTTGCCAACAGTCTTTGTTCAAAGGAACTCTTCCCATATCTGATTACTGCACCCCACTGTCTGTCTGGTAGGAAATGCTTGTCTCATGAAAACATGGCCGCATTGTATTTAGTCCTTTTCTGCTTGACTTCATAAGGAAGCTTTTTAATATGCCACGCTGTGTGGGATGAAATACTAACCTAGTGATTTGCTATAGAAGACTTTGTTAATGTTTAACATCGACTGGGGGAAAGGGCCTGCCACCCACCTCTGTCCTCATTAGAAAAAAGAAAAAAAAAACATACAGATTGTAGAAAGTAGCATGCTGTACATAATGGTGCTAGTTTTTCTTCTATATTTTCTAAAACTGAATTTTTTATCACAACTCTAATGACATATTTTAATACTTGTTAATTCACCTGGTAACATTCCAAGTTTTTTTTTTAGCACTTAAAAACTCTTTTAATTTTTCTTTTATATTGTTAAAAAGCAAATTCAGAAGTTGAGATCATATAAAAACGACTGTCACAGTATTAGCATTAGTAGATAGCAATGATACGTTAGCATGGGATCCACTCTCCAACATATACACATGTGCATGCACACATACACACACAACTTTTTGAAGAAGTAGGAGAAGTGGACAAAGATACCCTCCCTTCCAAATATGAATCCTAGGCACACTGTCTTTAGTTATTTTGTTGTAAATGATCTGAAGGACACAGCTGCTGCAGCTGTGTTCTTTAGGGCCTTATTCTCACATCCTATTAGAACCAAAAACCTTAGCTACTGAAGATGTAGGATTCCAGAGTCCTGGGAAAGTTCTGTCTGGCCTGATGGGCAGATTTCTTTGATTTAGATGAGACCAGCTATATTCATATAATAAACCCTTTATCTCCTATAGTTAAGAATACACATTTTTCCTATTATTTTTGTATATCCACATTTGTTTTAGGAATAGCCATCTTTTCTTTGTTTCAAACAATATTATTTTGAATAATTTTTAACTTATGAATTCTGCCCTGAAATTCTATATATATGGGTACTCCTATATCATCCTTAGGGTAGATTTTCATCCATTTTGCAATTTGCCCCTGCAGACAGGAATAAACAATGACTTGCTTCACTCTTAATTGACTCTTTCTGGCTATAATCCAACCCAGACCTCAAAAACTCAGATTGGTGAGGGATGACCTTCTTGTATCCCTAATAATTTCCACTACAAAGACCATGTCAGAGTCACCAAGGTGATTTTCTTAAAGCAGAGTTCCAATTGTCATATGCTACTCAATAAACTCCAGTGATTCCCTATTATGTCTAAGATCAAAAAATAAACTCTCTGTTCTGTTTAAAGTTTTGTTGTCAGTTTTACAACCTGATCCCTTCCTACTTTTGTTGCTTTATTGTACATTACTCCCCTCCACACATTCTAACACCCAGGCAAACTAGTTTGGTTGCTGTTATCCACACACAGGACTCATTTTCTGTGTCTTAGTGTTGACTGTCTTTATCTTGAATACTTTCCCTCTTCACCACTTGGAATCACTGTTTCCTTCAAGACTCATCTCAAATATCACTGTCCACATGTTAACCTTTCCTGATTCCCTGTCTTTTCATGCTCTCCACCAGCCCCAAAGGTTAACATGTATTAGTACCTGATTTGTACCTGACTATATATGTATACATTGCACCCCCTGTTAGGATATATTCTCTTTAAAGTCAGGAACTGATTTGCCTTTTATTTTTGCATCCCTAAAACCTAGTACTGTTTAGATTACCAATTGGGCACTTCCAAGTGTTGGCCTATGATTTCTTGATCGATAAATAATAATAATGATTATTATTATTATTATTATTGGTGGTGGTGGTGGTGAGGCAATTGGGGTTAAGTGACTTGTGCAGGGTCACACAGCTATTAAGTATCAAGTATCTGAAGCTGGATTTGAGCTCAGGTCCTTCTGACTTCAAAGTTGGAGCTCTCCCATCAGCTGTGCCACCTAGCTGCCGCATCAATAAATTATCTTTTCAAAAAAAGTGAGCCAACTGAAATGGAATATTTACCCCCAATAAAACTCTTTTCAGACCACATGCCAGTAACCAAAGTCATTTACTTTATATGTAGGTTTGACTATGACCTCTATCCACCCCAAATTCCACACATATGCACATATTCTCGCGCACACACACACACACACACACACACACACACACACACACACTTCAGAGGCTCCCTATTACCCCTAGGATTAAACATAAACTTTTATGTTCCAACAGAGGGCAAGACCTTACAGGTAGCTAGAGTACCATGTTGACAAACATGACATTTCAAAAGAACTCAAGAAAGTCTCCAGAGCACTGAGTTTTACGGTAAAGGATGGGAATCATACACAATAAGAAAGCATGAATGGGATGTAAGCAGCACTTGTGGAGAAAATGTCCACATCATTGAGATCCTAAATCCATCAAAATATTGACATATATCTGTGAGGAGAAATAATATGTAACCCTGGTACGACTTTGTGTGATATGTAATCAGATCCCCACTGTATTAGTACAACTGTTTTATTTTTAAATCCCTACTTGTTTTTTCTTTAGGCTAAGAAAGTTTTTTTTTCCTTTATTACTTTTAGTGACAGAAGAAAAAGGTTTTCTTATATGTGTACATATATAATGTGTCTAAAACAAATATATATAGAGTATACACTTATATGTATGATGCACGTATATTGATTTAAACTTATTTCACATTTCATATCTTTATTCCTGCCTTGTCTACCAATCTATTAAAAAATAAAAGTTGAGAACCTTGGATTTATTTTATCTTATTTTATTAAGGTGATAAAAATCAGCTAGCATGAACCACTATGTGCAAATGACTTACTGTGAGTTAAAATGTGATTCCAAAACTTAATTAGTTAATTAATACTAAATATATATTTATTAAGTGCACATAATACTCTAGACACTGTCAGGTGTTTTTGAATAGAATAAGATAGGGACCTTGCTCTAAGGAGATTGATGTCTAATTAGATAAAATATGTATACTGATGAGTTACTTCACTTCCTTAGGCAACAATTCCCTCATTTTAAATAAGAGATTTGCATTAGATTAACTTTAAAATCTGATCCAGTTCTAACATTCTGTGAATCTACTAGTATGAGTATAGTATTCTGTTATAATAATTTGTTCATTTTAATCCTAGAGGGTAAAAATAATGGTAGCTAAGGTGCACTCGGTTCCGCTTTAGCTTTAGGGTATTTAATTTAGTCTGGAAGATTGGAGTTCAGTCACAATCACTCTAAGCCCCCAGTTAGGAAAATGTGTAAACCCCAGTTAAGAAGAGTTAACTTGTCTCTGTCCATAAGGTTCACAACAAAGTAATGAACATATATTTTTGGCCACAGTGAACCATGACACATCATAAAATATGAAATAGTTCTCAGCCTCATCGGTTCCCTGTTCCCCTTTGATATTCACAGTATGGAAAGTGGGACAGAATGTGCTATGTCACGTGGTTTTCAGACAAACTAAAACAATAACAAGAGACACTTCTTAATCACTTAACTGCCCCACTACTTTGCTAAATGCTAGTGATTAAAAAAAAAAGACAAAGCAAAAACACAGTCTATTTCTTAGCTCACATTCTAATGAAAAAAGATTAGATTTAAATAATCGTGTACAAACAAGATTCCTTGAAGATTCTTCTCTGACAAGAGAGCATAATAAAGTTACCAGGGTTTCACTGGACTTTCAAAGGCAAGGAGAAATTTTATTTTCTATGTTTATATTTATATAGTTTATTTTTTATAATTATACATTTGTATAATTTATTATAAATTTATTTATATAATATATATTACATATATTTTTTCTATATTTCTATTCAAGAAATTTTATTTCTTGGGACAATTATTTATCTGACCTTGCACTGTTTACCATGACCATAAGCAAAGCAACCACCATGAGGCTAATTCAATTAATCAATCAGTAAACATTTATTAAATACCTAGAATGTGCCAGATACTGTGCTAAACACTGGGGATACAAAAAGTGGCAAAAGACAATCCCTTCCATCAAGGAGCTTGAAATCTAATGGGTAAGACAACCCACAAATCAAATATATGCAAAGCAAACTATATTCATGATAAATAAGAAATAACTAACAGAGAGAAGGCACTGGGATTAAGAAAGGTTGGATTTTAGTTGGAATTTAAAGATAGTCAGGGAGGTCAATAGTTGAGTGGAGGAAGGAGAGTTTTTCAGGCATGGGTGGCCACTAGAGAGAATACCCACAGCAGGGAGATGGATTGTCTTGTTCACAGAATTGCCAGAAGGCCAGTGTCACTTGACTGAAGAGAATGTGTAGGAGAGTAAGCTGTAAGAAGACCAGGAAAGCAAAAGATAAAGAAATACTGAAATTGTATGAAAATTTTGAAAACTAAGGTATTCTATACCTATTTAGTCACTGACTAATATCAGAGAGGAAAAAATAAAAAACTATGATGGAAAATATAGTTTAGAATCAAGAAGGCCACTCAGAAGCCCCATACCTGTACATCATGAATGCTTTCTTCAGAAGGGAGACAGAAAATACTGAGTATGAAAAGCATTTGTTATAATAAAAAATGGAGCTGACTCCTTATTAAAAGACAGGACAGAATGGTTACAGATCATCATTCCTTTCAGAGTCAACTGCCTGAGTGTTGTTAGTCTGTCAGTTTGTTTTGAGCAAAGGTTAAAGAAAAAAAATACCAAATTAAGAGAAAGGATAAATAAAAGAAAAATGCTGTCTTACCTTGCCTCCCATAATGAATTCTCCTTTGTATCAAAGAGAAAGAGTTGAACAAGACCAATGAACATAATGGCCACTAGTTGTTGTTGAGTCATGTCCAACTATTCATAATCCCATATGAGGTTTTCTTGGCAAAAGTAATGGAATAGTTTGCCATTTCTTTCTCCAGTAGATTAAGGTAAATAGAAATTGTCCAGGGTCACACACCTTCTGAGTATCTGAGGCCAGATTTGAAGTCAGGTCTTCCTGGCTTCCTGACTTCCTGGCTTTATCCACTGAGCCACCTAGCTGCCTCATAATGGCCACACAAAATATTAAATGCTTGGCATGAGCTCAATGTAAGTCACATACTCCCCAGAACATTTTTTGATGAAAGCAGAAGTTCTATTCTGAAATCTCACTGCAGCATAGAAGTTACCCAGAACCCTGGGTTCCCAAAGGCAATGCTAGTGGAGTACTAGCTCTGACAAGTCCCATTTCTGCTATCCAATGACCAGCTTACTTACATTTAGAGAAGCTTGTGAGTACTGAATAATTGTAATGACCAATCTGGGACTCCATAATGATATGAGAATAACCTTTCTTGAGACAGCAAGATGGTACAGTGGGTCGAGTCAGGAAGACCTGCCTTCACATTCTATTTCATCACTTAATAGCTGTGTGACCTTGGGCAAGTTACTTAAGTCTTCCTCACTTACATCATCTGTAAAATGGGGATCATCGTGCCACCTACCTCACAGAGTTGTTTGTGAAGATAAAATGAAATATTTGATTAGCACAGTATCTGTATATAGTAGACACTTAATAAATGTTTACTTCATTCCATTTCATTATGATAAAGAGATGGGCAACCATGGGAGCTGAATGTTGCATTTAATGTCATATAAGCCCCCTGTGCTTCTTGATTTTGTTCAACTTTTTTTTTCCTTTTTTAACAAAGGAGGCCTCATTGGGAGGGGTGGGCATTGTATATCTAGACCTGCTTAAGATAAAAAAAAAATCAATAATATTTATTTGTTAATGCAAAAACAAGGGTAAAGAGATTCATCACCAGTTTGGCCACAGAAAATACCTATTTGTCAATCTATGGTAGTTATTGAAGTTAATTTACTAAGCCATAACAGTGCTGTAACTTGTATTTGTGGAAGGGGCATTCACAGAAATGAAATTAGAGATCTCTGCAATCAAGAAGAACCAACCTACAGATAAGCAAAGAACAATCACAGTAGTGCTGAGCTGTATAAATGAATGCCAAAGCCTTTGTTGTCATTCCCCTTTTAGTGTCCACTTCTATTTAATGCAATGGACCTGTCTTCAAACTTCAGTTCAGTAATACTTTCTCCGCAGGTGACATGTGACATTTAACTGTGTCATATTAGCCTGGTTGGTACCTAAGGAAGACTTCCTTTTGAAAAGGACATTCATGTCCCATGACCTCGGAAGTCAAAGCTGAGACTTGTCCTGCAAGATCAATCTCTTGAAGCAAGCATTTGACTTGTTTTATGCTGAGGAGCTGGATCGTAGCAATTATGGCCTTGTGTTTCCTGGCACACAGACAAGAGAGGATGGATTTCCTCTGTTTTATGTTTGTGTTAATTTAACCTGTCCAAGTTAATCATCCTGTCCAAGTGCCAAAGTACTGTGGTGTTAGGCACTGGAAATCTGCCTGGCATTTTGGTTCTAATTCTGTCCCTGCCACACACTTGTTTGTGTGACCTTTGTTCAAGCCATTTACCACTCTCATTTTCATTATCTTTAAAATGGGGTAATTAATAATTATCTCCTGCACATATGCTATGCTTAATTATTTTTTCAATATTTGTGAAGGACTATCTAAACATCTGTTCTTAGGGCTGCTGTTAGCAGAAAGAATTGGTAAGCCTTGAATCATGATATAAATTTTTTTTGGTATTTTGTTGTTTCTATAATCCATGCATACACTGAAGTTTCTCCTTGGATTTAGAGATAGAAGGAAGCTTAGAGGTCATCTGGTCCAATTGCCTCACTTTACTGATGAGCAAACTATGACCTAAGGAGATGATGTGACTTGTCAAGGTCACATAGATGGTGGAGGAAAAAGTTAGGATTTGAATCCAGGTTGTTTGACTCCAAAGCTAGTGTTCCTTCTACTTTTTGTTCAAGCTATTCTTCCACTCACCCTCCCCAACAAAGAAAACAAATCTCATAATTTCTTTGCAGCAGGAGAATAATAGGATGGAGAAGAGATGAGAAGGCTAATACAAAAAATTTCCATAGAAAATATATGTAAATTATAAAAATATAATCCATTCATTTTCCATTTGCATTTAGAAGCAATATTGTGAAAGAATATATGAGCAACTTCTCTTTGGGATTTTTATGTGAATATATTTACTTTGGAGTCAGGAAGAACTGGGTTGAGTCTGGCTTTTGACACATACTAAACTGGGAGATTGTAGTCATGTCACTGAAACTTTCTATTCCCTAGGCAAGTCTGAAGGGCTTTAAGCTACAAAGGACATTTACTGCTAATGTCCATCAATGGAGGAAGTTTATATATTGGGATTTCAACCCATGAAATCATACATACGCACACACAGAAACTCACACATGTGCAAAGAATCAAGGAAACAGTAACCCACAAATCACAACTGACCTTTAAAATAGGCAAAACAAATCCTGCCTATGTGCTGTAAACAGTAAGGTCCCACAAAAATCCTTTCTTGATTCTATATTTCTTTCATCATCCCTATAATGTTCACTGAAATTTCACCAAGAAAGTTTTAGTCTTGAATATTGATGACTTATTAGTCTTAAATAATACCTATTGAAATGCGTATAACCATATACAATTTTTATAAATGCCTAAAAACATTAATCTGTTATCAGATCTGATCTTCGGAGGGATGCTTTTATCAGCTGCTTCCCAATTGTATCTCATGGAAAATAAATCCCTGCAGAAAGGAAGCATTACTGCCACAGTTGCTAATTGTTGAAATGGTGACCAAAACTACAATTTTGCCCCAGACTTGTTCTATGTCAGTTTATTTTCTTGAATCAGAAATGCCTATAAGCAAATTGCATAATTATATAAAACTTGATTAAAAATAGTATTTTGAATTGCATGTATTTCTCCAGAAATTCATACAGTTCCTCCAGCATTTTCAGTACTTTCAGCTTTCTCTATGTGGTCAGTTTTATATCTCTGTTTTCTGTGGGTCTGTTCCTGTCTTTACAGGCATTGGCTTTTTCTTCTTCCTTTTGTATAGCTCTTTGTTGAGCTCAAAGGGTCAGTCCCTTTCTAGAATCCATAGCCCATATTTCTTTTCATAATGAAGTGTTGTGATCCTTAAAGTCCCTACTGATCTGGTAGCCATAGTCACTGCCTTTGGAGGACTTTGCTACTGACTGGTTCACCAGTGGGAGCTCTAATTGGACCTCTGAATTTCTCATACTCACGAGATTGATGTCTGGTCATATTCACCTCAGACTATTAATTTCTCTAATCAGTAAGCAATACATTCAAAAGGAACAAAGGTACGATGTGCTTAAGGACAAATGACTACTAGATGGGGAAGGACAGATTGTTGCCACTTTCCCACCCAGCAGGTCACAGTAATCCTCATTCAAAGTAATCAAGGAAAGAGACTGAAAAATCAGAGGGTCACACCTTTTGTATGTGTACTCAGTTTTGTCTCAGCTACTCTTGAATCATCTGTTCTTTTTGGCTTCATGACTAATTAGAGGACTTTTCATTATCACATTAACCCTGAATTATCATGACTGGAAACTGGTTTCCCAAAGTTATATTTGGATTGGCAAATGCTTCAAGAATTAGGCTCTCATTAGCCAATCCACCCTGCCTCAACTTTATACTCCCCCTTCCCTTTAACATTTTAGCTGTCACCTGCTAATTCTCTAGTGTACATTTTGAACTTATTACCTATATCCCTAATTTAGAATAGTTCAATGAGATCCCAAGGAGGCTTAGGCATTGTCTTTTTTGAGTGCATATCCCTGTTCCTTTTACTAAAGAATTTCAGAAAAAACCCACATGGCACCAATCTTATCCTTTTCTAAACTTAGAAGGGGAAATCATAGTTACCTCCAATTGCAGAGTTGTGAAGATTCAGTAACCAAGGAAGAATTTACAAAGCATATTAGAAATTATTTTTTTTTCCTAGAACTTATAAAGGACCCATTTTGATACTTGCAGAGGTCTTTCTCAACAAAAAGGCAATAAAGAAAAGAAAAAAAAGTAAACAAATCAACCTTTAATCTGAAAAGTAAAACCTACTTCCTTCGGTGGTTCCCAAAGAACATAGACTTTTCCACACAGGAAATAATGAACTGCGAGCTATTGGAAATAACCTATTCAGGTTCAGGTGAGAAGCCAATCTGATCTGGTTTTTGTTTGTATAACAACACTGACCCATTAGCACCAGTGGCGGCCAAGGCACTTGTCTTTTCACTTTTTCACTGAGGGATCCCTTTGCTCTAGGCTCAATAGTGTACCATGTGCTATAACAAACTGGCAGTGAGTCCATGGGAGGCCTGGGATAGTCTCCCTCCCATACACAACTAGTGAGTGTTATATGTCTGAAGCTGGATTTGAACTCAGGTACTCTTGACTCCAGAGCCAGTGCTCTATCCATCCCCCTCTCTTTTCATTAACACCTTCCTGCTCTGCTCTATAAACTCACTTACAGATTGAGTTAAATAATGGTAAACTCCTATTAGTCTCAAAAACAACATTAGGCAACAAAAGTTTCTTCAGGGATTCCTAAAACACATAGGTAATCCAGCTGGACTTCCAAACAAAAACATCTCCAGGTGTCTCATTACACATGAGACATGGCACAATCCTCTGGGTCCCTGCAATAGCATATGTCACCCCAAAATTCTATCAAGATCTCTGCAACATTTATGAAATTCCAACTGGAGCTATAAACGCATTCCTCATTAGAACAAAAACGCTTGATTCAGACGGAAAGAAAACAAGGTCAGGTAAACCCTGGACACATGTGGACCTCCCAAAATGGATTAAGGATTTTTAAATAAATCTAGGCCTGCTTAAAAGAAAAAGGGAAAAATGAATATTTATGAACTATCAGTGCTCTCTAGGTGAATTTCTGGGTACTAGTATTTTAGGAATGCAAAACTCATACTGTTCACAATAGCTGCATTGTATTACTAAGTAGCTGGGTGATGTTGAACAAATGGTTATAGTATTACATTAAGTGTCACTATATAGGAATGCAAGCAAGCAAAAGCTATTTCAGAGTTCTGACTTATAAAGAGAACACAATGGAAAAAAAACTTGTCTAATCACACCCTAAAACAAAAAGATTAATAAAAGTATGTGTATATATACACACACCTATGTATATACAAGCAATTATGTATGTGTGTTTATATTTTTTTCCTCTCCCGAGAATATCCCTGAAAACAAGATGGCCAGAATGAAAGTCCTAGGTAGAAAATCTCTCCAGCAGGTCCTCACAAATACAAATGGCCTCAAATTTCCCAGTCACACTTCTCTGACACACACGGGTGTTGCTATAGAATTTATTTCATCCTTTCTATTCCTTCCTTCCTTCTGGCAGGGACTTCATCTGCTTTCAAACTGCATCCTTTCCTTTCTGACATCAGATGGAAACTGAATTATCAGTATTACAACTGCTGTTCAGGGGTGTGTGTAGGTGTGTGTGTGTGTGTGTGTGTGTGTGTGTGTGTGTGTGGTTATTTGATTTTTTTCTTCAGTTTATATGAAACAAAAAGTTACGATTATAATCTCAATAATTTAGAGATCCCAGTCTGGGAAATTCCTATCATTCATATAGAGGTTTGGTTCTTTGTCCTTATTTAAAAATTTGTGTCTCTCTCTAGCTAACCTCTGGCTTCTTTATGTTTGAGGCAAAATCAGAATACAAGAAATAATTAGGTTAAAAAAAATAACCAGCATATATTATAGCAATCTAATATATCAAGCCAGGATATTAAAAAGGCATCTAATTTAATATGCAGATTTCACAAGCAAGTACACATGCAAAATAATTAAACCAGCAGCATCCTTTTAAACATAAAGTTCCAGATTCAAAGTTCAAGAACAGCAAAGTGGGCTCATTACATTTCACCACAGATTCACATTTTAAACCAGTTCCTTTAGAGGCTCTATCAACTATCTGCCTAATTCACATGTAAACAAATAAATCAACAAGTAATCATTAAACATTTATTATGTGACAGGGCACTTTGCTAATGGCTGTGAATACAAAGTGAAGAAAAAGGCACTTTACCCTCAAGAAGTTCACATTCTAATAAAAAAAAACACATAAAAGCAAGGGGAAAAAGCATGGTGAAGGTGGAGAAAGAAGGCTGGAGAGTCAGGAGTGGGGCCTAGAGAGGAATGAAGGAGTGAACATGGCTGTCCTCTCCCTTTCCTTTTAATAGAAGTTCTGTGAGGAAGGGACCATTGAGAGGAAGGGACAGCAGGAGCAGAGTGATCATTCAGAGTGAGAAGTCTTCATGGACATAGGTATCTTTTAGAATTTAAAGGATGCTGGAGGATTAGTGGAGAAAAGAAGTCTACAGTCATGAGTAGGGGAAGGGAAGAGTCTATTTCCCCTTCTGAACTTCCTTCTCTCCTCATATGTTTAAATGTTTCATTCATGCTTTTTTCTTTCTTTTCTCCATTGTTTATGTCAATAATCTGTCCCTCTATCTCTCCCTCACTCTCTACGCACCCAACAAAAGTGCTTACTTTTAACGAATAAGAATAGTGAAGCAAAACAAATTGACACATTATTTGTATGTGAAATATTATCTAATTTTAATAGAACCCTTGGAAAAGATTCAAACTCTCATTTGAATAAAGAAGTTAATAGACTTTCCACTTAGAAATTTTTGTTACTAAAATAGACTCTAATCGTTCCAAATGAGTAGGCCATTTAGGGCTCTAGATTCTCTCTAAGTGATGGACAGAGATAATGACTTTCAATAAGTGTTAATTATAAATTTGATTAATTTTTATTTTGGTTGATAACAGAGGAGGGGCTAGAGCCAAAATGACAAATTAGAGTCAACCCAGCTGAACTCTCTCAACATACCCCTTCATATAACTTTAAAATAATGCCTAAAATCAAATTTTGGAGCAGCAGAGCCAACAAAAGGTCAGAGTGAGAAATGTTTTTGGCCTACAAAAACTTAGATCAGAAGGAAAATTTTATGACACCAGGGTAGAAGCCTATCCAGAGCCAACACATCTGGTGGCAACAGCAGCTGCAGGAGCTCTTAGCTCAGAGACAGTAAGGGGATCAGACAACTAATCAGAAAAAGATTACAGGGTACTCTGCTGGCACAGATTGACAGCTCTATTGCCCATACATAGCTCTGAGTTGCAATGCCAAGGCAGAGAAATGCATATACGGTAACTTGGTTACAGAGGATCAGGGGTCCTGGTCACAGTTTCAAGACAAAGAGGAACACTAGCACTTGTGACTATAGAGCACAAGGGGCCCTTCCTGGGAAAGACCAGAGGACAGACCAGGGCAGCAGTGACCATATATCTCCCCACATCACACCACCTCTGAAGCTTTGAAAACTTGCAGGACCTCAGAACTAGCTCTGAAAACAGCAGCACAAAAAAGCCTTGTTTGGTGCCTCTCCACCCCTAGGTGAGAAGAGCCCAACTTTAGCATAAAGTTCAAAGTGAAGAAATAGACTGGAAAATGGGCAATAATAAACAAAAAAATAATTTGACTATAAAAGACTACTACAATGGCAGGGAAGACCAAGACATAAACTGAGAAGAAGATAACAATGTGAAAACAGCTACAAACAAAGCCTTGAAGAAAAATGCTAATCAGACACAGGAATTCCTAGAAGAGTTAGAGAGATAAGAGTGCTGCAAGAAAAATTATGAAAAGAAAATTAATAGCTTGGTAAAAGAGGTACACATACAAATAAACATACTGAAGAAAATAAGTCCTTAAAAAAAACAGAATTGGTGTAATGGTAAAAGAGGCACAAAAATTCACTGAAGAAAAGAACTCCTTAAAAAATAGAATTTACCAAATAGAAAAGAGGTACAAAATCTCATTGAAGAAAATAATTCCTTAAAAATTAGAATAGGGTAAGTGGAAGCTAATGACTTCATGAGATATAAAGAATCAATACAACAACTCAAAAGAATGAAAAAAAATAAAAGAAAGTATGAAATATCTCATAGGAAAAACAACTGACTGGAAAACAAATTAAGGAGAGATAATTTAAGAATTATTGGACTACCTGAATGCCATAATCAAAGAAACAGCCTGGATATCCTATTTTGAGGAATTATTAAGGAAAAATGCATTAATATCTTAAATCAAGAAAGTAAAATAGAAGTGGAAAAAATCCACTGATCACCTCCTGAAAAAGATCCCAAACTAAAGACTCCTAGGAATATTATAGCCAAATTCCAGAGCTCCCATTTCAAAGAGAAAATACTTCAAGCAGCCAGAAAGAAATAGTTCAAATATTGTAGAGTCATATTTAGATAAGATTTAGCAGCTTCCATGTTATAGGAATGGAGATCCTGGAATACAATCTTCTGGAAGTCAGAGGAGCTAGGATTACAACCAAGAGTAGACTATTAGTAAAACTAAGTAGAATCCTTCAGTAGAATCCATTTCAGGAGAAATGGATATTTAATGAAAGAGAGGACTTTCAAGCATTCCTGATGAAAAGATCAGAGCTGAATAGAAAATTTGACATTCAAACACAAGACTCAAAAGAAGTATAAAAAGGTAAACAAGAAAGAGTAATCATAAGGGTCTTGATAAAGTTAAATTATTTATATTCCTTATGAGAAGATGATACATGTAACTTCTAAGAACTTTATCATTATTGGAGCAGTTAAAAAGAGTTTGCATAGACAAGGGCAAGGATGTGAGTCTATTATTGTGGAATACTTCTCAAACAATGAAGGGGTAAAAAAGAAGAATGCACTGGGAGAAGGGGGAAGGGAGAGAGAGAATGGGAAAATTTTTTCACATATAAAAGAGACATACAAAAGTAAAAGAGAGAATGGGGTGGGGTGGTAGGCAATGCTTGAACTTTACACTCATAGGAAGTCATTCAAAGAGGGAAGAACACACACACACACACTCAGTTGTGTATAGAAATGTAATTTACCCAATATGGAAATAAGAGGGGAGGGTGATAAGAAAAAGGGGGAGGGATGATAGAGGGGAGGACAGATTAAGGAAGACAGTCTTAGAAGTAAAATAGACTTCTGAAGAGGAACAGAATAAAAAGAGAGAGAGAAGAAACAGAAGAAAATGGAATGGAGGGAAAAACACAGTAATCATAACTGCGAATGGGAATGGGATGAGCCTACTCATAAAACAGAAGTGGATAGCAGAATAGAGTAGAAACCAGAATCCAACAATATGTTGTTTACAAAAGACACGCTTAAAACAGAAAGGCACACACAAAATTAAAATAAAAGGTTGGAGCAGGATCTAATATGCTTCAGCTAAACTAAAAAAAGGAGGGCCTTAGTAATCATGGTCTCAGACAAAGCAAAAAATTAAAATAGACCTAACTAAAAGGGATTACCAGGGAAACTACATTTTGTAAAAGGTACCATAGAAAATGAAGTAATATCAAAAAATTTTACACCAAGTTTCTCTGATAAAGACCTCATTTCTCAAATATATACTGATGATAGAATTGAGTCAACTTTATAAAAATAAGAGCCATTCCCCAATTGATAAATGGTCCAAGGAGATAAATCGGCAGTATTCAGAAGAAGAAATCAAAGTGATCTATAGTCATATGAAAAAAGGTCACTATTGATTAGAGAAAGGCAAATTAAAACAACTCTAAGGTACCACCTCACACCTATCAGAAATGACAAATACTGGAGGGGATGAGGGAAAGATAGGTAAAACAAAGGATTGTTGGTGGAGTAGTGAATTGGTCCAATCATTCTAGAGAACAGTGTGGAATGAGAACAAAGGGCTATAAAGCTATGCATACCCTTTGACCCAACAATACCCCTACTAGCTCTGTATCCCAAAGAGATTAATGAAAAAGGAAAAAGACCTATATGTACAAAAATATCTATGGCAGCTCTTTTTGTGGTCACAAAGAATTGGAACTTGAGGGGGATATTCATCAACTGAGGAATGCGTGAAGAAGTTGTAAAAAATGATTGTAATGGGAGTCTTATTGTGCTGTGGGGAATGTGAGGGATGTTTCAGAAAAATGTGGCTAGACTTACACGAAAGAAAGTGAGAATAATTGGGAGATCATTGTGTACAGCAACAGCAGTGTTGTAATGATAATCAACTGGGAATGACTTGGCTACTGTGATCAATACAATGATCCAAGACAATTCCAAAGGACACATGATAAAAAAAATACCGCCCATCTCCAGAGAGAGAACTGATGAACTCTGAGTGCAAATTGCAGCATAACTTTGTCGCTTTATTTTTCTTGCTTTTAAAAAAAAATATGGCTAATATGGTAATATATTTTTCATGATTTCACATGAAAAATTGATATTATATTGTTTGCCTTCTCAATGGGTTTGGGGATGATGTAGGATCAAGGAAGAAAATTTAGAATTCAAATTTTAAAAAGAAAAGAATATGAAAATAAATAAATAATGAAGTAAAAAATTAATGTTTAAAAAATTAGTTTTCTAATAAAAAGTAAAGTTAGAAATATTAATACATTGTATCCTTAAAAAAAAACAACTTTCAAACTGTATTTTGAATACCTTTGCCTAAAAATACTATGATAGAATTATTTTTAGTCAAATTATGAATCTTTTCTCTGACATCCAAAGTACAAATGCCACTTTTGATAATGATGGTAGTCATGACGAGCAGAACTTGAGACATGGTTGAGGACTACATATATAATAATGGAAGTTTAAACACTCATCTTTTCATTTGAAAACTGAGAATGTTTAAGGCAAAAATCAGTAACAGGACATAAATTTCCTCCTAAAACTGTACTTGAAGTACATTATACAGTAAAAAGAAATCTATTTTTTCTTATTACAAACCTTTTCAAAATGGAATGACTTTTTCCCCTTGTAGTTTTATTGAACCTGAAAAAGGTCTGCTATTATTTACCTTTATTTTATATTTGATGGTCATATTCAAGCAATCACATTCATTTACCTTATCTCTGAGTACTACCACTATTATTGTACCCAGGGGAACTGGGTTGCAAGGACTTAAATGAATAGCTTGAGGTCTACTCTTCAGTGAGCTCTACTTTCCTTGTACTCCAGTTCTCAATTTTAGTGACTGTTTCCAGAATCAGTCACCATTTTCAGCTCCTTTTCTTCAGTTGGCAAATTTTGTACAATAACTTTGTTGAAAAAGAGTCATTTCACCTCTGACCACATAAGTACAACACCACTAATTCTAAGTGAGTGAACGCAGGATCTATGATTTCATCAGAACTGGGGAACTTCCAGAGTGGGAACTCCCTCCACTAGTGCAGACTGTGATCTGTCTTTGACTCAGGCTTTTCCTAGGTCAACAATCTAAGTAGTAGTAGTAGTAGTAACAATAATAATAATAATAACAATAATAAAAATAGTTATATCATGCTTACGGTTTGCTTTATCTAAATAATCTTGCTTAAACTACACAATAATTATGTGAGTAGAAATGTTATTACCTCTGTTTTTCAGATCAGGAAGAGATTAAATGACTTACCCAAAGCTACATAACTAGGCATTTATTTCAACAATTCAATTAGGCAAGCATTTATTAGGCAAAGTTACTTATGTTTGGTGCTGGATATAGAGACATAATGAACTTTTGGATAGGTCCAGTGTTTAGGAAGTATTTATTTCCTTGCATAAATCTGAAAGCTGCCCCTCTACATCCTTTACCTGATATTCTATATAACTTCTTAATTTGCTTTGATACTAGTTTAATTTAGGAGTGTGGGTGTAGCTTAATGTAATATTGTAGATTGCCAAAGGATTTTAATGATCTGTATTGCTTTCTGTTGTGGATAAACAGAATCTGCTTAAGACATGATAACATTTTGAGAAAGAGACAGACATGTCAGAGATAGAGAGAATATTTTTAGGTGTTTATTATATGCCAAGCTAAGTAAGGGCTGGAATACAAATACAAGTAAACATAACTGTCTCTTTTTCATAAGGAGTTTACCTCTACAATGGAGAAGATGACACATAAAATGGTGCAGGAAGTGGGTTCTACTTACAAATTCTGGCTCTGCTATTTACTGTATCTGAAACCTTGCACCATTAACTTTACTCCTCTGAGCCTGATGTTGAACTAGATGACCTCCAAGGTTCCTTTCAGCTCTAAATCTGTTATAAATCTGAATTATGCTTGTTGGGGCCAAGCAGTAGGAATTATAGTCCAAGCTATCTCTCTACTTCCCTTCCCCCTTGCTGATAATCAGAAGTCCCACAGGCTGTCTCAACAAGTGATTTCTGCATTGGCATTAACAAATGATCATGCTTAAAAACATACATTGTTATGGACTGTTAGCACTTGAAGGGTCCCTGTAGGTTATCTAGCCCAACCCCCTTATTTGAAAGATAGATAACAAGACATTGGAGAACCAGAAAGGTGAAGTGATTTCTTCAGCATCACTAAGCAAGCAAAAGCTAAGACTAGAATTCTGATATTCTGACTCTGAGTGCAGTGTTCTTTTCATTACACTGCCTTATCTCTATCACAGGTGGTACAGTAAATAGAGTGCTAGACTTTAGGATGTTCTAAGTTTGTGTCTGACTTCAAATACTTACTAGCTATGAGAGCCTCAGTAAGTCACTCAACCTGTCTCAGTTTCCTCGTCTGTAATATGGGATAGTTATAGCAGCTACATTCCAGGGTTTTTGTGAAGATCAAATGAGATAATGGTAAAGTGCTTGGCATATAGTAGGTACTATATAAATGCCTATTCCCTTCCCTTTCATCCTAGCTATAGGGGGAGGCAATGGGAACTAGTTAGTTGCATTAAAGCAGCAAATGAAGCATCTACCTTTGATTGCATAACTGTGAAAATATTGAACTGCTTATTTTATTTTAAATTATTCTACTTCCCCCTGATAGGGGTAAGGGATTCGATAATGAGAGGGGGGCAGTCTAGTGAAGCAGCTCTAGTTAACTAGTATTTATTAAGTCCCTACTGTGTGCTAGGCAGAAGAACTGTCTATTCTCTTCTCTTTTCACAAATGATGGGAAACTGAAACACACACACAAATTCATACGCGCACACACACACACACACACATATATATCAACTACAATAGTAGTATGTAAATATAAATATATATGAGTGATTATATACATGTATATATATGTGTATATGTATGTTTATATATATACATGTAGAGAAAGAGAGAGATGGGGAAATCCTATATCACAGATTATATAATGATAAACTACATATGTATATATTCATATATATACTCACATATTGGAGAGGTCCTACTGGAAGGAGGAACAGAACAAAGAAATGAAACATGGAAAGACACCAATGACCCTTTGCCTACATCCCAGTTTTGCTGAAGGCTGACCTAGATTGCCATGGACATAAATAAGACAACATAAGCACTGGATGTGAGTTTACATTGAAAAGCTTTGTGGTATGATGTGAGGCATGGCAGCACTGAGTTCTCTTTGTTCCACCTGCACGCATGTGCACACATGTTAAGTGGTGCTACAATTGATCCATCATCCAGAACCAGACTTAAAGCCTGTGTGTGTTTCAGAACTACTATAATACAGAGAGTGAGTTCCTATAGTGCCTCCCATCAATATCATGAAGCTGATCTCTGGTATTGAGATACTTTCAGGTTTATCAGTGCCCACCAAGGCCAGGACTCAGGAATACTGAGAAGTAGGCCAAATTTGCCTTTGCTGTCTTTGCATAGTGCCATCTCATTTCCAGTTCAAACTATATATCTGACATTTATATAATGTTTAAGGTGTTCAAAGTGCTTTACAAATATTATCTCATTCCATAGAATTTTCATAGGTGCTGTTTTTTTTTCATTTTACAGATGAGGAAACTGAGGCCAAGAAATTAAGTGACTTGGCGAGGGCAATTTGAACTGAGTTCAGATTTTAGGTACAATGCTTCATCCACAATGCCACCTAGCTGCCATAACACAATTCCTTGTTTGTTGCCTTTTCTTCTACCTACTCTATCAAAATGTGATCTCAGTTTATGAAAGCATTTAAAAATCTTATGTTAGTGAGGGATACTTTACTATGAATTATGATAAATGCAATATCTCCCAGGGATATTTGTATTTTAACCCCAATCTTCAACTGTGGAATGAAAGGATTTTTCCTTTGTGATTTATAATTGAGACACTGGTAAATGAAGCAGGGAAGTCTAGATAAAGAATTCCTTCCCATCACCCCTGAAATCATTGCATTTGAGTGCCCATTCTGCTTAAACATAAGGCTCAGCCTACTGCCAAACCCAGATCTGAGACATTGTCATGAATTAAACATTCTGGTGCCACTGTCAAAATCATCAGATGATTCCCAGGCTTTGTACCTACCTCACGTTTCAAACTGCATCAATTTGTAAAAACATCTATGACTTTTCAGAACATAACATAGAAAAATCATTGTTCTCACATTTATCCCTTTCATTGTACATAGAAATTGACTGACTGAGTTTATTGTTTCCCCTCCCCCATTCCTAAATTATTAATCTTTTGTGTAATCAAAAGGATTCTTATGTTACAGTAAAGTTAATATGTGTCTAGGGATGGGGGAAAAGAGCTAATATAATTAGACTTAAGAATTTTTCCTATGCATTCTTAACACTGGAAGTAATTATATACCTGATAAAATGATGATGTAAAATGCAAGTGGAAATAGTGTATTTTCTATTTATTTTAAATACCACAGAGTATACTGAGAAGTCGTAATGGTAAAAGGTAACTTTATGTTTTTCAAATCATTTATGAAATACATCATATTGATAATTCACACAAATAAACACTAGGCATGGTTCGTTTGTGATGTGATATGAGGTACTGAACATTGCATTTTTTACACACACACACACACACACACACACACACGCATACACACTAAATGATGCTACAATTGACCCACAGTCAAGAACCACACTTAAAACCTGTGTGTATTTCATGACTACTGCAATGCAGAGAAAGAGTTTGTAATTGGTCATAGGATCTGAAATGTAAGTTTTCTTTCTAGAAAGTATTATATACTTATTATTGTATTATATAATTATATCTAAAAGTATTATATAATTATTAAATATATACCATTTAATTAAGATTAATTCAATCAATTGGTCAGTCAGGCACTGTGCTAAGCACTGAGAATACAAATGGGTACAAGTAGAAAGAAAAAGAATCCCTGCCTCCGGGAGCTTACATTCAAATGAAGGTAGACAACACATAAAAGAAGCTGAAAGGGAGAGTGATGGAGGGAAGAGGCAGGACGCAGGAACTATCTGGTGCTAAGGAATCATGGAGAAAGTCCAAAGTGCATTCTAGAGAGGAATAAAACATGGTTGACCTGGGTGCCCTCCTTAAATGGAAGTTCTGGGAAGAGCCCTACGGTGAAGGGAAGAGGAAGAGGCCAAAGGAGCAGATAGTGCTTCCAATGTATGAATTCCAGGGCTGGAGTGAGATTTCAAGATGAGAATCTAGGGCATAAGAGAGCAGGTCCAGAATGCAATCTAGAGAAGAATCAATCATAGATTTGTTGGAAAACAACTTAGAGATCATCTAATCTACCACCCCATTTTATAGAGGAGGAAACACCCATGAGAAAGGAGGTAACTTGTCTAGGACCACAGTTTGTAATAGAAATGAGACTGGAATTTAGGTGTCTTGACTATCTTCTTTCTAACTGTAGCCCAATGCCTTCTTATTTTAGTATAATGTCTCAGGAGGAATCTAGGCATCTTTTTAGGTTTTACTAAATAATAAAATTTCACATAGTTACCTTGTTAATGAAACAATACAAAGATCAAGCATTCACCAAGAAACTTTCATGTTTCAGGTACCCTGTAATGTCCTGAGAAAATAAAGGAAAAAGAGGCTTGTCCAAAAGGATCTTAAATTCTATTAGACAAAATGTCACATGCCTATGCTAGGTGGCATAGTGAATAGAGCACTGGGCCTAGAGTCAGGAAGAAATGAGTTCAAATCCAGCCTCAGATACTTACTAGCTGTCAGACCCTGGGAAAGTCACTTAATCCAGTTTGCTTCACTTTCCCCAAATATAAAAGGATCTGGAGAAGGAAATGGCAAACCAATCCAATATCTTTGCCGAGAAAACCCCAATAGGGTCTCGAAGAGTCAGACGTGACTGAAACTACTGCACAACAACAACATGCACGTATACAAAACGCTTACAAATCAAATACAATATAACCTCCAAGGAGAAAGTATCAGCAGTTTAGGGGACCAAGAAAAACTCAGCTTCACATAGAAGGTGGCCTGGGCTGAGCATTGAAGGAAGCCAGAGATTCCAAGAAGCAGAGATGAGAAGGGAAAGCATTTCAGACAATGATGGCCAACCAGTGCAAATGTAAGGAAGTGGGATATGGAGTATTGTATTGGAATATTCTGACCCCTTTGCCAGTGGTCTGTCAGCGCCCTACATTAATCACTACATCAAATCAACAAATAGTGATAGCCCTATAATTTTCAAGACAACCACCACGTTAGGCATGACATTCAGAACATTCTGCTAAGGTAATTATCCAAATCGAGTCTGGATTGTTGCAGTATTATACAATCCTGGTTTTGGGCTCTTTTTGTAAAAGATGGCATATTAATGATTTGAGTGTCCAAAGTCATTCATTCACTGGTAGTAAAAAACAGAACTAGCAAACAAAATGAAATTCATGGACTACTGAGCAGATTGTTCTCTACATGAAGATGTCAACCCACTTAAATAGAGCATGAGGTGCTGCCAAGTGTTGGGCTTGCCTCTCCTGTGTCTTACAATGGGAGGAGTCTGTTTTGTTTGTGCAGGACCATTTTTTTTTCCTTGGGAAAGGAAAGTTATTGATTTATTCTTCTCCCTGTTGTGTGTCTGTTTCATGCTTCCCACTGAAGTAAACTGAGATCTGAATGAGAAAAGAAATTCTGACCTTTCCTTGCTAAGATGTCACTCTTTCAAGCCATAAAAATAAATTGTTCTCAAGCTTCTCTGTCTCTGTTAGTTTACAATGCTAGTTTGCTTTTGCTATTCTAAAGGAGGTGAGGGTGTTAGGAAATATCTCATTTAGTCTATGGATCACTTCGTGCATCCTAATTTATGGAGATTTTATAACTAGGAGAGAAAAAGCTCCATTTAAAATCTAATTTTACTTATATATTCCCTGAATGAGATTGGTTGCTTTATGGCATGCAGTGTACATAAGCTTTTGTCAGTATTAAGATTGGTTTCATGTCAGCAACTGCTATAATTAATGGTTTGTTTCTTTCTTGACAACATCTTTTGAATAGAAAGTCACTTTTACACTATATTTTAGCATTATTCTCCCTTTTATATTTGTTTTTGTTGTTGGTCAGTTGTGTTCAACTGTATGACCCCATTTGGGGTTTTCGTAGCAAAAGTGCTGGAGTGGTTTGCCATTTCCTTCTATAGCTCATCTAGATGAGGAAACTGAGGCAAACAGGGTTAAGTGACTTGCCTAGGGTCACACAGCTAGTCATTGTCTGAGACTGGATTTGGACTTGGGGAGATGACTCTTCTTGACTCTAGGCCTGCCATGCTATCTTGTGCTACTGAGATGCCCTCCTTTTCTGTTTACCCTTTTTGGTAAATGTGAAGGTGAGATAGCAAGTCCTTTTATTTCCTCAATTCTTTGAACAATATTTAACAGTGCTTCTCATATAAGTAGAAAGCTTAAGATATGTTATCAATTTGTTGATTGATTATTGAGCCAGCTTCCCTTTTGTTGTTCAGTGCATCCTCCTTTTCAGCTAATTCAGGCCTAATGATTTCTGTGGAAGAGAGGGATAAAAGTACTATCATTAAAAAATTAAAACTTATTTTGGGTATTTGATTAGCACCATAAGGGATATTTCTGGAATTTCATATATGTTTGGTTGCTTCTCTCTCTCAGTATGGTATTCTAGAAGAAATCTTTGATTTGGAAACATGTGGCTTGGTTTGGAGTCTTGGCTTTGCTATTTACAGTCTGTGTGACCTTGGCAAGTCACTTCAGCCTCTCAGAGCCTCAATGTCTCAACTATAAACTAAATAGATCAGATCAGATGGGACCCTTCTAGTAACTCTATGCCTAATGATTCCATGAGCCAATTGCATCTAAGAGAACTCAGGAGCGCTGACATGAAGAATTCTGGGATTAAGGCTTTGGATGGTCTCTTAGACTTCAGGTCCTTAAAAGCTAGGTGAGAATATAGCTATAAGGTCTGCCCTTGATCTGAAAAAAAAAATGTAAGAAATATGAATTTCTTTACTATTTGCAGGATTTTAGGAATATATTCTATGTTTATCAACTTTAAACAGATTTTCAATTCATTATTCAAATCTAAATTTGTTCCTGAAGTACAGTAGTTTCCCTTCCCACTCTCTTTTCTTACCAAGACTTGTGTTTCCATAAATGGAGAGTAAACATTGTGTGGATCCAGTTTTGACTTATGGTTATGATTTCCTCATGATGAGTCAGAAATTCCAACCTGTAACTTTCTTCTGGGTTCTGAAGTGTGTTGGAGCTCAAAGCCAAGCTCATGAATCCATCGTTAAATTTTACTATTTGTTCCTCTGCAATTGGACAACCATCAGTCAGGACTTTTTTTTTATTGTCAAGACTTAAGAAAGTGATGGAAAAATATTAATGATGCAGATTAAAATTAAATTAAAATTTAAAGTGTGTCAGTACTCCACAAAACCAGAATTGATGGATGAACATTGGTTGGCATAAGACTACGTGTGGCTCTTGTGAAATCAAGTGCTTATTCAAAACAACAATGTGTTTAACAGATGCAAAGTCCTTCCAGAGTTAAGAAAGGGCATCATGGATATTGCCTGGTGCACTATAAATATTTCCTAATGAAAGAGAGTAATGATTCAAATATATTTTTATGATTCTATTTTGGAATTTAAAAAGGCCATATGCTGAGGATTCTGGGAAGATGACAGAGTAAGCTAGAAAATTCCAAGTTCTCCAGATTTCCTCCACAAACAAAACAAAATAGTATCTCAGGATGAAAGTAGACTGGCAAAAATACACAAGAGTTGGTGCAGAACAGTGTTCCTCCTGGGACAATAGGAAAAGATCAGAAGAAAGATCCCAGGACTGAGGTTCAGCCTCAGTGAAGTATAAACACCTCCAGGCTAACTCTGATGAAACAGCAAGCATCAAGCCCAATCCCACCTCCCATTTATTCTATTCTCTCTTTTGACCCTGTCCCTCCTCGGAAGTGTTTGCTTCTGATTACCTCCTCCCCCAGTCTGCCCTCCCATTTATTATTTTCCTGCTCACTTATCCGCTTCCCCCTTATTTTCCTGTAGGGTAAGATAGATGTCCATACCCAATTGAGTGTATACGGTTTTCCCTCCATAAGCCAAATCCAATAAGAATAACATTCACTCATTCCCTCTCACCTTCCCCTAGTTCCCCTCCACTGTAAAAGCCTTTTTGTGTCTGTTTCATGTGAGATAATTTACCCCATTCTACCTCTTTTTTTCTCCTTCTCCCAGTATAATCCTCTCACCCCTTAATTTTATTCTTCAGATATCACCCCTTCATCTTCAACTCATCATGTGCCCTCTATTTATCTATCTATCTATCCATCTATCCATATAGTTTTTTCCCCTCCAACTACCCTAATACTGACAAAGGTCTCATGAGTTACAAATATCATCTTTCCATGCAGGAATGTAAACAGTTCAACCTTAATAAGTCTCTTATGATTTCTCTTTCCTGTTTACCTCTTCATGCTTCTCTTCAGTCTTGTATTTGAAAGTCAAATTTTCTATTCAACTCTGGTCTTTTCATCAAGAATACTTGAAGCCCTCTATTTCACTGAATGACCATTTTTTTCCCCTGAAGGATTATACTCAGTTTTACTGGGTGATTCTTGGCTGTAATCCTATCTCCTTTGCCCTCTGGAGTATCATATTCCAAGCCCTCTGATCCCTTAATGTAGAAGGTACTAAATCTTGTGTTATCCTGATTGTGTTTCCACAATACTTGAATTGTTTCTTTCTGACTGCCTGCAATATTTTCTCCTTGACCTGGGAACTCTAGAATTTAGCTACAATATTCCTAGGAGTTTTCCTTTGGGGTTCTCTTTCAGGAGGTGATTGGTAGATTCTTTCCATTTCTATTTTACCCTCTAGTTCTAGAATATCAGGGCAGTTTTCTTTGATAATTTCTTGAAATATGATATCTAGGCTCTTTTTTTGATCACAGCTTTCAGATAGCCCAATAATTTTTAAATGATCTCTCCTGGATCTATTTTCCAGGTCAGTTGTTTTTCCATTAAGATATTTCATATTGTCTTCTATTTTTTCATTCTTTTGGTTTTGTTTTACAATATTTCATAAAGTCATTAGCTTCCATTTGCTCCTTTAAGGAAGTATTTTCTTCCCTGAGCTTTTGGACTTCCTTTTCCATCTGGTCAATTCTGTTTTTTAAAGCATTCTTCTCATTGGCTTTTTGGACTTCTTTTGCCATTTGGGTTAGTCTGTTTTTTAAGGTGTTATTTTCTCCAGTATTTTTTTGGGGGGGTCTCCTTTAGCAAAGTGATGACTTATTTTTCATGATTTTTTTGCATAACTCTCATTTCTCTTCCCTTTACTTCTCTTTCTTGTTTCTCAAACTCCTTTTTGAGCTCTTCCATGGCCTGGGACTGATTCATACTTTTCTTGGAGGCTTTGGATGTAGGAGCTTTGACTTTTTTGTCTTCTTCTGGTTGTATGTTTTGATCTTCTTCTTTGTCACCAATGTAAGATTCTATGGTCTGACTTTTTTGTGCAGTTTGCTCATATTCCCAGCCATTTACTTAACTTTTAAACTCTTTGTTAAGGTAGGGGTCTCCTTCCAGTGTGGAGAATGTACTGTCCCAAGCTTCAGGGGTTTTGTGTAGCTGTTTTCAGAGATACTTCTAGGAACCTGTAAATTTTCAGTTCATCCAAGGTGGTACGATCAAGGTGAGGTGTTTACTCCTTTCTTGGCCTGTGTTCTGGTCTATGAGTGACCACAAGCACTCTTTTCTGCCTTGGAACTGTGAGGACAATTCCCTTTCCACTGCCACTATAAGCTCCACCATGCCAGCACTCCTCCTCACCCCAGTACTACCACCCAGAACTTTTACCCAGATCCAATCACAGGTAAAGAAAGAGAATCATGCCTCAGCACCAGCAAAGAGATCCCTGCAATCCCACTCTGATCAGCCACTTGATTCTTCCCCAGTCTGTGGGTGGAGAGCTCTGGAAGCAGTCTCTGCCCCATGACTGTGTTGGGATTGGGGCCACAACTGAGCTTCTCTCTCACCACAGCCATAGGCCTTTCCTACTGAGTCTCTAAGTTCTCTTTGGTGTTTGTGGGTTCAGAAGTCTGGAAACCACCACAGCTGCCTGTGATTCAGTTCTCTGAGGCCTGCTCCAGGGTCGCTGACTTCTGGTCTTTGTCTACGTGCCTGCGCTAAACTGTGTTTCTTTCCCAGCCTGGCACAATAGACCCTTCCAGTCAACCATCCAGATTGTCTTGGGCTGGAAATTTTTTAACTCTTTTTTTTGTGGGTTCTGCTGCTCTAGAATTTGTTTGGAGCCATTTTCACAGGTATTTGGAGGTGTTTGGGGGAGAGTTCAAGCAAGTAGCTGCTTTCACTCTGCCATCTTTGAGATCCAAAATCTTAAGGAAGAAAATGACTCCTTGAAAATTAGAATTGGGGAAGGGCAAGCCAGTGAAATTAGAAGAGACCAAGAGATAATAAAATAAAAGATAAACAATGAAAAAAAACTGAAGATAATGTGAAACGTAAGAAAAACAACTGATCTGGAGAACAGATCAAGAAGAGAAAATATAAGAATAATCAGACTGCCTGAAAGCTACAATAAAAAAAAAGAATCTTGATAAAATAATACAAGGAAAAAATACAGACAATTATTCTGAAGTGTTAGAACAAGAGGGAAAAGTAGAAATAGAAAAAAATCCTTTGATCACTACCTGAAAGAGATCCTCAGAGGAAAACCCATAAAAATATCATAGCCAAATTCTTTTTTTTTTGCTTTTTTTTTCCTTTTTGGTGAGGCAATCAGGGTTAAGTGACTTGCCCAGGGTCACATAGCTAATAAGTGTCAAGTGTCTGAGGTTGGATTTGAACTCAGGTCCTCCTGACTTCAAGGCCACCTAACTGTTCCTGTACCCAAATTCTGAAACCCCCAGGTTAAAGAGAAAATGCCACAAGCAACAAGGAAAAAAAAACCCAACATTCAAATATGGGGTGGTCACAATTAGAATTACACAAGATATAGCAGTGGCTACCCTAAAAGACTCAAGGTCTTGGAATACTATATATCAAAGAGAAAAAGAACTGAGGTTATGGCTACAAATATCAAAATTAAGCATAATACTGAATGAAAAAAAAGTATATTCAATGAATTAATAAACTTTCAGGATGTTATTGCAAAAAGACCAGAAATTAATAGAAAATTTGACATACAAGATTAAAGAGAGATATAAGGTAAACATCAAAGACTAATTACAAGGGACTCAATAAGCACAAATTGTGCTTTTTATATGTGGAAATGTTAACTGTATGTCAAAGATTGTCATTAGTAATTGGGTAGTTCAAAAGAAAAAGTGGTGTAGAGCTGAGTATGATGTGATTCTAAAAAGCAAAATAATGTAGGAAAAAGTAAAGAGTAATTATTTCATACAAATGAGGTTCGTGAGGAAAAACTGATATAGAGGAATTAGATTGGGGAGGCAAGCAGGTAGTTCTGGAACTTTACTCTCATTGGGAATGGGTTAAAGAGGGAACAATACATCATACATACAGGCATACATACATACATACGTGTGTGTGTGTGTGCGTGTGCGCGTGTGTGTGTGTGTGTGTGTATAAAGTCTTCTAACTTCAGAAAGAAATAAGAGGGTAAGAGGATGGGGGAGAATAAAGAATAGGTTAAAGGAGAGTATAGAAGGGTGTGTAGATTAACAGGAATGGGATAAATAGGGAACAACACTTATATTTAGAAGAAGATAAAAATCTAAATTCAGAAAGAAATAAGAGGGTAAGGGCATAGGGTAGAGGGAGAGGATAAGGGAGGGATTCTTGGAGGGGGGTAATTTAAGGAATAGGAGGGCAAGATAGCAGGTAGAAGTAAAGTAGAGGAGTGAGGAGGAATAGGAATAGGGTGAGAAGTATAGTGAGGAAAACAGGAAGGAGGTAGATTCAATAATATCAGACCTTAAACTGTATTAGAAGATGAGACCAGTGTTGAAGTGTAAAATGAATAATTTTGATTATTTTAAATTAAAAATTTCCTGTATAAATAAAAACTACAATTGGGAAAAACTCTCATAAACAATCTCCCAGAGAGAATGTGATTTGGTTGGAATATTGTTGTGGTATCAGAAATGATGAACTGGTGGATTTAGAAAAATAAAGACTTGTAATTTTGAAGGAAGATGCTATCCACCTTCAGAGAAGTAGATGTCAAGTGAAAATAAGCATAATACAGTGTTATGTATATGCATTTGAGTGTATATGTGTGTATATGTTTATGTTTATGGATATCTATGTATCTATGCATATGTGTATAATATATCATACCCATATATATGTAGGTAAATATATACACATATGTATATTATATATTATATCATATATACATATATGTATATATGTATACATACATATATTCACACTTAATTGTAGCCTTCTTGAGGGGGGAGAGAGGGGAAAAAAGTAAAAATGTGCACAGCAGAGGACAAAAGAAAACATGCAAGGAAGCAGGGGAAAGATGAACAGTTTTGAAAATAACATGTAGCATTTATTATATAGGTTTTCTTGAAATGGAAATGTATTGCTTTATATTGAATCCTCTCTTATGTTCTGCTGTGTACATGGCAATGTTTTTTTTTCTTATTTTGTATTTTTAAAATAAGTTTAAAAACCAAAAAAGGCCATATCTTAAATGTACTGATCTCCTTCCCTGTCTCTTTTCTCCTTTTCCTTCCTTCCTTCCTCTCTCCTTTCCTCCTTCAATTTTTGTTTTCCTCCTTCCTTCTATACAGTTTAATTTTCCTCCACATTCAGTCATAAAATTCTGTCTAGTTTTCTTTCACAATACCTCTTTAATCCTCCTCTTTCCTTCCATTTTTTGCTGTCACCACCATATTACAGGTTGTTAGCACTTCATGTTCAGACTACTGAATAGCTTTGTACCTGAAATTCCTATTTCTCTCTCTTACCCTACTTCAGGGAGTCTGATGAATTGCCATCCTACAACACTACTTTCCACATATCACACAAGTTCCCCCCATACACATCAAAAACCCTTCGATAAATCATAAATTGCTTTGCGTTGTTAGTTAAATCTTCAAGCCGATATATACATTTGTAGCATCTGTATGAATAGATTGCAAACTACTTGACTGAATGTGGACAATTTAACAAAATCAGTCCGTGGTTAAGATAGGATTTTGAACTGTATATCTTAGTTAAACTTAATAAACTCATGGGATAATTATAAAATCTTCCCTTTCTATAGTGATGAATAGATTTGGCCTCAGAGAACATCATATTGAGCTAATTGTGATATTTTTTATGTGTTAAAATAAGTTTTATGTTAGAGTTTTCTGGAATTCCACATCTCACTAATTACAAAATAGAGGATACATTTCAGAAATCTAATTTTGGACTCAATACATTTTGTAATATTGTCTTTCCAAATAGAGAAATACATCTCCTGACAGTTGTTTAGTAGATAGATCACATCCTTTATTATAGAAAAGTAGCAGTGCTTTTATGGAACCTTTTTCACTATGATCAGAAGACTATATGAAATATTTCTTCATCAACATGCTCTCTCTGGCCAAAATTACTGTAGGCATGAAGTTAACGAGACATTGCCAAGCATTGATGATTAGGATCATTAGTTTAGAATGACTTTTTGTTTTGTTTTATTTCAGAGCCTACCTTCCATGAAAAGCAATTTAAAACCATTTAAATCATACACCAGTTTTTCAATTGGTTGAGATGCATTAATATAGTACAATATGCTAAGTGATTTAAGAGAGTACTGCAGAAGGCAACTATTTTCCAACAACAACAAAAAAAAAACAAGCATTTTTTCCCTACCTTTTAAATTGTCTGGTAGAGAATATACTTCTTCCTAGTCAACAAAGTGAAAACATAATGAATCCCTGTTCTGTCTCTGTGTGTGGTGGCAGTAAGGAAGTAGGAATAACAATTGGACTCAGAGATTTGTACTGACTTTTGGATTCTTGGTTAACACTAAAAAGATAATGCAGGATGCCTTTGTTGGGGTGGAGTGGAAAATACGCTGAATATGAGTCAGATATCTGGATTCAAATCCTGACTTGCCATATGTGGGACCTTGGACAAATCATTTAATCTCTTTGGACCTCTATGTTCGTACATATAAGTTAACAGTAACAATAATAATATAAATAAATGGCTTTTATATAGCACTTATTATGTGTCAGGCACTGTCCTAAGCAGTTTACAATTATTATCTCATTTCATTCTCACAATAACCCTAGGAGGTAAGTGCTATTATTACCCTCATTATGATATAGATTTTATAGATAAGGAAGCTGAGGAACACAGAGGTTAAGTGACTTCCTCAAGCTCACCCAGATGGTTAGGGTCTGCGGCCAGATTTGGACTCAGGTCTTCCTTACTCCAGGCTCATCTCTCTATCCACTGGGCCACTGAGTTGCTTCCATGAGAGAGTTCAACTAGGTCACCTCTCAGGTCCCTTCCACCCTGAACTTATTCATTTACTTTAAACTATTGATATATAGATATGAGTATATTATTCTCTCTTGCATCTCTATGCATGCATATATATGTACAAATATAGGTGCATGTGTATAAATGTGTATGCATGTGCATATATATGCATATATGTGTATATATACATATATACATACACACACACTTATATATGAATGACAGCAACTAATGTTCACAGTCAATCCTCATATTTTTCTCATCTTCAATTCTTTATTAGTTTTTTTTCCTGTGCTGTGATGCCAAATTTCCCTCCAGTTATAAGTAGTTATACGCTCCCTTTCCTAGAAATGTTCTCTTTAGAGTCTTTTTCACTAAATCATCACCATGTTACTATGTAAAGATCACTGACAGGCTTTTCTTGTATTCTTTGAATTCTGCTGACTCTATCCCTGTTCTGGGGAGTTTGGTTTGTATTATGTAATAATACAAAACAGGTTTCTTTAAAAAAAATATAAAGTATTTCTTTATATAGAGCAATTCACTATATATAAATCCTCCAGTCAAAAGAAAGTAATGTTGTATTTTTAAAATATATTTATGTCAAACTTTCTCTAAATTTCCTTAAATATACAATTATATAACTTTATGAATGCTGATGAATCTTACTTCTCACTGTGTATTGTGGTATGCCACATGGAGAATTGACTGTGATGATGTATGTATTTGTTTATGTATATATTTATTACATACATATATGTGCATATATGGAGATATATATTCTATATGTATGTGCATATATGTCAGGAATTTCTGTGTTTAAGTTCTGCTTCTGACACATCTAGGTTCTGGAATCCTCGGCAAGTGACTTAACCTCATTGTTCTAGCAACTCCCTAAGACCATAGATTATAGAGAAGCTGCTTATCTGTATTGGTAGAGGGAGTTCTCTCATCTGGAAATTCCTAACACTAATAAAATCATAAGTCAATATTTACTGTCTATAATAATAACAACTAGATTTATATAGGAATTTAAGATTTGAAAAGTAACTTACAAATATTATCTCATTTGATTCTCACACCAACTCTGGGCATTAGGTGCTATTATTATCCCCATTTTACAGATGAGAAAACTCAGCTAAAAGAAGACAGATAGATACACACATATACACACGTGTGCATATATATGCATATATATACATATACATACATGTGTATGTATACAAACATACATTTTTTGTTTTGTTGTTTCCTTTGTGGCTGATTCTTTATGACCCCATTTTGGGTTTTTCTTGGCAAAGATACTGAAGTGGTTTGCTATTTCTTTTTCCAGTTCATCTTACAGATGAGAAACTGAGGCAAACAGGGTTAAGTGACTTTCCCAGGGTCACACACATTGTAAGTAAGGTTTGGGGCCAGATTTGAACTTGAGAAGATGAATTTTCCTGATTCCAAACTCAGTACTGTATTAACTGTGCCACCTAGCTGTATTTTTACAGTTTAGATGTGTGTATGCACACACATATATACACATATGTAATATTATATTATGAGAACAAACTCCACTAATTTTATATCATACATACACATATTTCATGATATTAAATAGGAGAATGTCCTTCACCTGATTTTTTTCTTCCTATAAATTTTTTTTCAGGTGTTTTAAGAGTATTTGAGAAACAAGAATTGAAAAGGACAAGGTGGCATATAAGAAAACTGATCCCTTCTACTATATCTATCCCTAGATACAACTAAACACATTTTCCCCCCCTCACTTCACAATGAACTCTTACCCCACATCTTGGAATTATAGAATATTGAAACACAGGCTGCTTGAGTTGTGAGGGATCATAGTGAACATAACTTTTACAAAGAGGGATGCTAAAGGCCAGGGAAGTGAGGAGATGTTTAATGTAGCAAAGCCAGCAAGTTGCAGAAGCAGGAAAAGAGTCTAGGCCTCTGGTCTCCAAGGCCAGAATGATTTTCATATTCCACATGGCATGGCAGTATATGAACTGAAACATATACCTGCAATCTTTTGCAGAGATTACAAAAATAGACAATTTAATCTGCTCATTAAATAAGCATATTCCCTATAGAGTAAACTTCTATAAATTCTTTTAGATTGTCCTTTAAATTTAATTATCATGGCAGTTTCTACAGCCCAATATCCATGTTTAGGCAGTTACTCAGATTTGTTTTATTTTGGTTTTTCTCTGTGTTATTAAAGAAAGACTATGTAGGAGATTACCTGCCTCACTCTCACTCCAACAGACAGAAATCAAAAGTTAAATATAATTTTTCTTTGTTTTGCATTTTTTAAAATTTATCTGACTGAATAGAGTAAGGGCAAGTAACACACTATTCAAGTGGTTTTATTTTTATTATTCAAATGCCCAAATGGAACTGTATGCTCTTTGATGTGCAAAGTTCCCTCTAATAATGCACATGGTTGTCTTGACCATCCTATGCAATCTTTGGCTATATCCTCCCAAGAGTTTGCCACAAGTTGTCCACTCAACATGTTGGAGCCTTTCTTCCCTTTTTCACATGAAGAGGAAATGAGTGGAATACTCTTGATTTTTTCCTTTTATAATTTTAATTTTTGTTTTGCCACTGACTAGGTTCTCTTATTATACATAAGCTATTAATTCACACTGTCCATAGAAGACTCACATTTTTTCATTGCTATATGAAAAATCAGATACCTTTTGGTGCGCTATGTATCGTGTATACCAACAGCCATCTCTAGACTGGGGAAAAGCTCAATAGATTATTACTTTATTAAAAACGTACACAAATCATGGAAATTGGATTTTCATACTGTGTGAAAGAAAAAAAGTATGTATGTGTGTGTGTGTGTTTTAATTTCTAGTCTTTAGGAACAAGTGGAATATTCCACAAAATAAGATGCTGTAAGTAAGGTGAATTTTAGTGTGTGTAAGGAGGATTTTGTTATTCTATTTAGATAATCATTCCAGGATCCTAGATTAAATTTCCCATGAATTATTGTTGAAAACATCTCCACCATGCTTACGTGGTGAAATACAGGGATCACATAATATACTAGTGTGCTGTGCTAGGTTATGACGATATTGCTAAAGTTAACCTGTGAGCTTAATGTTGGCCATTTGCTTCTTTGTGTGCTGCCCTATAAAGCAAGTAGGCACTGGTCAGTAAAGGGGGAACCCATTTCGGGATTTGGGTAATACATAGAGAAATACATGTACCTGCCTTGATTGGCCTCCATCAAGGCTTTGGGGAAATCTGTGTTTGCCTTAACTGGCCCCCATTGAGGCTTAGGGGATGAGGAGCTGTACTCCCATTCTCTCCCGCCCCTGTAAGAAGTGTAATTAGTGAATGCTATAGGAGTTGGTGCTCCCATTATTAGCAACCCTATTGAGAAGACTAGACTAGAATAAAGTAAGCTTATTTAACCCCTCTGAAGTTGTCTTCCTGTTTGACTGAATCAAAAGTGAACCCATGCTAGAACACCTGTAAGTGTTAGGAGCCCTCCTGTTTTCTCCTGCCCAACAAATGGTGTTAACTGTGTGTTTACCTGTGAAGTACATGCCACGGGAAATTTTGAGGTTTATGAGAAAATAGAATGGTGATGAGTTAAATAATATGGCTGTAGTACTTTGGAATTAATCTGAATAACAAATTAGAGAGGAAATTTTTTAATAAAACAAATAGAAAACAAGAAAAACTTTTAACCTTTTTTCTCTTCTTCTACCATGCCTTCTGGTGATGAATATACTAGGTCCCAGACATTTTTGAACATATCAAAAGAATTCTTTTTTCTGCTTTTTACTCCTGAAAGGTTAACTGTTGGATCTGATCTTTATATATTTAATTCTTCTTTGGACTTTCCCCCAGATAGTAGGGATTCTAGGAGTTGTCTTCTTTCTTCTTCTCTAATTTAGGTCTTTGAAAAACTTTCCTGAGGCATCTCATTTCTCAGGATATTAGTTTATTTTCATTCTTGTCTAGTATTGTCTAATTTTGATTTCATAAAGAAGATACACATTATGAGTTATTTGTGTTTTGTTTTCGGAATTATTATCTTATTTAGAAATGAAAAATAAATACCCAGGGGCTGGGATCCAGGAAGACTCATCTTTCTGAGTTCAAATCAGGCCTCAGACACTTATTAACAGTGCAATGCTGGGCAAATCATTTTATACTGTTTACCTCAGTTCCTCATCTGCAAAATGAGCTAGAGAAGGAAAAGGACAATCTTTTCCAAGTATCTTTTCTAAGAAAACCCCGAATAGGGTAACAGAGAGTTAGATATGACTGAAACAGCTGAACAACAACAGCTATGTGATAAACGCTACACCAAGTGCTTCACAAATATCTCATTTGATCCTTACAGCAACCATGGGAAGTGAATACTATTATTATCTCTATTTTTGTAGTCAAGGAAACTGAAGCAGACAACAAAAAAGTTAATATTTTTGTCTAAAAATTTTTTTTGGTGCATGTGTGTATATGTATATATATATACATACACATGAGTATAAAATTGGATGCAAAAATGAGACATAATTTGAATTATTAGAAACATTTTTTCTGTTGTTAATCATTAAGGAAACATTTACCTTTAGGGAAATGCCATAATTAATTTTAACCCTAGTGGAAATGTTTTAATGCTTTTATCCCAGAGTTCAACAATGATGATTTCTTACCTGCTAAACTTGAGTCACCTTTAGACACTCAGGCCAAATGCCCCCAATCCCCCACCCCCCTCTCCCCACGCCTTTGCTCTTTGATTGGTCCCGCCTATAGTCTTCTCAATCTTAATAAAGATACACAAAAAGTATAAGTACTTGCCATTTCCTTCAGGAGATGGCAATCAATGAGACACAACTGGGGCATCAAGTTTTGAATAAAACCGTGGTAGAAGGAACAAGGGCCATGCCCGTCTTCCTTTTTGGAAAGGTTGCTAAAATTATCCCATGAAGATACCCATATGAAGAGGTAATGATCCTCATCCAGATGATTTTTGTTGTTGTTCAGTCATTTTTCAGTTGCTTTTCATGATCCCATTTGGGGCTTTCTTGGCAAAGATACCGGAGTGGTTTGCCATTTTCTTCTCCAGCTCGTTTTATAGATTAGAAAACTGAGTTAAACAGGGTTAAGTGAATTGCCCAGGGTCACACAGTTAATAACTGAGGCCAGATTTGAACTCAGGAAGATGAGTCTTCCTGATTCCAAGGCCTGTGCTCTAGCCATTGTGCCACCTAGCTGCCCATCCAGATACTTCTAAATATAAAGGGAATAAGTGTGTTATTTGAACATAACTGAAGGCCAATATTCAGTTTAAATGCACATATTTCTGTACATTAGCACCATGTTATATAGGAAAGGGTAAACTATAATGTGCTGTCAGAAGTGGAATTATCTCTATGATATGGAAAATCATGGAGTTTGCACCTCTGTTGAGTTTAGCAATGACAATTCAGAAAGGGGGAGGTACAAAAAAAAAAGAGGATGTGTTTTAATAAGTGTCCACTAGAGACTTGAGGAAACTTATTTGCATGTGTATACATATATACATATATACATATATGCAATAAATGCTTGTTGAATGAATACATACAGTCAGCACATAAATTCTGCCCACCATCTATACAGCAAAGAAATGGGATAGTCTTAGAATCAGAGTCTTAGCCTTACCCTTAATGTAGTCTAAAACTCACTTATATAGGATTTCTCCTCTACAACATGCAACCCAATCCCTTTTCCATAAAACAATCTTCTCTCAATCCCCAAAGGTATATTATCTTTTTGTGGCTGGCTTCTCAGGCTGCCTTTTATGTTTATTTTAAATTAATTCTATCCATATAAAGATGTGTTTCTGTGGACTCAGTGTGATATGCAGCGGTCTCATGAACCCAAAGTAATTCTTCTGGTCAGTAGGTAAGCTTCCAGGTTAAGGATAAATATGCATTATGTAAGGAAAGTGTTTTTTTTTAAAGTTTAGAGTGCCCTTATTATGCCTGTTTTGGGCATAGAGGACCCAACTTGGGATTTCATTGGGATTATACTATCATAAAGAGGAAAGTACCTCTGCCAATGCAAATTAATATCTATTCTGCAATTTAGAGAATTACTTGAGGCACTGTGAGATTCAATGACTTTCCTAGGGTCACATAGCTAACATATGTCAAAAGTAGGACTTGAATTCAGTTCTTCCTGACATTGAGGCCCACTTTCTGTCCATTATACCATGACTCATTCCATATTTCTTCATAGGATAACTTAAGCTACAGTTAACTTAGTTATTAATTGGTACATTATTTTATATGAAAATCTTATTTGGTGCCTCCAAAGTGCCACTGCATTTCAACATTTCAATGGATTTAGGTTATGATACCCAATAACACTCTGCTAGAAACTCTTGGGGTTACAAATAAGATAAAGGTTACTTTCCTAGAGGATCTTCCAGTATAGATGGGAAAACAGTACATAAGAACATGAATAATTAAAATTGTCATACTGGTAGATGATACAATATGATAAAATAACAAAAGTGCTGTTCAGATAATAAATGCTACAGCAGTTCAAAAGCAGGGAAGTTACCTTGGTCTGAAAATAGTCTTAAAAGACTTCATGGGAGAAATGGACCTTAAAATATGTTTGATCATTATTTGGTAGTTATTTTTAGAGGAGAGCAAAGGAGTCAGAATGGTAAAGCCTTTGGTTGAAGTTTCCAGGCATTTCCAACTAAAATAGTCAAAGGACTTAGGTTCACACCATATAAGAATTTATTAAAAGGACTCTAGTTTAAAGAGGACAAGGATTAGCCAAAGACACCATATGTGTCTTCAAATATTAAAAGGATAATCATGAAACAGGAGAATTAGATTTTTTTTTTTTGGTCCTGGAGGGCAAAGCTAGGATCGACTGTTAAGAATTACAAAGGAACAGATTTAGATTTGATGTCAAGAAAAGCTTACTAATCAACGAAAACTATCCAAAAGTAGAAAGTGCTGTCTCATAAGGTAATGGGTTGGTACCCTTAACCAGTGGTCTTCAAGTAAAGGTTGAATCATGACTTGTTAGGGAGGTATAGAGGGGATTCAGGTATGAATTGGATCAAATAGTGTCTGAGGTCCCTTCCAACTCCCAGATTTTGTGATTCTAAAAGGTGAAAGTTGTTGCCTCCTCTTACCTCCTCTTATATCTATACATTACTGAGTGATCTTGAGCATATTAGTGGCCATTGGTTTCCCCATGAAAATAATAACCCCAGAGTTACCCTCCCCCTCCACCACTGTGGGATAAAAGAAAATGGTAGATGGTAAATATTTTTAAATGTTAAAAAATTATTAGTTTTACATGATTGCACATGTATAATTTATAGTAAATTGCTTGCCTTGGTGGGGGAGAGAGGGAGGGAGAGAGTTTGGAACTCAAATTTTTTTTAAATGAATGTTAAAAATTGTCTTTACATGTAATTGAGAAAAATTTAATTTGAAATATTCAACAAAATAAATGAACATACAATACAAAAAAATTTTAGATATGAAAGTACTTGGCAAATATGTAGTATGCTAAGAAATTATTTTTAAAGTACCATTCTTTCTATAGAACAAAAGTATGTAAGAGAAAAACTTAATCATTGAATAATACATGCAATACTACTTAGTGACATTTGTGTTTTTCTCATACATTAGTCACTTATGTGAAAAGGAATCACCCCTGTCCATCAAGAAATATATAATGCTCATCCTGTATTAAAATCACTTTTGTCAGGGGCATCTAAGTGGCGCAGTGGGTAGAGCATTGGCCCTGAAGTCAGGAGGACCTGAGTTCAAATCCGGCCTCAGACCAAACACTTGACACTTACTAGCTGTGTGATCCTGGGCAAGTCACTTAACCCCAATTGCCTCACTAAAAAAAATAAAAATCACTTTTGTCAATCTGCCCAATTCTGCATGCTCTCCCTGTACTGAAGGTAATGACAAATCCTTAATCAAATATTGGTGTTAGCTAATGATAATCTAGCACCTAATAATCTAGCACCCACCCCTAGCATCTCCCAAATCTATTTCCATTGGACAGCAGGCTGAACCAACAATTGTGCTAAATTTAAAAAATCTTAAAACACACTCAGTGGCCTAGGTATTAAAGCTCTCTCAAAATAAATGTTTGCCTGTGTGTCCACATTTGTTGGTTTTTTTTTATTATTTGTTTTTGTTTTTATTTTATTTTTGTTGTTGTTGCAATACCTTCCAGTTTTCTTTATTCCAGGCTCTCTCTTTTTAATTCTTCTTTTAAACCCAGGGCACGGCCATTTCTTTGGATCTATCCACTAAGCCTTTTTCCAGTCACTCAGAAATGGAAGCCACATTGAAATGCCTAAGTGATTCTGATAGTGAACTTGGTCTTGTTCATTAGCTAAGGCAGGTCTTGGTTGTCATGAGGAAGCTCGAGTGCTGGAGATATTTTCTGCTCACCCCCCAGAGCAGCAACAGTTGAAATGTGCTGTGCCGACCTGCATTCTAAGAAGGAATAATCAATCCAATTCTATCTAAACCTATTTACCCTGTCCAGAAGACACGCTAATGAGGAATGCCAGTAACTCCTAGTTCTTGACACTACCTTTCAAAAGTGAGTTAACGAACCAATTTAAAGGGACATGCTTGACATTTGCAAATGAGTTTAACTTGCTTGTTGGGGCAGCTTTGAACTACATTGAATTGTTGTGGCTGTCATAGAAACTCATCCTTTAAGTGAGATTTTCACATTTCAATAAACTTTAAAATATATCTTAAAATTAATTTAGTTCTTAGTTTCACCGATATCTTTTTTTAAAATTTTTTTGAATTTTAAGACTTTTGAATCTACTTAATGCCAGATTTAAAATCTGTTAAATTTTTGTTTCTTTGTTTTCCCCCTCCCTTAAATTTCATTTTATATAAACTGATGTGAAAAAAATATGAGTAATTTTATGACATGGCCAACAATAACAGTTCTTTCTATGGTGAGACTGTAGTGTCCATTAATGATTTGTAGCCCATTGCCTTATTGAGAAGGAACAGAAAGTGGTCTGTGGGACTGAGTTGATATAGCTCTACAAAGCACTATTAAATTCATATGATTTTTAACCATGGGCAGAATTTCCAAAAAGAAAGCCCCTTATGTTTCCATACCGCACCTAGAAAAGTCAGAAAATGCCAGTTTTGTCCTCTGGATTAATCTTACCTCAGAGAACCTGTGAGAGTTTGTGTAAAGTAATGATGATGATTTATAAATAGAAGAGAAGACTGAAAAAAAACCCACTACACAAATGGTTAGCAACATCCTGAACCAAAACATTCGAGGAGGGAATGACCCAGAGAGTCTTAGTGCATTTTTAAACTATTAAAGCTTTTAAAAGCTCTAAGCTATTAAAACTTAAAAGTGTGCTAAGACTTTTGGGGATACCTTGTATTCACTGCCCAAGTTCAGTTCTATCTCGCAGAAAAATTATACAGGAAAAGGGTTTTTTTGTTTTTTGTCTATTTTTTGTTTTCTTCCCAAGATGATCTGTTAATGTTGTCATGGCTTAAAAACATACTAGCATAGTATCCTGGAGGCCTTAATTTGAACTAGGGCCTTATATTGCCTAGTTGCCCTGAATCCCATACTTTTCAGCATGAATAATTCACTTTCAGTGGTTTTGAAGTACATTTCCCAACTCTGACTAACAAATATTTTGGATTGAAAAACAGCCAAAAGAGACTGCTTTTTCTTTTTCTTTTGACATTCAGCCCATTATGATAAAACCAAAATGTGTGATAAGAACATGGACACACCCCCAACACTGTGATGAGAATGGAAGGAAAAATGCAGGAATATTCTAATATCACCATAAATTCTGTGTATGCCTTGCATAATCTTAATATCTATTTTAAGGTAATGTCATCATCAGTATCATTGCTATACCAGAGTATTGTGAAAGCTGTTATTTTCAGTACATTCATAGATTGTGTCAAACTTGGCAGTTGAGGTTGGCAAGTATTATTGTGCAGATTCAATTTCCTTTTTTCTAGGTTTAAACAAACTAAATTATGTTTCCTATCCAATTTTATCCATAGATACACTTGAGACCCTAGTGACAGTTTTGGGGGGAAAACCCCAAGATGTAGACAATTGATGTAACCAATGAATATTAAGAATTGTACCATTAAAGATTGTAGAATGTCAAGAAGTAATATGGTGAAGTGGATAGTTATCTAAAAGGACTTGAAATTAGGAAGCCTGGATTCCAGTCTCACCTTTGAGGGTTTTTAGCTATGTTGCCTAGAGTAAATCATTTAATTTCCTCAAATCTCAGTTTCCCTATATATATAAAATGGGAACTAATATTTGGAGTACTTATCTCCTTAGGGCTTATTATGAAGTGCAAATGAGATTATATATTTAAAGCACTTTAAAAATGTTAATATGGTATATAATTTTCAGACAGTTATTGAGTTAATAGATACTGTTAAATTAAAAACCCCTGTGAACTGTTAAAATGGAAGAAAATCCAGGTCCAAAAAGGGGAACCAGGAATGAACCAGAATCCAATCACAGTTTAGAAAGATTACAAATGCATTTATTGCCTGAGAAAGAACTTACACCCCTTTGATCCAGCAATAGCACTTCTAGGGCTATATCCCAAAGAGATCATACAAATGGGAAAAGGACCCACATATACAAAAAATATTTATAGCAGCTCTTTTTGTGGTGGCAAAGAATTGGAAATTGAGAGGATGCCCATCAATTGGGGAATGGCTGAACAAGTTGTGGTATATGAGTGTAATGGAATACTATTGTGCTATAAGAAATGATGAACAGGCTGACTTTAGAAAAACTTGGAAAGACTTGTATGGTCTGATGCTGAGTGAAGTGAGCAGAACCAAGGGAATGTTGTACACAATAACAGCCACATTGTGTGATGACTAATATTGATAAATAACCCTTCCCAGCAATACAAGGATCTAAGACATCTCCAAAGGCCTCGTGATGGAAAATGCTATCCACAAAGAAGAAAGATCTATGGAGTTTGAATGCAGATCGAAGCATATTATTTGCTATTTTTTTTTCTTCAGTTGAGTTTTGTTTCCTCTTTCTGGTGGTTCCTCCTTTTGGTTCTAATTCTTCCTTACAACATCACTAATGTGAAAATATGGTCAATAGGAATGTATATGTATAGCCTATATCAGATAGTGTCCTATCTAGGGGAGGGCAGTGGGGACAAGAGGGAGAAAAATTTTAAATTCAAAAGCATATGGAAGTGATTGTTGATAAATCAAAATAAATTAATAAAAAAAAAGAAAGAAAGAACTTGCACACTGGAACAATAAGACAGAGTCCACATCTGTTCAAAACCCAATTGGAAAGGTATATATACTTTTCAAACAAAGGAAGGCAGGGAGTTGGGAAGAAAGGTGAGGCTTAAGCAGATTCCAGTATAAAGAATCAGGCAGGAAGCCTCATTCCTAATCCAGGAAATAGAGGGAGTGAGAAATTCCAGGTGTCAGAACTGTGCCCTTTAATACACAAATCAGAAGGCATTCTTTATGATAAGCAGTCCATATTTCAAGGGTTGAACATAAATGATAAGGGGATGTCTCCAAAAAACATAAAATAGGTTGTGTCTGAGGGCCCCATAATCATGTTAGGGGAGTCTCTGAAGAGTAGGATGTCTCTTAAAGATCCATAAACCACTAAATGGCTCAGGGTCTGCTTCAAAGCTGGTATGAGCTTAATTAGCTCCAGAGTTGCTGATTTTCTGCACATCCTGCTGGGTTTACTCTCTGTCACCATAAAGGATTGTTGGTATATCAAGCCACTCTGTATCTTAGCTAATACAGCCAACCCTCGTACACCTCTTCTTGGTTATCTGGATAATTGGGGGGCTCAAACAAATCAAGATAGTTAGCATATTCATTTTCACAGGACATAGTAAAATCGAAACAATAAAGACATGGAGGGAATTGTGGATTGACTGGTAACTTGGAAGAGAGCAGTTTGGGTTGAATAATGAACAAAGAAAGCCAGACTGGAGAGAGTTTAGGAAGACATTGAGAAGACAAGTAGAGGCATCAATTGCAGACAGTCTTCTCAAGGAGTTTTATATGGATAAAAGTTTGAAATTTCATTTTAAAAAAAATATAGTTATAAAATAGGTTTGTGCTTACCAAATATAAAACTTTTTTTATCCAAAATCCCAGTGATCTCATGCTGGGGTGAAGTTGTAGAAATGTTTTGTTTCTTTCCAATTTAAAAAAAATCTGATCTAATGTTGGAAATTTAGTTTAAGCATCATGCAGAGAGTTAAATGAAAAAAATAACAAATAAGAATATGAAAACCTTAAGGATTTTTGGAAAGATTGACATAACATCTCTCTAGTTAGTAGTTAGTCTTCTGTCTCTCTCTCTCCAACACTAGGTTAGTAGCTTCTTATGCAGCTGAACTTGATGTATTCCTTATCTGGCTAGCAGCCATGCTGATTCTTTAAGACTCTGGCTTTATTCTATCACATATAACAATCACT
Organism: Vombatus ursinus; assembly: GCF_900497805.2. Classification (NCBI taxonomy): domain Eukaryota; kingdom Metazoa; phylum Chordata; class Mammalia; order Diprotodontia; family Vombatidae; genus Vombatus; species Vombatus ursinus. The sequence continues at coordinate 644,171 of NW_020947390.1, forward strand.
TTTTGCCCATCTTCAGCTAGCTCAGGGCCATTAAATCCTAGACACCTTGTTTATAAGTAGACCAAAAATATTTGTTAAGTGAGATGTTCTAAATTGCCTTGTTGGTAAATATTAAATAAAATCCCAGGGAATTCTAGTAGATTATAAATAATGTTATCTGTCAGCCTTGCATTTCCACATGATCAAGACAATAGACTTTTATAACTCTTAGCAGTCAATAGTCATTTGTGAAAATCAGCAGGATTTTCGCTCAAGGATCTTGCTTAAATACAAGCCTTCGAGCTGTTTAAATAACATGATCAATTTCAATGGGTGAAGACTCAGGTTAAAAAAAAATCTTTACAAAATTGTAATGGGAGCATCTTTATTCATCTAAAATGTATAGTCAATACTGCCCACCCAGCCATACCACATCATTTTGTCTTTTATTTTATTTTGCTAATACACATTGGAATGTAATTGAAAAAAGCCACATCCAAAATGACATTTCCTTTGGCATATTATAGTACAGGGTATCCTTTAGGGTTCCAAGTTTTTTTTTTTAAAAGATATTGCCATCATCAGCATCATTGCTAATAGCCTTTAAATGCATCAATGTTTTAGCCTACAAGGGAAGAGCTGCATTACATAGAAAGAGTGCATTTGGTATTCTTTTGAGGTTAATTCTGTAATTAGGACACCTGGATTAATCAATCAACCAACAACCACTTATTAAACACTTCATATGTACCATACACAGTGCTAGACATTGGGGGGCATAGAGTAAAAAATTAAATAGTCCCAGGCTGTCATAAACATGCACCCATTCTTAGATTTCTGCTTTTCTTTTCCTTGTGCAGAGGATACATGTGGCAGATTGCAAGTCTCCATCTCCTTCATAAAAGAAATTTCCTTAAGCAGTTGGCAGTAATGAGCATTAACTGCATTGTTGAGGAACTCCATATTGTATGTAGTTAATGTTGCTTCCACTCATATCAAAGGAAAATGTTACTTTTAGAGTGCATTAACTTTTAACAACCACTTTTCCAGTTGCCTTTCATTCAACATTTGAACGCATGCTGTGGAAGGTATTAATGGACAATGAATACTTTGGCATTTCTTGGAAATCAACAATAATCCTTCTTGACTTTGGTTTTTGTGATTTCCATTCTTGATTCTCCAAGACAATGATGAGAATAGATATTTATCCATCATTTAGGACTTGCATAGATCTCCAAGTATATTCTACTAATTTTCTAACTTACCCCTATTTATAGGTTATTATTTTCCCTCATTTGAGCTCCTCATTCATTCATTCATTCATTCATTCATTCACTCATCAACAAATGTTGACTATACTGAAATAGGTGCGGAATATTGCTAATTACACTGTGAGGGATACAAAGATATGGATCCTGTTCTTATGAAGTTGCACTGAAATCATCCATGTAATCTGAAGTAAATTGGGAAAGTGAAAGCCATTTCCCCAAATACACACTATAATGTTTTGTGCAGAGTATGTACTGCATGAGTAGATGATATTGGATAAATTAGTGAATATAATATAATCTTATTTCAGTGGTGGTAGTGATTATTTTTGGCTGAGGAAATTAGGAAAGGTTTAATGGAAGAGATGACATTTGAAATAGGCCATGAAAGATAGAGCTTGGGGGAAGGGTATTTTTAGCAGGAAAGATAGCATGAAATACAGACAGGAGGTAGAAGGCTAGATAATATATCCAATAGATAGTATGTTACCAGTTTAAATGCAATATAGGATTTATGAACTGGAGCAGTGGGAGTTAAAGTTGGTAAGGTAGTTTGGAGCCAAACTGAGGAGGCCTTTGAGTATCAAGGGAAAAACAGTGGAGACTTTATTTGGAAATGAATGTGAAGCTCTTAAAAGTGATATTTCTGGTGGTTTGAAATTTAAATTTAATTCTTTCTGTTCATTTATTATTTTTATCAATATGTTAATGTCATGTAAAATCTATATAAAATTACTTACTGCCTCAGGGATGGAGGGAGAGAATTTGTAACTCAAAATAAAAAAAATAATAATGTTAAAATTGTTTTACATGTAATTAGGGAAAATAATAAAATATTCAAAATAATAAAACATAAAGTGCTTTTAAAAAGATGTTAATGTGAAGAATTATGATTCAGACAGATGAGTCTGACAGTGGTTATATAATGGATTGGTTATGAGTGGTTAGAGGCAGATATACCAATTATAAGACGACTGGAGTTAGTAGGTTTACTATTTAACCATTTGAATTTTTCTTCAAATTTTTTGAATTTTTAGCATCATAGTTCTCTTTTTTTTTCCTGTCACTATGTCTAAGGATGTACCTCTTAGACTTCTACGAAACAACTTAATGTTCCTTCTGTTTTAAATTATGAGTGGATGACCATTCTATGGTGTACAATTATGAATATTTGATATATGTAAACATAAGTTAATGTTGTAATCAAGTGAACCTTATAATTAACTTGATCTAACACACATGTAAATATTTGAATCAGACTAAGCTTTTTTAGGGTCACTTGGGGAATTAGTTTAAAAAAGAACACAAAATTGCTACTTCGAGACTTCTCAGAATCTTGTTGGACCTATAATCCAATAAGACCCAAAGAGCTGGACCTTTTCTTTTTCGGGCTGGGGATGCCTCTGTCTGAGCTCTGAGAAGAATCTTAGCATGACAAATATTTTTGTCACCAAGCAATAGGAGTCAAAGTAAGGAAGATATTGGACTCTCTTATTGCACTTGGCTTAGCAGGGGTAGTAGATAGTCTTTGTAAGCTTCTCCTGTTGGAGTTATAGAAATTATAGAACCAAAAAACTTTAGATATCTCCCTTCAGGGAGGAACACTGGACTAGGAGTTTATTTGGAAAATTAAAAAAAAAAACTGATAAACTTACTGGATGGCACATTGGACTTAAAGTCAGGAAAACCAAATCATGCCTCATACACTTACTACCTCTGTAATCCTGGGCAAAACACTTAACCCACAAACTTCACTTTCCTCATTTGGAGAATCAGGTGTTTTGCCTTGATGGCCTCTCAAATCTTTTCAACCTCTAGATCGTTCATCCTATGATCCCACTCTCCAGGAGGAAACAACAACAACAACAAAAAAAAGCAACAAAAAACAACAAACTGCATAAACTTAGAGAGCACCATTAAAGAGAAAAGTTTAGACCCCACTCCGATCCCCACAGATGGGGAATTTTCTCTTACGCATTTCTTAGAGAAAGATACATGCTTTGCATGTGGATGGATTAAACTGATAGATACAATTTAAAGAAAGATCCTGACGCCAAACATTACTCACTCCAACTTTCATGAATTATTTGATCAATTATATATTCTGTCTGGTTAACAAAAATTATCCAGAAACATTTAAAAACTAGTTAAAGACTTAGGAATATTAGGAATTCAAGTTGATTAAACTGGCCCACAATGTCGTGTCATGAATGAAAGACAGTTTTGAAGGCTTGAGTGAAGACTGACAGGTAATTCTGAAACCTAGAGCACTGCGTGGGAGGGCTGAGATGAAGAATAAAGTACAAAGGGGTTCTTGGGACAGCCAGATTTGGCACAAGAACATTCCTGACCCATTATCAGTGTCCCCACCACCACCAAATTCAGGGCAAGATTCTTGTCCCCTCTACTCTGCCCACCCATATCTATTGCCAGAGCCTCTCTGAATAGCCCCCTATTCTCTCTTCTTGGACTTACTTGCTACCATCAGTTGGCCCTAGGGTAATGAACACAAACACACAGGTAAATGATGGACAGGCATGGGCCTCGGTCACCTGCAGAAGGTGAAGACAGGCTCTTTTAATATAGTGTGTCTCCCAGGAAGAGCAGGTTGTTGGTTCAGCCTTGACTCATTTTTCTAAAGGCAGATAAACAGCAGCTTAATGGCATCTTGGGCCCAGTTTGCTAATAATCTACTTAGATCTGTTAAATGCTCAAGTATAAAGGAAAGGAACTGATGTTAAAGATGATGTTAAAATGTATTTGGATTCCTCTGGGAAATTATTTCAATCTGACAGAATATGTATGTTCTTAAAAGTCCCTGAGATGTTAGGTCCAAAGCTAATATCAAGCACGAGATCAAAAGAACTTTAATCTCTACAGATCCACAGCACCTAGAAACATAGGTACATCTGATTTTCACTAGTAAGTTACATGGAAATGAAATCTTCTCTTCTACTACCTCCAATTCCCAAATGCAAGACAACCAAATAACAGGTTATGTTAGAGATAAAAATGAACACTTTAAGAAAATACCGTGCACTGAGAGACATTTGAAACTAAAGCACATAAAATAAAACCCCCAAAAGTCTCAGATCCCTTAGACTAAATTTGAAATATAACACATCAGAGCTTGAAAATTCTAACTAAGCTAGAGTAAGCAAGAATTTGTTGAGTCAAGGAGGAATGATTTTTGAAAAAAATTCTGAACCTTATGATACTATATAGACTTCTATTCCAATGAACATTTTGAACTTTTGAAGAGACATGCACTGAAAAGTAGTCTCAATAATGTTCTTAAAGTCTATTCCAGGAGCCCAGCAAGCCTGGGAAATTGTGCTGTTTCCAAGACTTTGGGCATTTTGATTGTTATTAAGAAAGTCCTCCTCTGAAATCAAACATATCAATAGCCAATGAAAAAATGTTCAGTAACTATTCATTTTATTTTATTCCATTATTATTCATAAAATGCCAAATAATTAGAGAAATGTCAATTAAAACAACTTTGAGGTATCACCTCACACCCATAAGATTGACTAAGATGACAAAAAATGGAAAATGATAAATGCTGGAGGAGCGATGGGAAGATAGATACACTAATGTGCTGTTGGTGGAGCTGTGAACTATTACAACCATTTTGGAAAGCAATTTGGTACAGTACCCAAAAAGCTATTAAAGTGTACATACCCTTTGATCCAGCAATACTACTGCCAGGTTTATAACCCAAAGAGATCAAAGAAAGAGAAAAAGGACCTATATGTACAAGAATATTTATAGCAGCTCTTTTTTGTGATGGCAAATGATTGGAAAATTAGGTCATGTCTATCAATTGGGAAGGGCTGAGCAAACATATGACTGTGGAATATTATGGGGCTATAAAAAACTTTTAAGTGATTGTTTTCTAAACAACCTGGGAGGAGTTTTATAAAGTCATACAAAGTTAAGTGATTAAAACTAGGAGAATAATTTATAAAATAATAGCAATACTGTAATGATATGAACTTTGGAAGGCTTAATAACTGATCAACACAATGACTAAGCACAATTCCAAAGGACTGATGATGAAACATGCTATGCATCTTCAAATAGGAAGATGGATTAGAGTGCAAGTTGAAGCACTCTGTCCTCCCTTTTTTCCTCTGTCCCTTCCTTCCTTTCTTCTTTCCTTCCTTCCTTCTGTCTTCTCTCTCTCTCTCTCTCTCTCTCTCTCTCTCTCTCTCTCTCTCTTTTTTGATATGGTCAATATGGGACTTTGTCTCACATAACTATACATATTTGTAATGGATATTGTTTTTCTTGCCTTCTTAGTGGAAAAGGGAGTGGAAGAGGAAATATAGAGAATTTGAAACTGAAAGTAATATAAAATTTATTTTTTTTAAAACAGTAAAGTCTTCTACACTCATCATACCTCTTTTTTAAAAAAATATTTTGAATTATCAACAATTATTTCCATAAGCTTTTGAGTTTAAAATTTTTCTCCCCCTGCATCTCTACCTCCCTCCTCAAAATGACATGCAATCTCATATAGGCTACATATATACATTCCTATTAAACATATTTTTCACATTAGTGATGTTGTAAGTAAGAATTAGAACCAAGAGGAAGAACCACCAGAAGAAGAAACAAAACTCAACAGAAGAAAAAAAATATCAAATAGTATGCTTCGATCTGCATTCAAACTCCATAGCTTTCTTCTTTGTGGATAGCATTTTTCATCATGAGGCCTTTGGAGATGTCCTTGTATTAGATCCTTTATTGCTGAGAAGGTTTAAGTCTATCAATATTAGTCATCACACGATGTGACTGTTACTGTGTACAATGTTCTCCTGGTTCTGCTCACTTCACTCAGCATCAACCATACAAGTCTTTTCAGGTTTTTCTGAAGTCAGCCTGTTAATCATTTCTTATAGCACAATGGTATTCCATTACATTCATATACCACAACTAGTTAGTCATTCATCAATTGATAGGCATCCTCTCAATTTCCAATTCTTTGCCACCATAAAAAGAGCTGCTATAAATATTTTTGTACATGGAGGTCCTTTTTCCCATTTATATGATCTCTCTGGGATATAGCCCTAGAAGTGCTATTTCTGGGTCAAAAGGTATGCACATTTTTATAGGCCTTTGAGCATAGTTCCAAATTGCTCTCCAAAATGGTTGGATCATTTCACAACTCCATCAACAATGGGTTAGTGTTCCAATTTTCCCACATCTTCTCCAACATTTATCATTTTCCTGTTTTGTCATCTTGGTCAATCTGATAGGTGTGATGTGGTACCTCAGAGTTGTTTCAATTTGCATTTCTCTAATCAATAGTGATTTAGAGCATTTTTCATATAACTATAGATAACTTTAATTTTTTTCATCTGAAAACTGCCTACTAATATCCTTTGATCATTTATCAATTAGAAAATAACTTGCATTCTTATAAATTTGACTTAATTCATTATATATTTTAGAAATGAGGCCCTTATCAGAAACACTGGTTGTACAAATTCTTTCCCAATTTTCTACTTTCCTTCTAATCTTGGTTGCATTGGCTTTGTTTATGCAAAAACTTTTCAATTTAATGTAAACAAAGTTATCCATTTTACTTTTCGTAATGTTCTCTCCCTCCTGTTTGTTCATAAATTCTTCTCTTCTTCATAAATCTGAGAGGTAAACTATGCCTTGCTCTGCCAGTTGGTTTAGAGTATCAGCCTTTATATCTAAATCATGAACCCATTTTGACTTTATTTTGGTATATGGTGTGAGATTTTGATGTATGCCTAGCTTCTGCCATATTCTTTTCCAGTTTGCCCAGAAGTTTTTGTCAAAGAGTGAGTTCTTATCCCAGAAGCTGGGGTCTTTGGGTTTATCAAATAATAGATTACTGTAGTCATTGACTACTGTGTCTTGCATATTTAACCTATTCCACTGATCCACCACTCTATTTCTTAGCCATTACCAAGCGGTTTTGATGATTGTTGCTTTTATAATACAATTTAAGATCTAGAATGGCTAAGCCACCTTCCCCTGCATTTCTTTTCATTAGTTCCCTTGATATTCTGGACCTTTTGTTCTTCCAAATGAATCTTGTTATTATTTTTTCTAGCTCTATAAAATAATGTTTTGCTAGTTTGATTGGTATGGCACTGAATAAGTAAATTAGCTTAGGTCGAGTTGTCATTTTTTTTTATATTAGCTCGGCCTACCCATGAGAAATTGATGCTTTTCCAATTATTTAGATCTGACTTTATTTGTGTGAAGTGTTTTTAATTGTGTTCATAGAGTTCCTGGGTTTGTTTCAGGAGGTAGACTCCTAAATATTTTATAATGTCTATAGTAAGTTTAAATGGAATTTCTCTTTCTATCTCTTGCTGTTGGGCTTTGTTGATAATATATAGAAATGACAATGATTTGTGTGAGTTTATTTTATAACCTGCAACTTTGCTATAGCTGTTTATTACTTCAAGTAGTTTTTTACTTGATTCTCTAGGATTCTCTAAGTATATCATCATGTCATCTGCAAAGAGAGATAGCTTTGTTTCTTCTTTACCTATTCTAATACCTTCAATTTCTTTTTCTTCTGTTATTGCTAAAGCTAACATTTCCAGTATGATATTGAACAACAGTGGTGATAATAAACATCCTTGTTTCACCCCTAATCTTGTTGGAAATGCTTCTAGCTTGTCCCCATTACATGTGATGCTTGCTGAAGGTTTTAGGTAGATGCTATTTATTATTTTAAGGATGACTCCATTTATTCCTATACTCTCTAGTGTTTTTAATAGGAATGGGTGCTGTATTTTCTCAAAAGCTTTTTCTGATTCTATTGAGATGATCATGTGGTTTCTGTTAGTTTTGTTGTTGATATGATCAATTATGTTGATAGCTTTCCTGATACTGAACCAGCCCTGCATTTCTGGTATAAATCCTACCTGGTCATAGTGTATTATTCTTGTGATAAGTTGCTGGAATCCATTTGCTAATATTTTATTTAAAATTTTTGCACCTAGATTCATTAGGGAAATTGGTCTATAATGTTTTTTCTCTGTTTTGACTCTTCTTGGTTTAGGTATCAGCACCATATTTGTATCATAAAAAGAATTTGGTAAGATTCCTTCTTCATCTATTTTCCAAAATAGTCTATATAATATTGGAATTAGTTGTTCTTTAGATGTTTGATAGAATTCACATGTAAATCCACCTGGCCTTGGAGATTTTTTCCTAGGGAGTTCATCAATGGCTTGTTCAATTTTTTTTTCTGAGATGGGGTTATTTAAGTATTTTACTTCCTCTTCTTTTAATCTGGGAAATTTATATTTATTATCCATTACACTAATTGTCAAATTTATTGGCATACAGTTGGGCAAAATAGTTCCTAATTATTGTTTTAATTTCTTCTTTCTTGGTGGTGGTTATGCCCTTTTCATTTTTGATACTGGTAATTTGGTTTTCTTCTTTCTTTTTTTAATTAAATTAACCAAAGGGTTATCTATTTTATTGGTTTTCATAAGACCAGTTCTTAGTTTTATTTATTAGGTCAATAGTTTTCTTAATTTCAATTTTTATTAATTTCTCTTTTGGTTTTCCATATTTCTAATTTGGTGTTTAATTGAGGATTTTTAATTTGTTCTTTTTCTAGTTTTTTTAGTTGCATACCCAATTCATTGATCTCCTCTTTTTTATTTTATTCATGTAAGCATATAGAGATACAAAAATTCCCCTAAGAACTGCTTTTGCTGCATCCCATAAGTTTTGGTATGTTATCTTATTGTTGTCATTGTCTTGAATGAAGTTATTGATTGTTTCTATGATTTGTTGTTTGACCGAATTATTTTTTAGGATCAGATTGTTTAGTTTGCAATTATTTTTTAGTCTATCTTTCCATGGCCCTTTATTGCATGTAATTTTTATTGCATCATGATCTGAAAAGGATGCATTTAATATTTCTGCCTTTCTGCATTGGATTGTGAGGTTTTATGCCCTAATACATGGTCAATTTTTGTCTATGTGCCATGTACCACCAAGAAAAAAAGTATATTCCTTTCTATCCCCATTCAGTTTTCTCCAGAGGTCTATCATACCTAACTTTTCTAATGTTCTATTCACCTCCTTAACTTCTTTCTTGTTTATTTTGTGGTTAGATTTATCTAGTTCAGAGAGGGGGAGGTTGAAGTCCCCCACCAGTATAGTTTTGCTGTATATTTCTTCCTGTAACTCCCTGAACTTTTCCTCTAAGAATCTGGATGCTATACCATTTGGTGCATATATGTTTAGTAATAATATTACTTCATTGTCTATGGTGACTTTTAGCAGGATGTAGTTTCCTTCCTTATCTCTTTTGATAAGATCTATTTTTGTTTTTGCTTTGTCTGAGAGCAGGATTGCTACCCCTGCTTTTTTAACTTCAGTTGAAGCATAACATATTCTTCTCCAGCCTTTTACCTTAATCCTGTGTGTTTCCTGTAAACAACATGTTGTAGGATTGTGGTTTTTAATCCATTCTGCTATCAGTTCCCATTTTATGGGAGAGTTCATCCCATTCACATTCACAATTATGATTACTATCTGTTTCTTTCTCTCCATCCTTTCCCCGCATTTATGCTTTTCTTTCTCCTTTCTCCTTTTCCCTCCTAGCTGGTGTTTTGCTTTTCACCACCACCTCCCTTAGTCCCTCCTCCCTTTTATTAGACCTTTCCCTTTTCTTTCCCCTTTTCCCTCCTACTGCCTATAGGGCAAGTTAGATTTCTATACCTGATTATGTTATTGCCTTCTTGAGCCAAATCTGATGAGAAGGTCCAAACAATGCTCATCTCCATCTGCCGTAATAGGTTTTTGTGCCTTTTCCTGTAATATAATTCACTCATGTCTCCTTCCTCCTTTCCTTTTCTTCCAGTACATTTTCTTTGTTAGATCAGATTAATTCACTTACTTGGATCCATTTAACCCGCTTGATTAGATTTTTTTTTATCATTACATCAGAGTCAACTTATATCCACCCCCTTTATTTATACTCCCTTAATATGGTGTAATAACAATACAGTTCTCAAGAGTTACAAGTGTCATCTTCCCTTGTAAGGATGTAAACAGTTTGCCCTTATTAACAGCATGCTGTATCTTTCTGTCCCAATTACCTTTTTATGTCTCTCTTGAGTCTTGTATTTGAAGATCAAATTTTCTGTTGAGCTATGGTCTTTTTATCAGGAAGGTTTGGAAGTTCCCTATTTCATTGAATATCCATCTCTCCCCTAAAAGACCATGTTCATTTTCACTGGGTAGTTGATCCTTGGTTGTAATCCAAGCTTCTTTGCCTTATGGAATATCATATTCCATGCCCTATGGTATTTTAATGTAGAAACTGCAAAGCCCTGTGTAATCCTGACTGTGATTCCATGGTATTTAAATTGCTTCTTTCTGGCTGTGTGCAGTATTTTCTCTTTGACCTGGTAATTTTGGAATTTGGCTACTATATTCCTTGGTGTTTTCCATTTGGGATCTCTTTCAGGATGTGATGGGTAGATTCTTTGTATGGCTATTTTACCCTCTCTTTCTAGTATCTCAGGGCAGTTTTCCTTTATGATTTCCTGAAAGATACTGTCCAGGATCTTTTTTTATTATGATTTTCAGGTAGACCAATAATTTTTAAATTGTCTCTCCTGGATCAATTTTCCAGGTCAGTTGTTTTACCAATGAGGTACTTTGTGTTTTCATCTTTTTTTTTTTTCATTTTTTTCTTTTTATTTGACTGATTCTTGCTCTCTCATAGAGTCATTAGCTTCCATTTGCCCAATTCTAATTTTTAACAAATTGTTTTTTTCTATTAGATTTTATACCTCCTTCCCCATTTGGCCAATCGTATTTTTTAGGGCCTCGTTTTCTTCAGTGTACTTTTTTCTAGTTGGCCAACTGTATTTTTTATGGACTTGTTTTCTTCAGTGTACTTTATTTCCAGTTGGTCAACTGTATTTTTTTAAGGACTCTTCTACCTCTCTCATTTGACTTTTAAAATCCTTCTTGAGCTCTTCTAAGAAAGCTTTTTGGGTTTCAGACCAGTTCATATTGCCTTTTGAGGTTCCAGATATGGGTTTGTTGACAATGTTGTCCTCTTCAGAATTTCTGCCTTGATCTTCACTGTTCTCATAATATGAATCTATAGTACATTTCTTCTTGCTTATGGTTTTTGCTTATTTCCTGGCCTTTAAAGAGATTGAGCTCTCCTACTAGGGAGCAGAGAGCACTGACCCAAGCTTCTTGTGTTGGGAGCCTTGGGCCTGGTCACTGGCTTTGTGTACTGGAGCCTCTGATGTTGACAGTTGGAGGTTGTAGTTTTCTGCCAGCTTAACTGGTGTTGGGCTGGAATCAGTAACACTGAAACTCTAGGGGTAGGATTGGGTAGTCTGGCCCCTGGAGGTTGCCTGCTTTTCCTTTCCTTACACTTTGTTCAGCTCCTTTCAGATGGATGTTGCAGGATGTTTATCTGCCTGGATCCCCTTGGAATGCTTCACAGAGTTTTGCTGAGGCACTGGGAGACTGCTGTAGAATGCCGAGGCACCTAGTAGTTTTCTGAGCTGGTTTCTACCAGTTCCTCCCACCCTCACTGAGGCACTCAGGGGTCCAGATGTTGGTGTTTGCATGCTCTACCACCTAGGTTTCAGGATCACCTCCTGGTATGCTGAGGTGGGGCTTTCAGCTAGCTTGCTGGGACACCTCCTGTTTGGTACTGCTTCCCCTTTCCCCAGGGCAAGAGGGGCCTTTTCTGCTAATCCCTCAAGCTACCTGGGCTTCTGGGCTGCTGCACCCCATCTTTCTGCTGGTTCAGCTGTTCTAGTGTTTTTCCTGGGATGATATTTTCTGAACTTTCACAGGTTAAGGGAGGGTAAGAGCGACTTACTTATTACTCCACCATCTTGGCTCCTACTTCATACCTCTTTAATATCATTGGAGATTTTTATGATTAAACACAAAGAATACAAAAAGAAATCACTCGTGTATGCTTGATTACTTCACTGCCTAAATTTTTGATTTGCTTTCATTCAATAAACATTTATTAAAAACATATTATGTGTAAAGCACTATGATCTATCCTGGGGATAAAAAGGCATCATGAAGACATTATTAATTTATTTATCATTTATCCTTCAAGAACATCTGTACAATGTCAAGAGAGCTAGGGTATAGGTTCTTAACTTTTAAAACAATTTAGTGAAGCTTATGGACCCATGTTCCTTTCTAGGGTATCACCACCCCCAGAGCAACCCTCCCCCTCCCACCACCATGTACCCTGCATACTGACAGCACTCTTCTCCATTCTGCATCTTGACCAGCTTGTGAACCAGTTTAATTTTCCCCTGATCTCTACTCTCAAGTCTCCTGCTCTTTTATCTTATCACTGATCTTGTTTCTCCAAACCTTAATTTTGGATTATTCCAAACTACTTCTGCCTTTGTTCATAGTCAAATGCTGTGGAGCAAAACTGAAGAAAATAAGGAAATTGTGCTGCCTGAATCCATTCTAAATTTATGTTATGTAATTTCAACTGGGCCCTCACTTCAGCAAGTCAATCCTGACTGACACTTACTAGCTTTCTGACCCTGGTCAGGTCACTTAACTTCTTTGGCCCTCAATTTCATCATCTGTAAAAATAGGATTAGATGTATGACCAAATGGACTTCTGATCTAATAGACAGGGTGGCATGGGGGAAGGTAGAAAGTGTGTAATTCAGTCACTTCTCATTGATCAGAAGAGTTGCAACTCTAGTATTTTTCTAAGAAAAATGAAATCTTTTCAATCACATTCATGTCTATCAGCAATGAAGTTTGTAAAGGGAACCTTCCAGTCCACTATATCCTTGCCTTAGTATAGGTTCATTTTCCACTGTTCTGTCCTTTTCCCTTTGTTTCCTGTGACTGAAGTGTATTCCCTGGATTTTGTCAGTCACAACTATACTGCAGATGTCCAAACTTACATGGTAAAATGAACAGACAAAATCTGTTTTCTTTGTATTTTTCCTTGATGACACACTAACATAAGGGAAAAAGATACGTAAGCAAATGAGCCAAATGATTATGGGTAATTATCTGGCTGAATATATGCAAGTAAATTGTTTGCTGCTTATAAGCAGTTTTTGCAAGATTATATTAGCATTGAAGCATATTTGGAGCCTATTAGAACACTCAGTGAAACTTACCCAGTCAGATTCTGCTCTCAGAGCTTCTTATGCAAAAGATATGCTGGAATGCTCAGATGCTTTATTAGTTTCAAAATTAACTGTATTCTACTGCAGTGTTTCATCAGTCAGCACCAAAACATTATTTGTAAAATGTGTGATAATTTATGTAACGTCTTCAATAAAAATCGTCATTGTTTTTGGATTTTGAGCAGCTCTTGCTTACCTTGACACTCTCCCTTTCTGTTTCAATTAATTTGATTCTTCAGAAATCATTTGGCCCCATGATTTGAAATTACATAGCATTACCAGGAGAACAGTGATGTTGAAAAGGTGGACTTTTTTGTACAGGAAATGGTTAAATTAATTTGTTTTAGAAATACCTATGGGGCAGCTAGGTGGCACAGTGGATAGAGCACTGGCCCTGAAATCAGGAGGACCTGAGTTCAAATCTAGCCTCATACTGAACACTTGTCTCTTATTAGCTGTGTGACCCTGGGCAAGTCACTTAACCCCAATTGCCTAAAAACTAAAAATAAAAAGGAAAAAAAATACTAAAAAATAGAAATTGAAGGTGAAAAGTTTGTCTTGATTCCATTATCACATTATGTTGCTCTTGAAGATATGATCCTATGATCTCTAATTCTTTGAAGATATCATAAAGTATGATGCACATATTCAGACTTCAGATTCTGCTTTGGACTTCCTGGACCATTCATTACTAGGAGTATTCAGTGCCATTACAAGGTAGTCGTTTCTTTCTTATGCCCCACATGCTAGTCATGCAACTTTGCGTGTGTTCAAAACTGTTGTTAACAAGTATGAATTTAAAAAAGAGATATTTTGATAGGGAAAAACCTCCCATTCATTTCACTTTTGCCCTATATCCCTAGCATGGCCTAGTGACCTTGTACATTGAAACTCTTTTTACTAGTCTAAGAAAGAGGTTCACATGGTTTGAAGAGTAGCAGTAAGTCTGAACAATAAAGTTTCCATTTTTCCCTCTTAACTCACTAAACAATTAAAATAATTCATCCACTTATTAATGTAGATAAATATTTGTTTATTAATTCCATATATAATTATCCACACATTGATTTCATTTATATCCATGTCTTGACTGTACCTATAAAGTTATATGAGCATGAAGGAAGGAAGGAAACAAGTATTTTTTTTTTTAGCACCTATTACATGCCAGGCACTGCGCAAAGCTATGTGAAAGTATTATATTCTTTGATCCTCACAATAACTCTGGGAAGATGTGCTATCATTGTCCCTATTTTCCAGAGGAAATAGAGGCCGACAGAATTTAAGTGACTTGCCCAGAGTCACACTGCTAGTAAGTGTCTGAGGCTGGATTTGAATTCAGGTCTTCCTGATTCCAATTCCAGGTCTCTATCCACTGTGTCACCTAGCTACCTCAACTGACCAATGCACAGTGTTACATAGCTCAGCAAGTCTCTATTTATACTTCTGTGCCCTGAATTCGTTTGTGGCTTAGCAGAATGAGCATGGGACATGGAGTCAAGAAACCTAGGTTTGAATTCCAGCTTTCAATATTACTAGCTGTGTGACTTTGGGCAAGTCTTTTCATTTCTCTGAGTTCCCCTTTCCTCATTTGTTAAAAGAGGGACTTGGAATAGCAATGTTGTCAAGCTCAAATAGAATCAGAACTACATATCACTTAGAAGATCACCAGTAAACTTGACCTATGTTTTATTGTCTTTTAATGCGTATTATTAAACATTCCCCAATTATGTTTTAATCTCGTTCTGCCTACTTGGGAGCACCGGGGAACTCATGCTGCCTGTGGGCCAGAGAGGATCACTATAGTATTTTCTAGCTCTAAATTCTATAATCCTCTGTTATATACAAGCCTTCCTCTGATGTTTTGGTGCTTTTCTCCTTTAAGATTTTTTCTGGACTTGGATTTATCTTACACTGATTTCACTGAAGGACCCTTATTTATTCTCCAGTTATTTTTTTTTATTTGCCTGACTCATTTACATCTTTTACAGGTAGACTCTTTCTGTTCAAGGATAGTGCTCAATAAGGGTCAAGTCCTCTACCACTTTTATTTCATTTCACACTGCCGGGGATGGAGCAGTGAAAAAATTAGAATAGTGAGCAGTTTAAAATAGCCAACATTGTTGACAGAGCTCTAGGAGCATGATTGTGGTCAGTAAAGACTCTTACTGCTCCTTTCTCAGATGGACAATGACATTCTCCTCACCAAGATCCAGTAGGTATGTGTGAAATCTGTTATTTAGAGCCCAACTTTTTTTTCTGAGAAAAGAACCTCTTCCTTTCATAATTTATAACCGTTTTTCACATTCTTTAATGCTGCACAGTTGTATATATTTGAAACTGAAGCTACAAATGGTGCATATTATCTACTTGGTGTACAAATGTGACTGGAAAAGTATAACAGATGTACACCCTCACAGACCTTGCTATTACCCCACAATGCAGCAGTAAGCTACGATTTGTACTCCATGGAGCCCTTCGAAGCTGCCACAGTAGTTAGAGCTGACCCCAATCAGAAAATTTCAAGATGTCTCAGGAGGAAAATCATATAAGGACATTATATCCTCTGTAACAGACTTTCTATGATTCATGTCTGGGATATTTCTATTCTTGGTAAAGTTCCTGTTATGCAGAAAGGAACAAAAATGCAATCAATCACCAAGTCTTTAATAATCGTCTACTACTATGTGCCAGGCACTGTGCTGGGTTCTAGATATACAAAGCCAAAAAAAAAAAAAAAAAGGAAAATAGTCCCTTCCCTCAAGGTGACTTTCACACAAATCAGAAAGTAAAAAAAAAAACAAAAACAATAAGTTTTAACAAAATAAATAAAGGTTAGTTTGGGGGAGTTGGGACACTAGTAGCTAGACAGATCAGGAAAAAATTCATATAGGACATGATGTTTGAGCTGAGCTTTGAAGAGAAGTAGGAATTCTGAATTCCCTAATTAAAATTTTATAAATACCATACCTTCCTCTCCCAATCCCATTTGGATACTTTTTTTTTCCTTTCCTGACAACAATTTCTTATCTCTTAACTTCTTTCTACCCTTAACTCCTACTGCTTTAGTTCTCAGACCTCATGAAGACCAAAGTCACAATATCATAAAATCTAAAATTTGAGATTTGGAAGTGTAATTACTGGTCATCTATTTCCAACTCATGCCTAAAATAAGAATCCCTTTTATAATATGCCTGACAAGTGGTAATTGAGGCCCATCAATCAGTCAGTATACATTTATAAAGCACCTGCCATGTGCCTAAGAACTGGGGTTGCAAAAGGGATTGCAAAAAGAAATACAGTACCTGACCTCACGGAACTCACAATCAAAAAGGGCAAACAACAAACAAATAAGTGCAAACAAACCACATCTAGAATAAATAGAAGTAAATAAGAGGAGGATTGGGAAAGGCTAACTACTGAAGATGGAATTTTAATTCTGCCTCTGTTTGAAGGCCTTTAATGACAAGGAAGCCACTGCTTTCTAAGTCATCACTTTTGAGTAGCCCTTGTTGAAAAGGTTTTGCCTGGAATCAAACTTACATTTTCTTTTTTTAATTTGAATTTGTTACACATTCTTCCTCAGTTCTTTGCTGAGGACCAAACATAATAAATCTGATCCTTATTTCAGCTTCTGAAATATTGAAGGTTCAGGCATTCTTTGAAGGTATTGCTAGTTCTGTTCCAGACTACTGCGATAAATGAATATAATAAAGCAAGTCGCCTGAATTTTTTGGTTTCCCAGCACATATAAAAAGTTACATTGCTATACTGTAGTCTATTAAGTGTGCAAAAGTATTATGCTTAAAAATGTACATGTCTTAATTAAAATATCATTGCTAAAAATGCTAACCATCATCTGAGCTGAACTTCAATGAGCTGTAATCTTTTTGTTGGTGGAGGGTCTTGCCTTGACGTTGATGGCTGCCTACTAATCAAGTGGTGGTTGCTGAAGATTGGGGTGGCTGTGACAACTTGACTCTTCCTTTCACTTAAACACAAGGCCATTGTAGGGTTATTAATTGTTCTAATGTCAATATTGTTGTGTTTCAGAGAATAGGGAAGCCTGAGAAGAGGGAGAGAGAAGGGGGGACAGCTGGTCAGTGGAGCAGTCAGAACACACACATTTATCAATTAAGTTCCCTGTCTTATATGAGTGCAGTTCATGGCTCCTCAAAAAAATTGCAATACCAGCATCAAAGATCAATGAACACAGATCACCATAACAGATATGTCAGTGATGCTTCCCCTAACACTTTTGTCCTTTTACAATAATTATCATCATGTTCTTCAGCTTTGGGCAACCTCCTCCATAAGCTTTCTCTGATCTTTTTCCTTTGGGCTCTAAAGCCTTATGGGAAAAAAAAGTCACAAAATGAAGTCAATTGGCTCTGAGTTACAGTTTTTACTTACTTTAGCTGGGCACTCAAGAGTTCTTGGCAATCCTATTACTTGTCTTCAGCAGGTTTTCCATCACATTCCCTCCCACAGTTTTTTTTTTCCCCAAAACTTTCCCATTCAACCATGACCTTGTCCCTATTACTAGCCTTTTAGTCTTTGCACACTAACCTTACATCTTAATTTATGGACAATATCCAGGCCACTGCACTTGTACTTGCTGCTTCAAAATTTGTCTTCACAGATCCTATCATCCTTGCTTCTTCTTCTTCAGAAGAGTTCTTCCACTATGTTACTTTAGTCATCATTTTTATTGATGTTTCAGTCATTTTCTGTGATATTGTTCCACAATACCCCACTTCTATTGCATCTTCAATCTCTCTCTCTCTCTCTCTCTCTCTCTCTCTCTCTCTCTCTCTCTCTCTCTCTC
>NW_020947390.1:662434-716357 GCF_900497805.2 Vombatus ursinus
CTCTCTCTCTCTCTCTCTCTCTCTCTCTCTCTCTCTCTCTCTCTCTCCTTTCTCCTCTTTCTCCTTCCCTCTCTTCCTCTCCCATCATCAAATTAATCAAGTATACCAAGCCAGGCAGTGTGATAAGTCCTTGGGAATATAGAAAAAGTTAAGGTCTTCCTTATCCAAAAAATAAGAGAACTTTCTGTCAATTCTGCTACCACTTTGAGCTAATTAATATACTATTTCTTTTCTTTCAGTGATAAAATTCTTAAAGGAGTTCTCTATACTCATTGCTTTCACTCACTCCTTAGCCCCTAACTCCCTAACTTCCAACTCTATGCAGAGACTGCTCTATTCAAGATCCTAGTAATCTCTTAATCCAAATTTTGAATGACGTTTTTTTCCATTTCTCTTTCTTCCTGACCTCTCTGTCCTATTAGAAACAAAACCCCACTCTTTGTTTATCCTCTAATCCTTTGCCTTCCTTAGCATTGTATTTTTCTGGTCATTGACCTTTTTTTGGTTACTCCTTTTCTGATATTTTCAGTGACTTTTCTTTGTCCTCTCTTTTTGCTAAACTTAACCATTCTCCAAAGTCATATTCTCTGCTTTATTCTTATCTCTTCTCTATTCTCATCTCTCTGTTCTGTCTCCCTTAGTCGCCTCATCCAGTCAGATTACTTCCACTTTGACTTCTCTATCAATGGTACCCAACTCTAGGACTCCAATTCCAACCTCTGCCCTGAACTCCAGACCCACATCCTCACTGTCATTTGATTATCTCCACTGCCTGCACCTCAAGCTCAAAATGTCTAAAACTGAACCCTTCAACCATCAAAAATTCTTTCTTTTCCTGTATTTCTATTAGTAATGCTTTCCCTTCCTGTCAGTTAAGGGGGAAAATCATAAAGTCATCTTCAAAGTCTCCTTTTCATTTGTCTCCCATCAATTGTTAAGTCCTGGGAGAACATCTGTCCTGGAGCCTTACCCTCTACACTGGTAGAATTCTGTTTCTGGAAAGTCCCAGCCTTGTTTCATTTTACTACTTCTCCTCCTATTTCCAGGTCTGGAGCCTAGGACTATGCTCAAATCAACTCTACTACTGTTCCTAACCCTAACCCCCCAATGTCCAGTTCCTAGCACCTTAACTTTCAAAAGAAAAATATTCCTCCTAGGCTACTACTTTCCTATATTCTGTTGTCTCTCCCCTATTAGAATGTACATTATTTGAAGGCAGGGATAGGTGTGCGTGCGGGCGTGCGTGCGTGCGTGTGTGTGTGTGTGTGTGTGTGTGTGTGTGTATTCCCCATGGTTTAGCAGATTACTTTGTACATATAGGTCTTCTCTTCTCCTCGTCTCCCTGGAATGTTCATTTTTATTGGGATTTCCTTGTTGATCCTTGAACATTTTAGGCAGTCAAGAAGTATTTTAGGAATGAGTGAATGAATTAAATGTGCTTCTTTACTAAGTCCTCAGAAAAAGTGTCTCTCTCTTAATCCATAGAACCCTCAAGTTGAAACTTCTATCAGACACCAAAGTTTATAATGACTGAGTGGTTTGAGGGCAAGGTTGCTTTGACTATGTCAAGTTGTGCTGAACTTAAGCTTTTTGTCAGCTTTGACACTTTTTTAACCGCATATTTCTACTGTGATATGTATTAGTTCCACCTTTTGTCATGCAAATAAGGGACCTATCTTTGATTTTATCAACATAGAAAACTCTTGTCAAGATTTGTCCCCAGTTCTTCCTGCCTCCAAGGCCAACACTTTATCTGCTATACACTACCTCTTTTGCAATTATGATCAAATGCTGTGATGACAGGATAATTTTTTGTGTATAGTTGTTTGTGTACTTAATCTATATTTTGTGGATTTATTTTGAAACAAAAGTTAAAAGCAAAGTATAGAAGCAGTGATTGCATGCCCTCTGTAGGGAATTTCAGTGGAACCCTCTGTATGTCACTAGCTACTGGAGGCTATGAGAATTCACTTTAATACATTCAACTTGATTTACCAGAAAATAAACACTTATATGCTGTAGGGAGAAGAAAAAATTGTCTGGCATTAAAAATATTTACATTTTTAAAAAAAATCTATAAAACCATTGCTCATCCTTTCCCTTTCTGTTCCCCCCTACTTCTACTTCTAGCTGTTTAGTTTCAGTCCTAGTTCCCCATACATGTAACTACCTAATCATTAAATCCCATCCTTAGTTTTTAAATTATGCCAATTTAACTTATAAGAGGGTCAAATCATTTGCATGCCTAGGTGAGTAGTTGATAAGAAGACCACTGTACATTATAGCAACAGCTATCATGACCTTGTTCCCTCCACTACCACCTCCACACTCTGTAGTCCCTGTAGTTAAGAGTGCTACACATGGAAGAAGTAATTATTTCATTTTAAAAATAAGCAATAAATCAGCACTGTCTCCTAAATAGCTTTGTGACTTTGGGCAAGCCATTTAATTTTGGCTTACCTCAGCTGTGAGATTAAAGCCTTGAAATCTATGATCCCTATGTGCCAGAAGATCCTTCTAATTTGGTTATAAGTCCATCACCTTCGTAAATTTCTTATTCAATCTTATTTCCTGCCCCTAAAATGACCACAGAGACATATAAGCTAACATGCATCTCTTGGATTAACTGTGTCACCCAGAATGAATTATTAGTTTATATAAGCTGCAATTAATTTCTCTTTTAGGGTGGGCTTTCACCCAACTTTTGTTCCACATTACCAAGAAGGCCATTTCTGACTTGATTCTAATAAGTACATATATTTAAATACACATATAATCATGTTTTAAAAATGAACAGCAAAATTACTGTAACTAAAAGTATCAGGAGTGAGTTATTAAGTCAGTAAATATTTGTTAAGAGCCTGTTATGTGCCAGGCACTGTGCTAAGTGCTAGAGATACAAAGAAAGATAAACAGAGAACAGGGAGTACAGCCCCTATTCTCAAGGAGCTCATAGTCTAACAGGGGAGACAACACTCAAACAATTACATACAAGCAAGCTGCATACAGGATAAATTGGAAATAATCGACAGAGAGGAGGCAATAGAGTTAAGGGAGGTAAGAAAGGCTTCCCTTAGATGGCTGAACTTTAGCTTGTACTTGAAGGAAGTAAGGGAAGCCACAGTCATGAGTATCAATTCTGTGACTTTGCAACATAGAAGGTGAAGACTTACCTCATTTCCAAAGTGAATTGTAATTTAGAGGTTGTAAATTTGAGACTTTATTGGACCAACGAATAATTTCACTATCAGTTGATCCTTAAGTGAAGGTACTTAACAATTTGACCACAGAATGCCTAAAACAGGAAATGAGTTGTTTTGAATGTAATAATTGAGCAGGTGGCTGGAGCAACCCATATTGACTGAGTATAGTGGATTCACACTGAGGCTAACAACGCCTTTTATTGATAATCTTCCACCATCTGTTCTGATGATTTATTCATACTAAGAAAAAGGCAGGTGAGAAGAGAGAATGCAAATAAGTGGCAATGCTTAAGTTCTGAATCGTGCTGTGATTTTGCAGAAAGGATCAATGCTACTGTTGTTTTTAAAGTAATTACAATACTTGATCCAGCAACTCTACTGGTTAACTTCATCATTGTTGCTGCATTTGCCGATAGGGATGATAAGAAGGTACTCCCAGTAATGTCAAACTCATAAAGGAAAATGGAGCTCATCCTAATAGAATTTAAATTCTGTTTGGTTTTGTCCCTTTGAATCTGGCAGGAAGAGAAGGATAATTCACATGTTAGCAGCCAACTAAATTAACTAGAGTGAGCACACAAAGTAGTACTGTAAATAGAGGGGGGAAAACATGTCCATAGTGATGGGGAATGTATAAATAGAGCTGACATGGTGGCTGGCACTTGTTGAGGGGAGTCCTTGAAAAGAGAGAGATCTGTAAAAGATGAAAATGGACCAGGGAGATGAAAGAATAGATTTAGAGGAAAAAGAGAAGATGAGCCTTTCTGCGAAATCAAAGCAAGATATATCCAAGTACATGGAATGACTTAAAGAAGACAAAGACCAAGGGATCAGAGGGAGGCTGAGTGTGACTTGGAGAAGATGGTGGGGGGGTGGATGGAGGGAGTATATGAGCATACAGAGAAACCTCTATATAAAGGGATATAGAATTTATTAATTCTAGAGCTGGGAATAGAAATAGGCCTGTAATAAAAAAAAGGAAAAAAAAGATGGCCAACAGCAGGAAAGGAGGTGGTGCCTACAAAGAAATAGCCAAGAAGTAGATGCTGAAAGGATTTTGAAAGAGACCAAAAAAAAAAGCAGAGTTTATCTGATGTTAAAAGAAAATGATGACAGTTTCAAAATGATGCCAAAGGTTTTCATCCTGGAGTATCTATGCATACAAAACTGAAGGGGTTTGACTCCTCTGAGGGAAACAAAACAAAAACAAAAACAAAACCCCAACTCAATACTAAAATGCCAAGGGAGAAAAAGATTAGGACTTGATTTTATTTTCTTTTTCATTAAAACTGAATTTCATTGTGGTCACTACTTATAATTCCCTTTTTGTTCACTTGAACATATATGGTTTCCTTGAGAATTTGTACAATATGTATCCTACAGGAGTAATTCACTTCTCTAGAACTAATTTCAAACATATAATATAATTTTTGATAGTACAGTCTGGACCAGTGATGTCCTTGGCATAGGGAATTCCTAGTATGCAAACTCCTTTTCTTGATGCCAATCAGCAACTCATTTGCAGTTTTCATTTTAGTGAATTTCCTATATCGCTGATAATATGTTTAGATATATGTATATATATACATACATATATACATACATATACATTTATATATATGTACACACACATGCAGACACAGATATATTGATATATTGAGAACTCCCTACCTATATATACTGGCTAGTACAGGGGCCTAAATCAATAGTACAGAGGACCCCAAATGTTTTTATCTCTTCATATCTCTAGTAAGGAATATACACATCTCAGGTGTCTCTCGCATATTTTGCCAACAGAAGCACCTGCCACCAAGTTGTTGAAAGCTACAATAATGCTAATAATCCTTTCAATTTGCATTTACAAGTGGAGTTTTAAGATGCTTTATATGCTTTATCTCATATAAGGCAAGATATTAAGGTGCTATAGCTGACTTAAGAATCTTTGAACTCCTTCCCTCTGTTGTGTGAGTTGCTCTGCACCATGGACAATCAACCATCTGAGTGATTTAATTCATATCTCAGACTCCAAGTGAGAATATCATGGAAAAGAGCCAGGCAACACTATCAAACTGCTCCCAATTTCTTCCTTTCTAAAGCAAGGGGAGTTGCCCAAACAATTCTCTAAGTGGGAGAGGGGAAGGGGAGGATCCAGCAAATGGTTAACAATCAGTCCTCAAAAAAAATTCATGACATATTTAAATTTAATCTACATTTTTAACATTTTTTCACCTTCACTTTAGGTTTAGATAATCAATAAAACAATGAACCAAATCCTGATTTGTAGCATTTACAATTTCTGAGGTAGAAATGCTTACACTGAGAACTTAACAATCAGTTGTCTGGGCTGGTATGAACTGGCTCCAGCATAGTCCTATCTTTAAGACTTACAGGTTGGAAAATAGTTACTAGTGTTTGCCAGTTGAGGATTTGAACTATAGGTTCATCCAAAAAAAATTAGTAATCATTTACCAGAGAGAAAAGTAGTGTAGGTCTTTGGAAGGTTGTTGGTGTGATCATTTTACCATATTATTACTAAGTCATTTCCACTTATACTCAGAACTGCTTCACCCAAGGAATTTAGAAAGAGATACAAGTACTGGTACATGAATCTGGCTTTGGGGAGTGAGAGTGAAAAAAGGGAGTTGTTTGATCCCCACCTTCCAGAGGTCTTGGACCAAGGAAGTCCCTCCCCATTAGGAAAAAAAAAAACAAGGAATCTTGAATGTCTAGGTGTCAATGGGTTTTGTATCTGGATTCTTCTCCATTTAACTGGACATATGCTTGGTTTGCCTGAATAAAAGTAATATTACAGTTATTTATGTGAATATTTATGAAAGGTAGCCTTAGCCTAGTGTTGTAGATAAAAAGCTAACCTCAGAGGCAGGAAAATCTGACTTCAATTTACTCACCTCTAATACATACTGGCTATCTGACCTTGGGCAAATCACTTAACTTTTTAGTATTCAGACTCATAGTTGCAGAATAGATGCAAATCTGCATTGGCAGGGAATTTCCTCCCCTTAAGTTCCTTACACCTATAAAATCATAGGTCCAGGTGGGGGGTAAAAAAAAGCAATGTTGGAGTAGCTTCTAACTCGTCCCTAATTAATATGCAGCCTAAAATGAAAGTTCTCACTTCCAAAGTCCTTGGCACTGCACAGAGTTCAACATCAGAAATAGATCTATTTTTAATCAATGGAAATTACACTAATAAAGAAGAGTCATTATTTTTTGCTTTGACTCTTCAACCTAAAGACCACTGGACCTTTCCATCTGTCCTGCAACTGAACCCTCCTTTATGTGTTGTGTCCTCCATTACATTAATTAGAGGGTGAGCTCTTTAAGAGCAGGAATTGTTTTTTTCTCTTCTATTTGATTCCCAGAATTTAGCTGAGTGCTTTACACATTCTAAGTGCTTAATAAAATTTTTTTCATGTATTTGTTTCAACAAACTGTTATTTCATGGGTGTAGGTGAAGGTGCTCTTTCTGCCAATGCAGCTCCTAGCTTCTCTGTGACCTCTGGAAAGCCTACCAGAGAAGTTGTGTTTGAAAAAAATACATCCTGAGGTAATGATCATTCATACTACTAAGAATAACAGCTAACACTCACATGGTACATAAGGTTTGCAAAGTACTTTACATATATTATCTCCTTTGATCCTTACAACAAGTTTGTGAGCTCACTGCTGTTATTATCCTTCTTTTTAAAATTACAAATGAAGAAACAAAAGCTCAGAGTGGTTAAATGATTTGCCCAGGACCACACAGCTGGCAAATATCTAAGGCCAATTGAATTCAGGTTGTTCTGACAGCTCTTTTTGTACCATACCATGCTGCCTCCCTTACAAACCATTAAAATATTATATTATCCTTGTGTTATTTGATTAAAGTATTAACTTTTTCATATGAATAACTTTCATAATTTTTATTCATGTAGAATGTTCACCTACACATGCCATTAAAAATGAGGAAAATAGGCTAAACCACTCTCTTGAGATTACCATCTATGAGTTCTAGGAAGAATTATTGAGATTGACCTTCCATTTGTAGCCATATGCCAGCCCTTCATCAGCCTTTCTTTGCCTCAAGTCAGGACAAAAAAGATGCAGAAAAGATGTATCCTATAATCATTTCCCCTGTGGTCTTCCATGAATCTGGTCCGGCTTTGTGGCATTTCCACAATTTTACCTGTTCTTTCCAACCTCAAGCATGGACTTCTCTCAAGCACAGGCTAGATTTTCTGGCTGTGTTACCCCTCTCTCCCTAAAACAAACAAACAAACAAAAAACTAAATGATAACATGAGAAGCAGTTGAGTAGCAAATAGATCTCAGAATCAAGGTGATCCAGAATTGAGGGTCACCACTGACACTGACACCAAGTGGCTGTGGTGACCCTGAACAAGATATTTAATATCTTCATACACCAGCCAACTCTCACATTGTAGAATAGTTTTCAGTCTTTGTTAGTTGAAGGAATAAAGGACTAATGAAATCACAGGTTCCATTCCCTTCCACACTATTTCTGTGTATAAACTAAATATATGTGTATTTGTTTTCAGTCAATAGAAGAGAGATAGCATAGCACTTTGTTAGGTTGTAGGCAGGGACAATTTATCATGTGAGTGTTCAGTCATTTCTACTCTTGCCCAAGCTGCTTTAAGCCAGGGAATTGAGGGAGAAGATGCAATACAAGTGTTTTGTGTGTGAAACTGCCCCTTCATCATTCTGCAAGTACAGAATGATTAAATGTTAAAGGATAAAAAGATAGAACTTCAGTTGTATTAAGATAGCCTTCCTGTAGCTGTTTCAGGTCCCTGGTGGTCTGTACTTATCTGTGTGTTTTGGTGTGCTCTGCTGGTATGTCAGCATTTACTGGAAAGTGGCCTAGAAAGCAGATGGTATCTGTGGCAGTCTGTCCTCACCTAGTCCCCAGGTGTCTTATGTATCTATGGTCAGGATAGTACACTGCCCCCAGAGTCCTGGCACAGGTAACATTATTCAGTAGGATTCTATGAGGGCCCTGTCCTTTCAGGCTTTGAGAATATTCTAAATGCTTATTCATCCTTGTCTGAATCTGTTTCTGCCATTACAATGTTCATTATAGATGCCAACAGGGTGATACTAGTTCACCCACATGCTTCTCTCCAGGCTTAACTCAGCCTATTCTCCACCCCGCCCCAAATCCTCCCCTTTTAACAAAATATGTTTGCTCACTGTTCCCTGCATGCGGAATGTGTGCTCTTACTCCTTTGTCTTTCTTCATGCATTGCCCTTTGAATTCCTTCTTTATGCCTCTCTATTGCAATACAATTTAATTCAACAAACATTAAGTGATTATTCTATGTTAGCACCCGGGAATACAAAGATTAAAAATCAAGATAGTCTTTGACCACAAAAAGTTTATATTCTACTGACAGAAACTAGATAGATAGATAAATAGATAGAGTGATTGATGGATAAATCTATCTACATATATGTGTGTACATATATGTATGTATATGTTTATGTGTATATGTATATTGATATAACTATCTCATGTGTGTATATTTGCACACAATATGTAATATATGTTGCACACAATATGTAATACATATATTACATTTATACATATTCATATACACACATACATCAGATAAGTAAATACAAAATACAAAATACAAAATAAGTTGGGTAGGGAAAGTGCACTAACAAAGTGGGGAAGGGGCTTAGAACAGGCTTCCTGGGAGAAAGGGACCTTGAGAGAGAGGACTGCAGGAGAGAGATACTTAGAGGAAGCTAGGTATTTTAAGACATAAAGGTGAATCCTATCTTCCCTTCAAGTCCAGTTTAACTCCCAGCTCCTCTATAAAGCCTTCCCTTTTTTGTCATTGTTGTTGGCAAATCACACACAGTTACATATAATACATGCTTAAGACACTGTGCTAGTTAATGGGGATGCAAAGGCATATATGACACTGACCCTTCTTTCAAGGATCTGATTTTCTAATTGGGAGAAACTAAATGTGGTCAAATCACTGCGATAAAAAAGAGAATGTGTGATAAATTTAGGGGAGAGGTCCTAGTAATGAACTGAGGAATAGGTGAGGAGAAAAGATATGTTTCAATTGCAGGGCAGAGCATGGAAGGTGGAATGTTAATTGGGTCTTAAAGAAGGGCCTTTAAGATTGTGGTCAGATCAATGCATCAGTAAGGTTACTACAGAAATGGTGTGAAGGATGGGTTGGAGAGTGGTTTCAACTAGAGTCAATTAAAACAGGCAGGAGACTATTACCATAATTCAGGTCAGAAATTATAAATGCTTGGATTAGGATGGTTGTTATGGGAGAAAAAAGGAAAAGCTCAGATAACTAGAGATACTAAGAACAAAGTATCTGATGGGGGAGAGGGAGAAGATAGAGAGGGGAGAACCAAATATAATTTCCAAATAGCAGACATTTTCTATCCTCTTGTACTAAATAATTATTTGTTGTTGATGATAATGCTGATGACTTAGCATTTTAAAAATAAATATCACAATGCTTTCACTTCCATAATCACAAACACTAAAATCTGGACTCTCTAATGTTACTATCAAATAACAGACAAGGGGTTTGAGACTTTGCAAGATGCCTGGGATGTTGGCAAACACATTTATTTAAATGGAATCTCAAATTCTGGGTCAATTTTCAAAGCACACTCTGCATACTAGACCAATCATACCCATGTATTTGTGATGTGTGTGTGTGCATACATACATACACACATACATATACACGCATACATACATACACATATATATATATGCAGGTGTGTACACACTTAATTAGAATTGAGAGCAACATGATTTTGCCTATGATTTTGATACTATAATTGTTTTTATTTTGATTCTTTTTGTCTGTTTGATTTGTTACATAAAGTAAAATGTCAAGTTTCACATCAGTTGTACAGGGATAAAAGCCATCACTGACATTTTTTCACCTAAGAGAATACTCAGAATTTTTTGCCACTTTTTTTTTCATTTAGGATTAAAAATGTTGCTGTCTTTGATCCAATTCCCACAGGCTTGAGAATTTAGCTTACTAAAGTTTTTTTTTTTTAATTTGCCTTAACTCTTTCTCAATAGTTGTTCCGACCCTTTGTCCCCCATTACCTAGAGTAACTTGAATGCTTTATGATATAAAAATTTGTTCCAACTTTTATTTACTACTCAGTGTGCAGCTCACCCATGGCATAATCTAGCACATTCTGAATCCCCCCCCCCTCCATTGTATAGATTCTTATAACCCTTATAAGCACTGATGAGTATCATTTCATCCTTCCTTCTACCCATATTCTACCCTAATTCATTTACACATCTTCACTCTTCTTCAGTTGCCTAATTTCCTATTAATACTCATGTCCTTCTTTGGCAAAGGGATTATCCCAGTGAGAGGTCCTTCAATTTCTTCCTCTTCACAATGCACTTGCCACATTGTATTTTCCCTCCTTTCTCTCTGTCCCAGTGATTCTTAGCAACATTCAATTTCTTCCTAGGTATTCTTCAGATCAATCTCCCCAAAACATAGAAGGTGGTACATATTGTTTATCTATTGCATTTTACATACTTTCTATTTAAATGTTATCAAGTATCTATAGTCCTGGTCTATCCCAATGATTGCTTAAGCATGAAATATCTAAGGGATTATTGTACATTTCATTTTTCCTGAGCAAAACAAAACATTTCTTTGGTGAATTACGTGATTTAAGGTTATCCTTCTGTTTATAAGTAGAACCATAACTGTGGTAGGATAATTCAGTGTCCAAGCACACTGCAATTGAGAAGATAGTGATTGAAAACATTGTAGTCCTTCAGCCTATGCTGAAACAATAATGCTGAACACCTAATTAACAAGGATAATTGGTTTAAAAAAGGTCCCATCAGATAGACCATTCTCCCTCCTCTCCTGGTGCTTGTACCAGATGGAATCTTCTCCTTAACCCTGCCCTTCTGCCTATTCCATATTCAAATTGTTGATGTCATGTCTTGTGCCATTCTCCTCCTAGGCGTATCTCAATCTATAAAGGAGATGGGTAGTATAGCATGAAGTATTATAAAAAGAATTGGAGTAAGAGTTCTAAAAATAAGTTCTAACCCTAATTTTGTCAGTAACTAGTTTTGTAATATTGGGCAAGTCACCTAATTTCTCTGGACCTAATTTCCCCCATACAGGAAGTGGTTGGTTTAGACTATTTAGTCTCTAAGATCCCTTACAGCTATGACATTCTATGATTCTCTAATTCAATGAAATCCAATTTAGGAAACTTTTAATAAGTGTCTTCCCTGCATAGAGTTCTGTTACACAGTAGTGGAGATAGAAAGTTTAGATAAGACACCATCCCAACCCTCATGAAGCTTATAATTGATAGGAAGAAGTAATGCAAAAACAGATAACTATAATAGTACTTAAATGAAATGGAAAACCTCTTATTAACATTACTTGCCAAGGGCAAAATAGTGATTTAAAGAAAAGAGATTAAGGAAAGAGTCATGGCATAATACCTTCCTTAAGGGGTGGAAAAAAGGACAGGGAGTCAGTGCAGAAGTAAGAGAGAATAGTATAAAGAAATGGAAAGAGAATGAGGTAATAGTGTTAATATAAAACCCAAGAAAGGTGAGTGGGAAAATTTGTGTGTGATTCATTAAATCTTAGGACAATGCAAGTCAGTTTTGGGGAGGGGGCACTCTGGTTGTTGTTCAATTATTTTCAGTCATGCCTGATTCTTTGTGACCCCATTTGCCATTTTTTTTGGCAAAGATGTGGGAGTGGTTTGCCATTTCCTTCTCCAACTCATTTTACAGATGAGGAAACTGAGGCAAACAGGCTAAAGTGACCTGCCCAGGGTCACATAGCTAGTAAGTGTCTGAGGCTAGATTTGAACTCTTAAAGACGAGTCTTCTTGACTCCAGGCCTGACACTTTCTTTACTCATTGCACTACCTAGTTGCCCTGGGGGTATTCTGGGGAAAGATCTAACTTGATGTGCCACTGTAGGGAGAGGGAGGAGAGGAGGGAAAGGAAAGGAGAGGACTGAAAAGGAGAAAAAAGAAGTTCATCTAATTTTAGCTAACTAGTTTCTGTGCTACTGAAGGACTTAACCCTTCCATCGAAAAACATATTAACAAAATTTTAAATCGTAAAATCTTTTAAGGTATTTATTTAAAATGTTTGTACCATCTAAATTGTGATTCCCTGGAAAAAGCCCAAGATGATCTTCTGTAGTTAGAGCACTGGGTAGAGATGATCCAGTATTGACAGTTGGTAAGATGTCAGTGGTATTTAGGAGTAAGGACAGGGTATGGTTGAAGTATATGGACAAGTATATGGACAAAACATTCAAGAGAAAAGAGTGAGGACAAAGCAGTATTTTGGATTGGGAAAACATAGAACAGAAGGATCAGAGGCAATTGTGAGAAGGATAAGTAATAATGAAGAAATGGATGGAAAGGAGATTTTGATCTTAAAGGAGAAATTTAGAGTTTGAGGTCATGGATAAAGAACCACTGTGGACGATTGTAAGCAAACACTGGACCTGGATCTTTAAGTTCCAAAAAAAAACATGGACCTCTAGTCCAACTGGGTCCCTGATGCAAGGTAGTTCTGGTGGATGTGAATCTCTTTTGGAATAGTGCCTCTTAAAACCACTGGTTCCCTGAAATTTCAATCTATTAAGGTACTGGGACCTAGGTGGTGACAGAACAGATGATCATTCTGTGAATTGGGTTCCCAGGGTTTAACCTGTATTCACACAGTTTTACCTCCTTAGCTTCATCCCAAGATGGTGGAGGGTGTAAGACCCACAGAGAAGATATCCAGGGCAAGGTCCAAGAACTGAGCTCTTGCCCTGCCATCCGAAAATCTTCAGAACTTAGCACAACTGTATAAGACAGTTCATGATTAAATGTTAATGAATGTAGTATAAATTATTAAGTGCTCTTGGGAATTTCAGGAAAGGATGGAGAAATCAGTAGGGACAAAGGTAGGTCAAGAAAACTCCAAGGAACAGATTGGACTTGAGCTGTATACCCAAAAAGGAAAAAAGACTCCATCTAGGTAGAGAGAAAAAAGAAGATCATCTAGGGAAGGACCCTAAGATTAGAAGTAGGGAAGGAAATGGAATGCTTGATGGACTGCAAGTGGACTGCTAGGTCTGAGTGGTCAATTTGTGTTATAGAGTGGTGCGAGATACGGAGCTGAACTACAGAAAATGGAGAATACTTTGGGCCTTTAAATAATATTGAAACCTTCAAGAATTTGTTCATAAGAAGAATCTCAAATTTTAAATTAAAATGTGTTGTGAAGTTAAGTAAGTAATTTTTAAACTGAATGAAGCTGTGATGCCCTTGCTTATTAGCTTGTTTTAGCAACACTTCTCCTCACTCCCCAACTACATTTATTTTTAAATCAAATTGAATTAAAAATAATTTTGCTTTGAGAGCATTTTGAAAAATTTGTGACACCTTTTGAGATAACAGAAAATTAGAGACACCTGGTGTGCTGCAAAACCTGTGCTGAGAATTGAGCAAGCAGTAGATATTCCATCTAGCAACTGCAACAATTGTGTCCTAGAGAAGAAATCAAATCCCCACAAGTGACTATGGTGAGCATGGAAAAGAACACTGGATTTGGCAGCTGAATGCCAGGGTTTGAATTCTGCTTCTGTAGCTTATGACCTGTGGCACATTAGGCACATCTCTTAACTTTTCTGTCTACAGGTTCTCCAATTATAAAATGAGGTAGTTGGATTACATGACTGTTAAGATATCTTCTAGGAATAGATATTATCAGTACATGAATGAACAAGCATTTATTAAATGCCCACTATGTGTCAGACCAGTGCTGGGGTTTGAGAGACAAAAATGAAAAAGCCCCTGCATTCAAGTGACTGTGACTCAATCATAAGCTCAAGAGGTTTCAGTGATGAAGATAAGTTACTGGAAAACTTCCAAATTTCCAACAGGATTCCAATTCAAAACATCTCATTGGAAGTAAATTTTCAAAAACAGACTAGGTCTACATAACAATAAAATACTTTAAAATGTTTGAAGCTATATGATACCAAGGACACCATGCTATAGGGCATAAATTATTGGAACTGGGATCAGACCAAGAGGTTTCAATTTTGGCTCTACCACTTATTCCTCATGTGACCAGAGACTTTTTGTTTGTTTGTTTTTTTGTTTTTTCTGTTTTATATACCCAGTACCATGCCAGGCATGTAATATATGGTTACCAAATGCTTTGTTGAAAATATGTGGATTGAATAAAATAAGTTTCAGCAACATCACTTACTGGTATGATCCAATATCCTACATGAAGCATGGATGACAAGCACATGAAGTATTGCTTCACTCAGTTTTCTCAATTTGTATTAGGCTTTTGTTCTGGATTGTTGGTTCTTTCTTATTCCTGTTGAAACTCCTGACAAAGGTTAAAGTGAAATCCAATGGGAAAACAGTTGACTTTAGGCAGGACATACTCTCTGAACTTAGGGAGATTAAAGTCTAGTAAGAGGAAGTGACATCAACATAGATTACTATAATATATACTATAATGGGATAAATACTTGGCAGAATTACAAAATAAAATTCCATGTGAGGTCTGGGAAGGCTTCCTGTGGGATAAGAATTTTGTTCTATGTTTTAAAAAGTGTGTAAGAGTTCAGTAGGCCATGATGAGATGGGTGGCACTCCTGGCATAGGGCCTAGCTCGACCAAAAGCATGAAATCGTGAGAGAGCAATGTGTGTTTAGTACCAAGAAATAGTCCCTTTTAGTCATAGCAAAAAGTATATGGAAGGGGATAATATGAATTAAGGGTAGAAAAAGAGACATTTCAGGTTGTGGAGAACCTTAAATGTCACAAAGCAGAGTTTAAAGTCTTCTCATAAGGTGATAAGAAGCTGCTGAGGAATTTTGAGCAAATGACTGACATGAACAGATCTATGAGAAGAAAGATCATATTTGCTGTCATATGAAGAGTGGATAAGAGGAAAATGGATATGGCTAATACAATCATTTATTTTGCACATGACAAGCTGAGACTTGGGAGGGTTAAATGATTTGCCCAAAGTCATAGATCTAGTTGTTCCACTAGACCATGTTGAGTTTAAAAATCCATCCCTGCTTATTAATAAAATTTAAAGAGGCGAAGTGATCAAAATCAGACAAATAAATGGAAATTATTCCATTTCTACTTGGGAAAAGTGAGACTACTTTTAAGAGTATTTCTTAAAGATGAAGGTATGTACCTTTCATTGCAATGTTTTTCTGTTCAGCAACCTTCAGAAATTGAAGTGGAATGAAATATTGCTTTTTATTTTTCTCTAAAAAACTTTGAACCTGCAACTGGCTATAGTAGCTGGGGTAATTGTTGAATGCCTGTGTCATTCATCAAAGATCCATCTGCCTATAATGAAATCGATGGAAAAGCCTTCTGTTTGTTGGATCAGAGCTTTAATATCATTATTCAACCTGCTCACTGCTCCCCATTTGAATCAATAGGAGGCTGAGAGGTCTTGACAAGCTATATATATTTTTTCTAATATTGATCTTGATGACCAAGCTGGTGCCCTAGAGTCTAACCATTGATTTTAAGGGGGAGACCTATCAAATTGGAGACCAATTTTGTGCTATTAAACAGATCAGGTCTTGTAATTAAAGAAAATGTCGGGCTGTCATATTTTACAAGATTGGCAATGATAATATTTTCACACTTTTGAGCAAATTTGAAAGTGCACAGACCTGCTGGAGCCAAGCATATGTATCTCCTGCCTAGTATATAGTCTACACATAAAACTGATTCAGAGCTTGAATTGCATGCAATTCATTGGATCAGTATTTCCCCAGGACTTGAAAATTAAAGAATAATTTATAATCTTGGATTTAATAATATTCACCACAACATCTGCTTAAAATGTATTCCTTTCATCCTGTTCAGTAAGGAAAATACCAATTGGATGAAAAGCTAACCTGATGACAAGGTGATAGAGAACACACAGAATTCTATATTTGCAGACTTTATCTCCTTTAGCCTTTTCTAACCCAGGTCTTATTGGGGTTGAGGTTAGTGCAAATCATAGCTTCTGACTCTATTTTTAATACACTATCAATTAACAGTTATGCTTACCAACCTCTGTGGCTGTACCCAGAATTATTTTTTAAAGTTAGCAAGACCAACATTCTAGGATACACACACACACACACGTGTATATATATAATATTTATATGTATATGTGTGTGTATATATAGACACACACATATATTAATGTTTCACTAACAAATAGCATACCTAACAGGGGCAAATGCATCTATAGCCTATCATTCTAACAAATATAGGAAATCATTGCCTAATCAGGACAGTCATAATATAATACAAAACCTCTCCATATAATTGTATGTGTGTTCTGACGCTTGCTGTTTTTTTTTCCCCATGTAAACTCAAGTTCCTCTACCCGAATGATAATTGCCATGCATTGTTAGATGAAGATGAATGAAACACCTTTGTAGCCTGTCATTGCTATTAAAGAAGAAAACAATAAGCACCCAGCCTCCTGATGATGAAACATCTTCAAGTCCCAGAAAGTTTGAGAAACTGAGAAAGTACTCGCTTACATCAACAATAAACAGAACACAATAGATCCAGAGTAGATGTACCCCTGCCTCAGCCTTGGAACCATTAGTAGAAAGATGCAAATATACAAGTACATGAACACATATGATGCTACTCTGGGGTCATCTGCTTGTAATTATATCTCTATTGGCAATTATAACCAACAGTTAAAAGACAGTGAGCACCAGCAATCCACTTGGCATGGCAAAACTAAATTTAGTAATTCTGCTACAACATAGAATGTTATCCCTACAAGATTGTTTGTGAGTGATGATTTGAGACTTAGTCTAAGACTTGGATATGTGACCACAGCTCTAAGTTATATCAGTTTTCAGTTCTTTACTATTGTGTGTGCATGTGTATATGTGTATTTGTATGTGTGTGTGAAAGAGACAGAGTGAGTGAGTTAGTTGTGTGTCATGTTGTAGAATCTGTCCTTGGCAACCAGAGAGGATATCCTGTCTTTGTGTATCTTAAGGAGAATGGGAGCAGGAAGCCCCCATAAATCTCTTCTGTAGTTTATGAGAGTAGACTATGTGAGAAACTGGTGTTGATTAAATATCACCCAGAGAACTTACTTTTGATGACAGACTGACTGAAGGATTATCTGATTAGTTTGAATTGAGTCATTTTCCTCTGTCATCATAAGGGTTCAGTAATGGGCTGAAAATGATACTTTAACTCAATTGCTGAAGAATTTGGAGCATTGCTAAGAAGTCTTGTAATTATCTGAGTACCCCAAATAGAAAGCAAATGGTCCTTGAAAATAAATTCACAAAAAATCATAATTATCTATATAACAACAAAATTGAGGATGAATAAAAAGGGAAATTACATTCAAAATTACTACAAAATGCATAAAATATCTCAGTAAATCTACTAAGATACTATGCACACATATATATCTACAGCTATCTATAAATACATAGTATGTATATTGTATATAAATATATAATATTATGTGTATAATTGTGTGTAAATATATACATATTTACACATAATTACCAAACACTATTTAAATAAATATGTAAATAATTGGAGGGATATTCATTGTTCATAGTTGGGCCATGCTGATATAATAATAATGATTTTATTTTTAACCTGATTTGCTATATCATTAATAAAGGGAGCTCTCAATGAGAAATTTCCTTAACCAATGCAGATTATTACCTTCTCTGCACCTTAGAGTTTTAGAAAGTTGCCTGTGCTACTGAGAAGTTGTGAATTTCCTAGGATCATATAGCTTCTAAATGCCAGAGCTAGGACTTGAATTCAGGGCTCCCTGGCACCAAGGATTACTCTATTCATTATTCTGTGCTGCCATGGAATTAATAACACCAAAATTAAGTACACATTTACTATATGTTAATAAAATCATAAATAATACTAAAACCATTCAAATTGAAAGAACAAATGGCAAACTTTGCCTCCAGAGAAGAGATGAGAAATTAAACCCAACATCT
Organism: Vombatus ursinus; assembly: GCF_900497805.2. NCBI lineage: Eukaryota > Metazoa > Chordata > Mammalia > Diprotodontia > Vombatidae > Vombatus > Vombatus ursinus. The sequence continues at coordinate 680,729 of NW_020947390.1, forward strand.
TTTCTTTTGCAGAAGTGGAGGGGACGATGAATATGGATTATTGCATATGCTTTCAGACATTGTTGATAGATTAGTTGATTGTGCTGATTTATTGATTTTTGTCTATAATATTTTATATAAGAGATAGTTCAATGGGTAGAGGAAGAGGGATAGATATAATTCAGAAATGAAAATTTGCAAAAAATTAAAGATATCAATAAAAATAAAATATTTTAAGGACCTTGAACATGTTTCCATATACCAGAGTATTAACTCAATGCTAACACACATAATAAAAATATAAGAGTTGTCTCATATACCTCTACCTTAATTAATGTGATTAATAAAGATACTGTATATCTTGAAACAAGTGAAAAAGCTTCTTGAGTGGTTAGAATCAATCAAAAAATTAATCAGTCAACCAAAGGTATAAACTAGATACAAATTTGTCCTTCACAAATTTGGGAATAGTGAAATGTTTGTGTAGTTGAATGAAAGTATATAATACTATCCAGAAAATGGCTTCTGGTTGTTGAAGAAAATCAATTACCCTCTGTTGAGCTTGGACAAGAAAACAAGTCAGTTTGGAACCTGGCATTCCAATAGCAGGCCAGCCTGGTGGTCAAGGTTTTGAGAGGGAATCACATGTTTTAGGGAGAGGGGAGCTTCTTCTCTTTCTCTGTTGACCAGAGAAGAATCTTGTAAAGTTCCAAAGGTCAGATTTAGATTACCTTTTGGTGTTAGTCATTATGTCTTCAGAAGAGCAGTGGATGATGGCAGTGTATGTGCATAGGTAGCTGAAAAGGAGCTTCAGACCTCTGCAGGGGCTATGCGCATAGGTGGAAAGCTACACACATCAAAAGAGAACTTCCTGAGGACTCCATTAACAGAGAATAAGACATACATTTGGCTTGGAGCTGTAAGTTACCCCTTTGCCACGTGTATTTTCTGAGCCTAAGCTAACTCTCCTTAGAGACATCATGTGCGCAAGGGCATGGAGAATTCTAGACTTTTAGGAATATGTTAAGTGACTGATTAATGCTTGTGGCAAGTACACTGGATGGGGGCTTGTGATCGATAGTACTAGCATCTCTCAGTCCCTTATAGGTACCACTAGAACCACAAGGGCAGAATTAGTGAGCCACATTTGGGGATTTAACCTGTCAGTTCAAGCAGGGATTGGGAGTTTGAACTCAGAGGGCTGCTCCAATAAAATGAAGGCATAAGACCACAAAATGACCATCACATCTCTGTTAAATATTAAGGTATGCCATTATGGCAATAACTTGAAATCAGAGATGAGAAAGGAACTGGATCACAGAAATCGTTTGAACCTGATGACAACATTACTCTTGTGAATGACTTAATAATTACTGTTGGATTGAGAGAATTGATAGCTTTGTATGCTTTTGGATGCTCTGCCATTCTGTAGAGAAAAAAGATAACATTCTCACATTTCTATATTATTTTTATGTTCATAAATCACTTTCCTCATAATAGCCTCTGAGGTAGGTAGTATAACTGTTATTCATTCCATATTCTGAGTGAAGACAAATGGGAAGTTGGAGAGATGGCCAGTTTAGCTGGACCGTAAAGTGAATAAAAGGGAGCAATATGAAATATCTGGAAAGGCAGGCTGGTTTGAAAGATTTTAAATTTAGAGCTGAATAATTATTATTTAATCCCCAAAGCAATAATGAGTCATTGAAGATTCATGAGAGTGGAATGGCATGATCTTTCCTGTATTTCAGGGAGTCTATTTTAGCTACTCTGTGGAGGATGGATTGAAGAGGAAGACAGGCTAGAGACTGAGGAGTGCAACTAGTTAGCTGTCTCTAAATAGGTGGTGAGTGCTTTAATGAGTTTGGTGGCTATGTGAGTAGAGAGAAGAGGCCTGATGTAAGAGATGTGTAGATGTGCCAACAAGACTTGGCAACTGATCATATATGTGGGAGGGTGAGGGAGAATGAAGGGTTAAGTATGACTCTAAGGTTGTGAGCCTGTATAACCAGAAAGGTGGTGGTATCTTCAAGAGAAACATAGAAGATTTTTTGGGGGGCAGACTTATCATGACTTCAGCTTTGGACATGTATAGTGTATGATACAGATGGAACATCCAGTGGAACTGTCTAGCAGGCAGTAGGATATGTAGGCCAAAACCTTTGGAACCAGATTAAAGTTTAATATATAGATTTGGAGTCATCTGCATCTAAATGATATTTTGATCCATGGAATATGATTACCTAAAGAGATAAATAGAGAGAAGAGGTCCTTAGGATTCAGCTTTAAAGAGTATCCATGCTTGAATGCATGAGATGGATGATCACCCGGTAGAGAAGACTGAGGAACAATGGTTAGACAGGTAGGAAATGAAGAGAAAGAGAACTATATTTAAAAACATGAGAGAAGAGAAATATTGAGGTTGAAGAAATAACCCATACTATCTTTGTGGAAGACTGGAGGAATAGTAAGAGGAAGAAGGAAGAGGAGAAATAATAATAGTAGTATTTCCCTACTTCTGTTTGAATTTGGCAGGTTGGGTCCCCAGAGGGCAGCTACTACTTCTCTTGGATAACATGGTAAAGATAGTCAATACAAAACCTCCTAAGAACCTGGTTCACTCCTTCCCACAAATACACACAGTATCCATTGGAGGAGTAAGTTTAAACAGACCATAATAGTAATGAGGCTCATGTATAAGAGATATGTGTGACAAGGTTTAATTCACATCACCTGCTCTGAAAGTTCTCTCTGTGTAGATACTTCATTCACAACCTTTGTTGTTCATTGTATTTAAATATTTAAAGGGTTAGCTTATGTAAAAAAAGATTGGACCTTTTTTCCCCTTTCATTTAATCCTTGTGGGTAGAACTAAAACCAATGGAAAGAAGATGCAGAGAGGCAGATCTTTCTCTAATATAAGGAAAATATACCTTATATTAAAAAAAAACATAGTCATGAAATCATAGAGCAGAAGGGAGCACAGGCAGCTAAATGGCACAATGAATACAACTCCAGGAATGGACTCAGGAAAACTTGACTTCAAATCTGAGCTGTGATACTTACTAGTTATGTGACCCTGGGTAAGTCACTTAACCGGGTTTTTCTGTTTCCTCATCTGTAAAATGAGCTGGAGAAGGAAATGATAAATCACTCTAGTATATTTGCCGAGAGATATCTAAACGGGGTCATGAAGAGTCAGATATGACTGATGCAACTGGACAACAAAAGAAGGGAGCACAAAGGTCATCCTATCCCTGACAGAGGTCATCTCATCCCTGAACAAGAACCACTTTTAAAACTTCCCCAATAAGTGATCATCCAGACTTTTACAAGGGTATCATAAGGGTATCAAATGTCTCACTAAAATCCAATTACATTAAAGCTCGTTAAGTTACCCTTTTAGAGCAACGAAATATGATTACTTTGATCTGACTTTTCTTTTTGGAATCCAGGTTATCACCATGATTATCAACACTTCCCTTTCCAAGTTTTCACAAAGTATCTTTAATAATGCATTCTACAATTTTGCCAAGAATTGAAACCAAGGTCAATAGCCTTTAGTTTGATAAATGCAGTTTCTTCTCTGCTTTGAAAATTGGTACAATGCCCATCTCCTATCCTGTCCCATCTCTTTTCTTTTCTGGAATTTTTCAGATATCATTAATTTATCACTTTAAAAATTAATAGTATCATAGATTTAGAGCTGGATGGGATCTTAGATGTTATCTGGTCCAACTTTTCTTCATCTGTAAAAGGAGGTTCCTATTCCTTTTACAATCCTCCAGTTATAAAATCTATGATCCTATTATCCTTCATTTTACTGATGAGGAACCTCAGGCCCATATAGTTTAGGTGACTTGCCCAAGGTAATATCACATAGGTATTAGTAGTACAGATTTTTGTTTTTGAACCTAGAGTTTCTGAAGCCAATTTTTTGTCCTCTGTCAAATGCATGGGGCTATTTATTTAAATTTTCCTTCTTCCCTTTTTATTCCCATATCCATTAGGCTATGGACACCTTAAGGTCAGAGAAATATTTTGAATCCCCACAGAACCTAAGCAAATGCTTTGAACATACCATACATACACATGTATATACATATCTTTTCAAGTTGCAAAATGTTTTATATGCAGTAATTCAGTTCAGTTAAGTAAGTATAAATTAAGTAAAGCAGTGGGGATATGAAGAAAAAAAATGTAAATAGTCCCTACCCTCAAAAAGCCTACACTGTGCTGGGGGAAAAAAAGAGCTTGTGCATTTATAAATCAATACAAATTATATAGGAAGTGATTTCACTTGAGAGCAAGTTAGCCAAACAATTGGGGCAAACTGGAAAGGACTTAAGAAGACTTAAGAAGAGCCTTGAATTTAGATAGGCTTGTCAAGAAGTAGAAATGATGGAGTAAAGTATTCTGGGAATGAAAGACAGCAGGTGCAAAGGTATAGAAGGACAGATTTAGTTTGATCTTCAAAACCACCCTGTGACATAGGTATTGGAAAGGAGAAACTGAGGCCAACAGCAGTTGAGGAACTTGCCCAATGCCATGAAGCTAGTAAGATGCAAAACCAGGATTCAAACCCAGGTCTTCTGACTTAAAATCCAGCCTTCCTTTCCTTGTTCTACTCACATTTGTTATACCAATAATAAAGGAAATCTCGTTCATTGCACAGAAGCTTCTCTTTGTAAAGGTCAACCTGATGAGGCTTGATACTGGAAAGGAGGAGGATTAAGGGAATTTATTTAATCCAGAGCACCTTCCCCAGTGACACATATGATTGCCACTTATAGGAAGCTCTTCTATAAATTTTCAAGGACTCTAGGGTCTTCCGTAATTTGGAAATAACCCCTTTAAACATGAAGATATCATCATGCCTCAAGAATTTTTTTTAAATGATGTCCAGTTAGCTTGAAACAAATCCCTGATTCAATGAAGAGCAATCAGAGTGAATGACCACAACAGAAGTCTAGCTCCAAGCAGTCCATTGCATGATGATTACTGACTTTGGCAACTAGCTGGGCCACAGTACAATTTTTCCTAGGTGTGACTTTCCTGACAGTGCCTTGGTGACATTTTCTCCTTGCCACAAAGGTGCTAACAGCTGCAGAGCCAGGGGTGGGAAGCAGCATCACTATTCTTTTCAGTTCTCACAGATCCTAAACATCCTAAGGGAATAAAGTCTATAATATTGACTTCAGCCTGGAGCTCTCCTTTGTGAAGATTTTTTGAGCGAGTGTCTAAGATTGAGTTTTATTCCATGACATTGGACTTAGGGGAGAAAAGAATTTGTTGAGATAAAGATGCATGTGGTAAATGTGTGACAAATGGAAGCAACAAGGTTGGTCTGGGAGCTCGTGGTTTTCTGAAATGAAATCTTTCAACACACAGTTCAGTGTTCAGTGATTTGCTCAAGGCAGCCCTTTCAACCTCAGAGTGAGAGAGGCAAAAAAGCACGATGAGAGAAAATTCAAGTTATCTTTAAGTTTTATGGTATTCTTAACTAATACTGACAAACATAACGTATGACTTTTAGGAGCTGCCACAAATAGATGAGATTCAGACTGTTCAGAAGCCATAAAGGTCAGGAAATTCCTGAGCATTTCTGAGAAAAGGAGTTGTAAAGATAAAGCGTAAAATGGATATTATACATGCATACATCTATGGATGTATTTGTAAATATAAAAAATGAAAATTCCTTATTTTTTTCTTTAGGACCTGCTATTTTCGTGGGAAATCAGAGTTATATCTATTAAAATGTTATTTGACTCTTATTCTCTGAAATTAAGATTCTTAGAAAATACCTGTGGTTGTTATTGAACCAAAATTATATATGCTTTCACAAATTAGCCTCAATGAAGTTATCATTTTAACCATTGTGCCATTAGAAATGAGGATAAAAAGAATAATAATTCAAAGATGAATCCTTTTTTCTGTATTTTGCTCTGTGGAACATAAGCTGCTTGAGAGTAGGAATTGCTTTTCATTGTTGCTTTTGTATCCTCACAACCTAATTGGCATGCACAGAATAGATACTTAGTAAATGTTTATTTAGTTTAACTGAAATGATTAAAAGATGGGCTGTGAAATTAAAACTAAACAGTTACTGAGGAACTTGTGGTGCAGAGCATGATTCTTGATACTAGGTATAATATGTAGTACCTGTCAGATGCTGGCCTTAAGATGATGATCTTAAGGATTCAATATACCTATATATTTTTTAACTTTTTTAAAAATACCTATATTTTAAAAATAATGCATAAGTATAGAAGTCCAAGCAAAGTTCTATCTGAAGTCCCGAGGGAAAGATCATTAACAACTGGAGAACCAGGGATAGCTTCCTGGAAGAGGTCAATTTTGAGTTTGTCTTTAAAGGACAAGTAGAAATTCAACCAGAAATCTTGGGTGGAATGTGATTCAAGCACAGTAAATAATGTAAGCAAAGGTGTAGAAATGGTAAAATATGAGGCATACAAGTGGAACAACAAGTATTTCTGATAGACTAGAGCCTGAAGTATGTGAAGGGAGATAGTTTAAGATAATTATTGAAAGGCAGAATTTCTTGTCTCTGTGGAGGGCACCACATCCTTCTAGTAACACACATTATTCTTAACTCCTCAGTCTCTTTCATGCTGCATCTGATCAGTTGCCAATCTTGTCGTTTCTAGTACCACAACATCTGAGCAAGACAAAATAGAAGCTAAGGCTCTGGGTTTGGAGTCTGGAAGAACCAAGATCAAACCTGGTCTCAGATTCTTACTAGTTGTGTGACCCTGGGCAAGTCACTTAACCTCTGTCTGCCTCAGTTTCTTCAACTCTAAAATGGGGATAATAATAATAATTATAATAGCGATTCCCACCTCCAAGAGTTGTTGTAAGGATTAAATGAGATAATATTTGTTAAAAAAAAAAAGCACTTAGCACAGTGACTGGCTCATAGTAGACCCTTAATAAATATTGTTTCCCTTCCCCTTTCCCTTTGTCTACATCCTTCTCTGTACACGCACACAGTCATTATTCAAGTTTAGGTCCTCATAATCTCTTGTCCAGGCTATTATAATAGCATTTTATTTGATTTCCCTGCCTCATGTTTCACCCCTCTACAGTATATCCTGTCCATCTCTGCCTAAGTGATTTTCCGCAGATGCTGATATTAGTAGGTCACTCATCTATTCAATAAGCCCTGATGGTTCTCTACCCCCTCCAAAATCAAGCAGACTCCTTTGGCATTCAAACCTCTTCACAATCTGGCCCTCACCTTTCTGCTTTCATTATACATTACTCCTCTAACTCACACTTTGCAGTCTAGCCATACTGGTCTTCTTCCTGGTCCCAAACCATGACATTCCATCTCCTGTCTTGATGGTTTGTTCTCTGTCTTTCCCTCATGCCTATAATGCAGACTTAACTAAATCTATAGAGTCACTAGTTTTCTTTAAAACTCAGTTCAAATGCCACATTATATATGAGACCATTTTCTGGTTTCCCAACACCAAGGCCTCCTCCCATCTGTTAATGCATTTAATTCCCAAATTGCCTGGAATAGATTTTGTATTTATTTTCCATATAACTATTTAGAATGTGTTTGTTCCTCCTGGTTAAATGTAAGTTACTTGAGAGCAAGAACTTTTGCCTTTGTTTCCCCAGACTTAGTGCAATGCCTGGTTATTTAGTAAATGATTAATAAATGCTTATTAAGTGATTAATAAATTGATGTCATTTTGAGGAGGGCTTTGCAGGCCAATAAAAATGTTCTTAGTTAACAATAGTCAAGCAAGGCAAAAAGCATTTATTAAATGTTTGCTATATGTCAGGCATGGTGTCAATCGCTGGTGATACAAATACAAGCAAAAGGAAAGATATTCCTTGCTCTCCGGATCCTTTCGTTTTTAAGGGGGGAAAGAAACACATAGAAGTGAAAGAGAAGTGGAGTTTGGAAGTGGTAGAAAAGAGAGTCTGATGCAAAGCCAGGAGGGGAATTAAGTATGGCTAGTCTGGGCCAGCCTGAAGGCCCGCAGCCTGGAGGCCTCAGGAGTAATACATCATTGCGAGAAGAGTACCAGAGAGGTGGAGTGATATTCTAGGACCTGGAGGCTCCAGGTGCTTAGGGAATTTCAATATTTGAAGATAGCTAAGGAACAGTGGCAAAATCCTGAGAGTCAGAAGCAGAGCTGGGAGAGTATCCATTGAAGGGTTTTGAGGAGAGAAGAGACATGACCAGTTCTGTGTACAAAGAAGACAAGTTTGGGAGTATTGGAAAGCAGAGGCATCAAACAGCCCCATGTTACACCCAGCACTCCTGAATACAATAGGAAACAAACTAAAATATAATTTTGGAAATATTTACCAAAATGAATAAAAATATAATAAAAGAGATAATATTAATTTATGGTTTTCTAAGTCAATAAATGCCCCCAAAGGATCCTTATGTATACTTCATTAGCTCCTGTTTCTATTTGAGTTTGACATCATTGTTGTAGTTAATAACTCAGGAGAAAAGAGAAAAGAAAAAGGAGAGTGAAGATGTTTGTGTAGGTTATAACAAAAGCCCGTACTAAGGTGGGAACATTGAAAAATAGAATGGAAACTACAAATGCAAAAAAAAAAAAATGTTGTGGAGGTAGCATTTGTAGGGCTTGATAAGTGACTGGAGATGGTAGAAGAAATAGTCAAAAGATTATCCAAACATTTTAAGCATAGTACAGAGGCTGATAGCAGGCAGCTAGGTGGCTCAGTGGATAAAGTGCTAGGCCTTTAGTCAGGAAGACCTGAGTTCAAATCCAGCCTCAGACATTTACTAGCTGTGTGACCCTAGCTAGGCAAGTCATTTAACCCCTCTTTGCCTTAACTAGAGAAGGAAATGGAAAACCAATTCAGTATCTTTACTGAAAAAGAAAACACTCCAGTATCTTTGCTGAGAAAACCCCATGGATAGTAGGGTCACAAAGAGTTGGTTATGACTGAACAACAACAAACAGTGGTTGAATGGTGGTGTACAGAAATAGTTAAATTAGGGGAAGGAGCAGATTTGGGGATAGATAAGTGCATTACTGGATATGTTAAATTGAAGGTTCTGGTGGGGAATATAGGTAGTAAAGTCCTTTACAAAGTTGATATTGTTGGTCTGTAAGACTGGAGAGTGATTGGGGGTAAAAATATAGCTTGGGAATTACCTAGGTAGAGATCATTATTCAAACTATGAGAATGAATAAATGAGGAGTGAACTAATAGAGGCATGAAATATGCATTATATTCTCCATAATTTTGTCCATCAAGGGAAGAAAAGAGATAAGACAGGCACTATATACCTATTAAAGGGTAAGAAAAAGATTTTATAAGATTGAGGAGACCCAGTCACATTTGTAAGCAGATGAGTCGGAACCAAAGGAGAAAAGGAGACATGAGAAGTAAAGATAGCTCACCTCTTTTTCACATCAGATAGCTTTGCTTTTTTCTGCAAAACAGAAATGATGTAATCCAAATTATTGTTATGAAAACTATCTCAAAATACTTTCCTACAGATAGGTATTTCTTGGCAATTATTCACATGGGTTTGTCCATGCTAACTGGACTTTTCCTGTTTGGAGTTTTCTGAAATATCAGCTCTCTGAAAACCATTAAGTATTGTCCTTACTGACATTTTAATACATACAATTAAACACTAACATATACTTTAGAAATTCATACTTATCTAAATAAGTGATGAGCTACTTGGAAGAATAGTTTTTGACAGATTTATTGGTTCACATAGAAAAGGACGAGGTAAGAGAGCAGATTCTCAAATACACCAGAATTCAAAATGCTAAGAACATGGGAAGGTGGGAAATCTACCCGCCCCACAATATGCTTGCCTTGGCAACATGGCTCCTATGTCAAAATCACTGATATGGGAAGTAAGGATTTTGATAATGAACATATTTTAAATTTGCAAGGTAATAATCTATCAAATTGCATTATAAATTTAACAAACAATTCTTAAATGTCTTATATATACATGTATATACACACATATATGTATATATGTGTGTGTGTGTATATATAGTGTGTATGTATATATATGTATATGTATATATATATATATGATAAAGAACTAGCTATATATGGTAAAGAACTAGAAATGATCTTGAAGGTCATTTAGTATAGCCCCCTCCATATACTGATGAGAAAATTGAGACCCAGAGAAGTTGTGATTTACCCAAGGTCATTCACATAGTAAATGGAATATCTGGGAAGCAAATATAGATTCTCTGCTTATAAATATAGTGTTCTTCCTGCTTTTCCATGATTAATAAGCTCTAGGACAAAAGAGAAGATATCTTATTGAAGTCAACAAAGAAGAAAGCATCATCTACAACCTCAGCTTAGAAATTTACATTTTTTTCCATTCCTCTGCTCATGTGTCCATTTCACCTCTTTCCTGCCCTCACCATTCACTCTTCAAAAGCCAGCTGTCAGTTTTCACAGCTGAATAGTTCCAGTATCAGGCAGGTGGCATCAGGAAGGAAGAAAAAAATGTTTCAGTGGGATGTAGTTGATCAAGAATTAGGATCCCCAGAGATTATTGAAATTTGTCTGCATATTAAAACCAACACCCAAAAGGCATGTCAGGATATTCACAGAACTATGGCTTGTGCAAGGAGATCCCTGTGATGCTTCCCTTCAGCAGCTGGCTGACAACACCAGATGGATCTGGTCACCTAAGTTAACCCCAGTATGCTGCATTAGACCCATGCAGCCTAATTAGAAACAACAAGATTTGACATGACACATCATAGAGTTAGTCCCATTAGATTGGTGTCCTGCCTCCAACCATGATGCCTTGATGTTAGCCAGATGCTTTAGAAGAACAACCCCAATTAATACATGAGATCAAATTCATCTATACTTACATAAAAAAGTCTTTCATAACTCATTGAAGTTGACTTCAAAAGAGTTATATTTTTTTTGTTTCAACTACATCTCTTAACAGATGAATCAGGGAACTAGCTGCTCTTATTCCATATTCACATATTTTCTGTGACTCTTTGGTACCTTTCTATTTTTATTCTTACTTTTAAAAGTCTTTACTAAGAAATATTTTTGACATTTCAATAGACATTAGGATCAATACTTGATTTGTGTGATTGTTTTGAAATTGATATTTATTCCCTGACATGTCCCAAAAGATTAGACTTTTTTTTCATTCTTTTGTTTTCAGTGAAGAAGGCAAAAGGCATTTTAAGCCAGTTGATCAACAAAGGAGATTTATAATCCAATTGATAGAAACAGAAGGCCTTTCATCTTACTTGAGCAAATATATTTTGAATCATTTTCAGATTAATGAATTGAACTGAGACTTTCAAACACTTGCTTTCCTGACTTCTTTAAATTCTACCCAATCTATAGGGCCTGAGAGTCATTATTTGACAGCTTCCTGGTAACTGGAGAAAAAAAGAAATAACAGGGTATGATAAGTGTCCTTTATCCCTAGTGAGGAGGTATTCAGTTCACAAGCCTACCAGAGTGATTGACACTCTTTTGATCATCTCAGTAAAGAAACCATCATGTGATAGGGCAGAAAAATAGCTGAACTTCTCATCTCCATGGGAGGTCATTTCAGAATAGAGTTAAAATGGACTGGAAGAAGGGGATGATAAAGCCAAGTCTGCATTTGTCCATTCTATACCCATTCCTATAAGTCTAGCATCTTTTATGATAAGCAAAATGTTCTAAAACCCCGAACTTTCATTCCCGTTCTTTCATTTGTCCTTGAAATATATTGGATATTTTAGTAGATCTTTTCCAGATAAGGTTTATAATTGGTTTACAAGCATTATTGAGTCCCCAAAGCATGCAGAGTACTGCATGAGAGGTTGTTAAGTGATTATCAGATTACATGCGCATGAAGCATTTTCAAATTCTATATCTATTAACAGTATGCTTTAATAATTTCTGTTGTTACTAGACTGAACATCAAAGTCATTTGGTACAATTTGTTCATTCATTCATTCAACAAATATTTATTAAATGCTCAATATATGCAACATGAATCATCAGAGAAAGAATAATAGATTCAGTGAAAGGCAATAAAGTAAAGTGGATGGAGGCCAGGCCTTGTAGTCAGAAAGACCTGGACTCAAGCCCAAACTTTGACACATTCAAGCAATGAGATAGTGTTCAAGTCACTTACCTTCTGTGCCCCAGGGAACTCTCTAGGACTAGAAATTACAAGGAAAAAGCTGATGTGTGTTGGTAGACAGTGCTATCATACCAGGAGTTCCTTAAATGGATGAAATAGATCCAAACACTTCATTCCTCCCAAATTTCAATGAGTGTGTATGTGTGTTTTTATACATACATGTGTGTGTCCACATATACAACTATAAGCATGCATATATATGTACTCACATTTGTGTGTATTGTGTATATTTTTATCTATCTATATAATTGGTATACATCACCTTGTTTGATTTTCAAAAAGCCCAGTGAAAAAGCATTCCAAGTTTGATCTCTGTCTTTTTTTTTCAGTTATAAATGTGTAGTCTTATAAAACACTTCCATAGTAGTCATGATGTGAAAAACTAAGTATATTTCCCTTCATCCTGTCCTACCCGCCATTTATTCTATTCTCTCTTTTAACCCTATCCCTCCTCGGAAGTGTTTGCTTCAGATTATCCTCTCCCCTAATCTGCCCTCCCCTCTATCAACCCCCTGTTCTCTTGTCCCCTTCCCCCCTTATTTTCCTGTAGGGTAAGATAGATTTCTATACCCCCTTGTGTATGTTATTCCCTCCTTAAACCAAATCCTATGAGAATAAGATTCACTCACTCCCTCTCACCTTCCCCCATTTCCCCTCCACTGTAAAAACCTTTTCTAGTCTGTTTCATGTGAGATAATTTACCCCATTCTACTTCTCCCTTTGTCCTTCTCCCAGTATAATCCTCTCTCACCCCTTAATTTTATTTTCCAGATATCACCCCTTCATCTTCAACTCACCCTGTGCCATCTATCTATCTATCTATCTATTTATCTATCTATCTATCTATCTATCTATACCTACATATAATATTTTTCCCTCCCACTACCCTAATACTGACAAAGGACTCATGAATTACAAATATGATCTTTCCATGCAGGAATATAAACAATTCAACCTTAATAAGTCTCATGATTTCTCTTTCCTGTTTACCTCTTCCATGTTTCACTTGAGTCTTGTATTTGAAAGTCAGATTTTCTATTCAGCTCTGGTCTTTTCCTCAGGAATGCTTGAAAGTTCCCTATTTCATTGAATGACCATTTTTTCCTCTGAAGGATTATACTCAGTTTTGCTGGGTAGGTGATTATTGGTTGTAATCCTACCTCCTTTGCCTTCTGGAATATCAAACTCCATGCCCTCCGGTCCCTTAATGTAGAAGCTGCTAAATCTTGTGTTATCCTGATTGTGTCTCCACAATACTTGAATTGTTTCTTTCTGGCTGCCTGCAATATTTTCTCCTTGACCTGGGAATTCTGTAATTTGGTTACAATATTCCTAGGAGTTTTCCTTTGGGGATCTCTTTAAGGAGGAGATCAGTAGATTCTTTCAATTTCTATTTTGCCCCCTAGTTCTAAAATATCAGGGCAGTTTTCCTTGATAATTTCTTGAAAGATGATGTCTAGGCTCTTTTTTTTGATCATGGCTTTCAGATAGGCCAATAATTTTTAAGTTCTCTCTCCTGGATCTATTTTCCAGGTCAGTTGTTTTTCCAATGATATATTTCACATTCTCTTCTATTTCTTTATTCCTTTGGATTAGTGTTACAGTGCCTTGACTTCTCAAATAGTCACTAGCTTCTAACTGCTCCATTCTAATTTTTAAGGAAGTATTTTCTTCAGTAAACTTTTGGACATCCTTTTCCATTTGGCCAATTTTGCTTTTTATGGTATTCTCCTCATTGGCTTTTTGGACCTCTTTTTCCGTTTGGGTTAGGCTATTTTTTTAAGGTGTTATTTGCTTCAGTATTTTTTGTAGTCTCCTTTAGCATCACTCTCAGTTTTTCCTCTACTTCTCTTACTTGTTTCTCAAAATCCTTTTTGAGCTTTTCCATGGCCTGGGACCAATTCCTATTTTTCTTGGAGGCTTTGGATGTCTTTGGCTTCATTGTCTTCTTCTGCTTGTATGTTTTGATCTTTTTTGTCACCAAAGTAAGATAATATAGTCTGACTCTTTTTGCACTGCTTGCTCATGATCCCAGTCAATTACTTGAGTTATAAACTCTGTAAAGGTTGGGGGTCTGTTTCCAGTGTGGAGAATGTACTGTCCCAAGCTTCAGGGGTTTTGTGCAGTTGTTTTCAGAAATACTTCTAGGGACCTGTAAATTTTCAGTTCTTCCAAGGTACTATGATCAAGGGTGAGGTGTTCACTCCTTTCCTGTCCTGTGTTCTGTTCTATGAGTGACCACAAGCACTCTTTTTTGTCTTGGAACTGTGAGGAGGATTTCCTCTCCACAGCCACTACAAGCTCCACTGCACCAGCACTCCTCCTCACCCCAGGACAGCTACCCAGAACTATGACCCAGATCCAAGCATAGGCAAAGCAAGAGAATCCTGCACCAGCAGAGATATCCCTGCAGTCCCACTTTGATCAGCCACTAGATTCCCCCTCAGTCTGTGGGCTGGAAGCTCAGGAGGCAGCTGCTGCCCCAGGCTGCACTTGGAGACTGGGGCTGGTGCTTCTTTCTCACCACCACAGAAACAGACTTTTCCTACTGACCTTCTAAGTTGTCTTTAGTGTTCATGGGTTGAGGAGTCTGGAAACTGCCACAGCTGCCCACAATTCAGTCCTCTGAGGCCTGCTCCAGGTTCACTGTGGCCTGCATGCCCACACCAAACTGTGCTTCTCTCCCAGCCCGGGGCGATATACCTTTCAGATCAGCCATCCTGGTTATCTTGGGCTGGAAATTTGTTTCACTCTGTCTTTTTGTGGATTCTGCTGCTTTAGAATTTGTTTAGAGCCATTTTTATAGGTATTTGGAGGGGTTTAGGGGAGAGCTCAAGCAGATCACTGCTTTTACTCTGCCATCTTTGCTCCGCCCCTGATCTCTGCCTTTTAAAAGGAGAAACTAGCTCATAGAGATCAATGACTTGCCCTCATTATACAGCTAATGAGTAGTTAAGCTGAAATTTGAACTCTGGTCTTCTGACTACAGAAGACTGCCATGCAATCAGTAGGGATAAGTAGCTGTGGTTTCTTTACACCTATGAAAGAAATACAGATTTGTTGTTGCCAATTAGACCCACTACATCTACGATTTTACCCATTTCATCTTGCAGACATATAGACACAGCATGGCACAGCATTGGGCTTGGCATCAGGAAGACCTGGGTTTGTATCCTATCTCTGAAATAGTTGCTATTTCACCACTGGCAGTTCAATTTACCTGAGTATTTTTTAGACAACTCCCTGGGATGTTTATCCACTAAGTCACAGTCTCCACTAACCTATACCTTTATGAGGAATTTCCCTTGCTGAAGAAATCAGAGATCTTTTATGTATTTGGGTACATGGAGCACTTAATGGCCCTGTATATCTACATCAGAGGTCACCAACATGCATCCCATATTGCATGCAGCCTGTAAAATTCCTGAGTACATTGTGAAACAGATGAAAATATAATTTGAAAATATTTCCCAATATGAATGTATTAAAATAGAGATAATTTTGCATTTTAAAACTAAGTCAATAGGCAGCCCACATAGTTCATTATTTATGGTTTTGTGTTTGAGTTTGACCCCACTGATATGTTATTAAAGGTTTGTATAATATAATTCAACTATTTTCACAAGAACATGATATTTCATACACCTCCTGGTTTCCTTCAGGTCTCTGCTAAAATCTCACCTTCTGCAAGACTTTCCCAGTCCCCCATATTACTATTCCCTTCTTTCTAGAATAATCTCCAATGTATATTGCACAGAAACATAGATAGATAAAATTTTATTGATTACTATTTTTTACCATTACAAAAATTTATCCCAGTATTCCTCCTTTCTGCCTTTCCAGAGACTCAATATAACTCAATATAACAAATAATAGTTTAAAGAAAAAAAAAGAGAAAAATCTATAAAACTTATCAATACATCAAAAAAATCTGAAAATACGTACAACGTACAACATTCATGGAACTCTCACCTCTATAAATGGGTGGGGATTAAGGTATCTTCTTTGAAGCCATATTTATTTTTTGTTTTTTGTTTTTTCTGTAATTTTGCAACATTCACTTTTGATTTTTAGTTGGCTATTCTTCTCATTTATGCTTTTGTAGTCATAGTGTATATTGCTTTTTGGCTCTGTTGCCTTCCTCTGTATCAATTCATATTACTCTTTGTGAATTTTTCTGTATTCGTAATTTCTTACAGCACAGTAACATTATCTTGTTTGTAAATAGATTTTGTTTTAAAATATTGTCTCCCCCTTTAAATTGTGAGCTTTTTGAAAGCTGAAACTTTTTTTTTTTGCATTTCTTTGTAATTCCCAGTGCATATCACAGTGCTTGACACTTAGTAGGTTCTTAGTAAATGTTTATTGACTTGATATTTGAAAAGCAAAGATATATATTTTTTTAAGTTATGTAGGTTCTTGGAGTGTATGTTAAGGGATTCTCTTATCTAGAATTGAAATCATTCCACTTTCACCTTCAAATTATATTTCCAGTGTACTTAATTAGACTACATTTTCTCAGATCAAAATTTTTACACTGAAGTACAATTCTCTCTAAAGATTTAATCACAAAGGACCTATGAAAGATTAGTGACAAAAGGATGGAACTTCTTCATTAATATATTTATATATGTATATTATGAATATTAGTGTATAAAGGAAAATAAACTTAAGATGACCTTGGAGTCAAGTATGATCTAACAAGCTATGTTGGAAATCAAATCTTTTTAAAAATAATTCATATAACTGAAATAAAATTCAGAATATGACAGGCAATGAAAGCTGTCTTTTTCTTGACCCCGATTTTATGACAACAACTAATCAAATCCAGACTTGGCTTAATTATCTAGAGGCCATTTTTCTAGCAATCTCACTTATTTGACATATGGCCAAGAAGGAGGAAATTAGTCCTTCTGTCCCCCAAAAAATTACACTTAGTAACAAAAAATGTTGCAAAGTTTGTACACTAAAGTTATATACAATAAATTTCCTAAAGCGATTTATAAAGTCCTCTTTATTTATTTTTTTTTACGTGAAAGTATAATGAGTGTAGTTCTCTGGTTTCCCAGTATATAGTATATTACAAATAGCAAATTAAAAAGGGTAGAAATTTACTGGAAGCAACCTCACTGTCAGAAATAAGATTTAACAAACTAGCTTCAAACACTTAATGACTGTGTAGACCTAGTCAAGTCACTTAACTTTCATTTGCCTCAGTTTCTTCAACTTTAAATGGGGATAATAATCACACTTACCTCCCACGCATATTGTAAGGATCAAATGAAATTGTAAAGCATTTAACTCAGTGTTTTGCATATAGTAGGCACTATATAAATGGTAATTTTTATTACTGATATTATTATTAAACAAATAAAAAGTTTAAAAAGCAGAAATGAAAACTCAAACATTATTTTACATATATTCACATAGCACTTCAGAGAGGAAACATGGAAAAATACTGCAATTTGAAATCAAGATAGACATAGATTGAAATAGTGGGTCTGACACTTTAAAAAAATAGTAGAACAAAATGGACAAAAAGTCATGTGAAAGGGGTAGCAATGGTCTACATCACTGAAGGGTTGCTATTGGGAAGGAGAAATGAGATCACAGACCATTTGAGTATTTGAGTTTTTAGAAATCTCACAGGAAGGATTGATTCACCGTGTATGCCAGGACCAAAAACATATAGAAGTCTCTCCTATGTGGTTAATATATTTTTAAGTAGGGATTTTGTAATAAACATGCACATATGCACACACATATATACATATGTACATGTATTACATAATATGTATTATATATAATTATTATATATGCTCATGTATTATATGTATTACATTATATATATATATAATTATGTAGACTTAGATTTGAATACTTGCTTCAGTAATTTACATCTGAATCATTAGACAAACTTTTAAACATACAATATGTTATAATAAACAATTTTATAATGTAACATGCAATATATTTTATTTGTATATGTTATATTTATATATGATTTCTATATATTCTATATTTATAATATAAATATATTGATATATTTATGTGTGCATGTATGTATATTTATTTGAATCAGATATAAATTACTAATGAAAATATTCATATCTTAACCTACACAATAATCTGAATTGGACTGATCAAATATTTGTGGGCACAATTTTCCTTTTAGGAACATTGCATAGCAGCAACAGAGATGTTTCCAACATATAAACAAGACCTAGAAGGAGCTTAACTAGCGAGGCACTTACTAGATAAACAATACTACACAATAAGTCCAAGAAAATCCTGAGATTTATTGAGGTGTTTTATGAAGAGCTTTTTGATGCAGGTCAATCAATCAATGGGACCTGATGAAATCCTTGTCCTTGAAACTTAGAGAAGAATAAAAGAAATATGACTACTGCGCATAAAAGAAAGGCCAGAGAGAAAATGATGAAGTTATAATATTATGAACTTGAATATGTTTCTAGTAATGGAGACAAGATAACTGTCATTAGACTTGCCAATGTAATAAAAATGACAATACTACCTAAAATAATTTTAAAATTTTGTTTTATACCAATCAAGTTATCAAGGAATTACATTTTACAACCAGGTATAATGAATATAAGTTTCTGGTCATGCATATGACAAACAAAATAATTTCAAAGAAAAAACTGTCTAGAGAAATAATGAAAAAAATGGCAGTAAAGGAAAAATAGTACTTGTCAACCTGAAACTGTATCATAAAGCAGTAATAATAACATTACTATATATTCATAAAATAGAAAAATAAATCAGTGGAATACATTATATGATATAAATATAAATTTGAGCTCATTAGTGTTGATTATATGTTGAACCATAAACTCTTTGGGATGGATACTCCTTATTTGACAAGAATAAATTGGAAAACTGAAAATTAATGTGAAAGAAAATAGCTTAAGATCACAGAAGAGAAAAATGGATAGTTTTTTAAAGAGTTTTATTTGGGAGAAAATTCACCAAGAAAAGGAAGAGGTGATCACAAAAGATAAAATAGTAAACCTGACTATGTTAAAAAAAAAAAAAGGTTTTTCATGAACAAAGTAAGTACAGCTAGGATCAAAAGGAAAATCAACAAATAGGGAAAAACTATAAAGTACCTCTGACAGAGACATACTATGTCAATTAGTTTTATTAGCTGTTTTTCTTTGTTATAATGGAAGACTCAATGATTTGTGGATGGCTAGGTAGTATATCTGAAAATCACAGATATGAAAATAAAATATATCAATAGAACCCTAAAAAAAAGAAACAGATAAAAAGTCTTAGGACCTGATTCTTCCTTAGTCTGTCACCTACTAAAATGCTGGTCTTATAGCCACATATTATTTTGAAGAACACAGGTATTACCATAAAAGATTCCCATCCAGCTGAAGCCTCAAAATTTATATTTTTCATAATGCCATGGGGGTGAAACCAGGGCAAATAGGACATGTTTTAACATATATCACATTTTCCAGATAAGAAGACAAACCCCATATTTGTTTCAGGAGATCTTAAGGCCTAGGTTCCTATCTGTATGACATAAACACACACACACACACACACACACACACACACACACACGAGTAAACTACATATAACTAATTATATGTATATACACACATATATACTTGTATATATAAACTATATGTAGACTATGTATACAGTTATGCATATAACTATAGATAACTATAAATTTATTATGCATAGTCTACTTGCTTAGTTTTATATGTGATAATTGGATCTTAAAATTCAGATTAAGTCTCCATAGTGTTGAATAAATCAGCTTCTATAGTATAGTGAAATTCAAGTATTACTTTGACATTTCAGCTGATCTAGGCTCAATTATAATTTTAAAGGGACATTTGTAAAAGCAGTAGTCATTTGGGGGTGACACTTGTGGAAGACTGAACTTCTTTTTCCCAATTCAACCATTCGAAATGTCCCTTAGTGCTCTTTAGGAATTTAATGGTGTACTAATATGTAAAAATCAGAGAGTCGCTGGAATCCCCAGTCACCCTATGGCCAACAACTTGCACTTCTGTGTAGCTCTTTGAGGTGAAACATGTGATATGCTTAGGTAGTTGTACTCTAGCAACATATTCTGTTCACATAGAAATCTATCAGAAATAAGGTTGTTGGAAATACAAGTTTCATTGCATACTTAGCTTTTCTGGGCCACAGTTTTCTCATTTGCAAAATGAAAAGGGTGAACAAAATCACCTCATATCTCCCTTCCAAAGTCATACCTATGGACCTATGACCTCTGTTCAAATCTCGATTCTGTTCCTTGTATACTATATACTTGTATACTACTTGTATACTTGTATATTACTTGTATAAGCTTGGGCAAAATATTTAACCTCTCCCTACCTCAGTTTATTCATCTGCAAAATGAAATGTTGAGACCAAATGATTTCTAAAGTTTCTTCAAGTTTTAAATTCTATGATCATGAAAAGTTTTGTGTGTTTATAGAGATTATCTTTAAATGTACATTTTGCTCAAGTATATATTCAAGGATTTGAATTCTAACTGTTTATGAAGCTTTTTTTATTTTTGTTGTTCAGCTCAGGAAGTACAGGGTCTAGTACAAACTAGTTCAGGAAATATTCTTTCTGTTTTTCTCTACTACATGTAAATAATAAAACACAACTAAATATTAAAGAGATTACATAGATGTAAGTGTTATAGAAAATCTCATCTATTAGGATAATAATATATCATATCTACCCTCATTCATGATTTCACAAATAGCATCAAACTAAATGTTTCTACAAGCCCCAGAAGTTGAAATAAGGAAAATATATAATTGTAACAATATCCTTTGTTGTTGTTTTATATCATACAGATAACCTGTGAGGACTTTAAAATTTGGCTCCATATAAGAACTCAGAATCCTGGGATTTTTTTTTTTACTATTATCGTACAAGGAATACTTTGCAGAAATTACTTCCCTTTTGAAGAGTGTTTTCAACACACAGGTATAGTGAACATTTATTAATTATTCTTTCTGTCTTCAAGAAACCAAAAATGAATGTATAAAAGGCAAAGAGCTAGAATGTGAAGGAAATTAAACTGTGCAGTGTAATGCATATGCATTACATATGTGCATAGAAAAATTCAAACTGAAAGATAACAAATTATGTTTATGCCATATCAAATTTCTAAAGGTACCCTGAAACCCAAAGGAGATATTTGGGTAACTGGTGACATTTTTCCTATTTTTTTGTGGCTCCTTAGCTAGTATAGAAATAACCATTCTTACTGGTTATTAAATGAAAATTAAAATAATGATATATTTAAAAACAAAGAACACCATCGACCCAATTTGTTTGCCTGTCATATTCACATCATGACTTCCATACCAAGTCTCCAAAGATGTAAATATTCTCAAAAATTCAATGATATTATTTATTTTTTGTTAGTTCTGCTTACCTTATTAGTAAGCAGGTAAGATCACCAGGGTATTGGCCAAGAGTTATGAGAATCTATATAGGGAAGAAAACTCTATGCTGATTACTCTGCTGCTTTTCCTTCCATTTGGAAAAAAATGAATACTAATATTTTAAAATAAGTTTTTAAAAACAGAAGATAAGTTCAAATTCAATATGGGTTGTTTGACAGACTATAATTAATCCTACTTAGACACCCTGTGTGTCATAAGGAGGCCAATTCAGTCCCCAGTTAGAAATAAATTGCTCTGTGCTCTGATTTTATGTGAAGTCTCAAAATTGTCATATCTAGTTTCAAAACTGCCAAGTGATTTCTCTCAAGTTATAAGCATCTCCATATTGAAGATAGTAGTTAGGTAAATTCACAAACTACCCTTTCTCTGATCTTTAGGCCACCCTACATGTGAAGGTCCTGATAGACTAATAGACAGTGATTTGTAGAAGGTGAGTAAGTCAAGATTTCAAGGATAAAATTGCTATGAAATAACTAATAACAGTTACTTCTTTCATTTCCTGTTTTCCATTTACCATATTCAAAGTCTGACATGTTGTTTTTGAAAACGTTCAATCCCAAGAAACCTCTTTAATGATGTACATACTTGTGTTTTATAACAAGCCAGACTTCATGATATCTATACAATAGACACAGTAGATTTTTGGAATAAATAACCTAGCTAGGTCATTTGTTGCCACTCTTTTTATGTACAAGAACTGCTTGTTAATTCATCTTTTTCATAAAACCTAGAAGTCACCAAAAGCATGAGAGTGCTCAGTGAAACCTTTCCTGGAAAAGGATAGCAGTAGTTGTCCACAATGCATGTGAAAGGGTGAATGGTTGGACTCCTCACTTGGTTAGAAGTGTTTATTAATGATTGAAAGTGGGGCACACTGGAAATAGCTATCATGTATCAGACCAAAATAAATTTTATCATCAACTGGTAGGGAATCCCTAAGCAAAATTATTGAAATGTTCCAATATTAATCAGGATATACCAAAATATTATATTGTAAGATTGTCAGATCACAATCTTATACTGAACATAACTCATTTATAATAAAATGAACTATCAATCTGTTTTATCAATATATTCCCTCTATGATCATTCCTAAACAACTGTTGTTTTTAACAATCAGTCACTGACTTTATTTTTAACACACTTGGCTATATATTAGTCAGCCGGCACAAAGATATCTGTGATTACCAGCCATAAATTAAATGCATATCTGTGTACCTTAATTGAATTTGCTTTTGCAATGTGGGAAACAGGTTGTTTATGACCTATCTGACATTATAATGCAAGCCAGCCCAATGTAACATCGCAGCTGTAGGTAGAGTATTTGGGGTCTGGTGCTCATTTTCCAGATGGATGATGGATAAGCAATTTAAATTTATTGTGGAAGTATCAGCAGATGGAAATAGAATGGAGTAAATGTCTCTGCTACCTGTGAACTGGTGCACTCCATCAATTACCAGCCAAATGAATTATGTTCCTGGAGTTCAATACAACTCTAATTAATTTTTGAGAAGAACCTTTTTGTCAACCTATTAATAAATCCAAGTCACAGGTTGAGAACAAGGAGCTTGCTCAGCTCTACAGAGAACCTATGGAAGAGGGTTCGGCAGCCCATAGCTTACTCTTGTTAATTCAGATATCTTATTGGCCTCCTCAACTAATTGAAAAAACATATTGGTACCATTGCATGCAATTGAAATAAATGAGACAGACCGGTCACTCCAAACAGACATAAGTAAATTAGGATTGATGATCCTGATGAGAATAGATTAATAGTGTCACTTTAAATGCAGGCTAGTTTCATTCATGGGCTTGCACCTGATATGTCACTGCAATCACTAAAACCTTTCAGCTGAAAGATTGACAGTTGCAACTTGACCCTCCCCCTGAACTGCATCCCTGCTGGTCTGAGAGGTAATCCATAGAAAAGGAGGTACCAAGCCTAGCCTCTGAGAATGAACCATATCTATTAATAGTGTGCCCATTTATCCTCAGCTAGGATTGGTTCAGTTCCAGTAGAAGTCTTAATACATTGGAAAAGGGCCAGAATGGCCTAGTTTTTTTTGTTAGAGGGATGATTCCCATCACTTAATGAGGAAAAAGACACTGCAGTGTCCCAAAAATGGGAGATGCACTGCCTTTAAAAATGGAAACAAGTTACTTCCTGAGGTTGGAAAATTATAATACAAGGCGAAATGAGCTAACTTAACAGTCCCAACTAATCCCTACCTCCATTTTTACTTTTGCCCAGGTTTCATGTAGAATTTTTAGGTGTCTCCTTCTAAACAAGGTGGCCAACTTTGTGTTTTTTACCTTTTAATAGTGCCATTAGCTGTTGCAATGTTTGCTTTTACAAGTTTCTTAAGCCTAAGGAGCTCAGCACTAGAGATGGTATTGCTTTTTATTTGCTAAAGTAGAGATTTCTTTCATCAAAGCCAGATATTCTATTTTTTTTTGACCACTCGAGGATGTATTCTAACAAACTTTTTATGAGAATAATTATATTAGAATTTATACTTAATAATTATTTGTGCTTTAGGTTTAAATACTCAGACTATACTATTACTATGTGACAGTAAGTAGCATTGAGATTTACAAAGCAATATTTATATGTAAGTGTATATATATGTGTGTATATGTATGTGCATATATATATATACATACATGTATACACACATTTATCATCTCATTAGATATAACATTGCAGGAGTGCTCTATCTGCATCATTGGACAGTTTACCACATGGATTTGATCATAGGTCTCTCCCAAAATACACATACATCCACAAATTTCATATCAACTAAAATAGTGTCACAGATAATTTCAAGGAACTAATTTTATTTTCCTGAAGTGTAATTCCATCAAATATTAATGGACAAAAAAGCTGGTCATCAGCTGGCGTATAGAAACTGATTAATATGCAGTTTGTGTATATGTTGTATTAAAATTTTTAAAATTTATTTTTATATGAACTTAAACACCAAAAATATAGGTATTTACACACATACACACATACACACACTCATACACACACACATATATATATGTGTATACACACACATATATGAAATTACAGATCTGCTATGATTACCATGTTTTTCTTTTTCCATAATTTTTAAAACCATTCTTCTTGAGCCTTTTTAATGGCCTTCTTCTGTTCTCTGTATTATTTCAGTAGATGCCTCAATGACACTCTTTTCTTTCCCTTTTTTAATGTCCTATCTCTGTTCCTCCCTTGTCCTCTCACTCCCATTTGAAAAGGAAATAGTCGATCAATAGCACTTAAAGAGTACCCAGGTACTGTGCTAAGAAATAGGGATATAAATATGAAAAAGAAAAACAGTCCCTTCCCTCAAGGAGTTTACAATCTAAGGAGGGTAGTATTCCAAAGGAAGTTGGGTTGGGGGTGGGGAGTACCAGAGGGTTCTAGATGAAACCAAGCAGAGTAGTTGGTTGAAATGAAGAGTTGAAAATTCTGAGCCCTTTTATAAAGGGAGGCTTTAGGCAGAGTTCTTTGTTCCACCTTCCATCCCTCCAACCACAGAGGAGAGGAAACTGAAGGTACTTAAAAGATGTTGAGCAGCAAAGCTGAAGAACTCTTCATGAGGGTAAGATGTCAGGTGATAAGTTTATCCTGTGGGAAGTATAATATTCCTGGAGATAAAACCAAGCACACCAATGATAGGAAGTGAAATAAATAAGAAAAAAAAATCAAACAAAAACAAAAAACAAAGCATTTGTAACAAATATGTATAGTCATGTAAAGGCACATTTTAACATGACTGTGTCAGTCTGTCAAACAGTAAGCATTTAATAACCATCTCCTGTGTTCTGCAGTGTACTAAGCACTGGGGATACACAGAAAAGTATAAGTCTGATCTCAAGGAGTTAACAGTTTAATAGATGAGACATCATGCAAATCTCTAAGTACCAAGCAGATGCATACAGGATAAACTGTAAATAGTCAACAGAGGGAAGATCCTAGAATTCAGAGGAATTGGGAGCAGTTTCCCATAGAAGGTGGTATTTTAGCTAGGATTTTTGAAGAAAGCAAGGGAAGCCAGGAGGTAGAGATGAAAAGAGAAAGAATTCTAGGCAATGGGGCACAGCCACTGAAAATACCCAGTAGAAATAGAGTGTCTTATTGGAGAAACAGTAAGGAATCCAGATTCCCTAGAATACAGTGTGTGTTAGGTGAGGGAGGTAAAGTATAAGAAAACTGAAAAGGAAGGGGGTGGGACAGTTTATAAAGGTCTATGAACATCAAACAGAAAATTTTATGTTTAATCCTGGAAATGATAGGTAACCACTGGAATTTATTGTGGTGGGTAGTGACGTGGTCAAATAGCTGTGAGCTATAGCTAAGATTTTCTAGTCCTAAATTAGACACTGAGTTTTGAAACATTTGTCTTCATCATACAGGAAACCTAATTTTGCAATGTATATGAATAGAAAAAAATATCTCCTTGAGGATAGAGTTACCTGTCTTCCTGGCACTGAGAGTGACTCTTTATCCATCATACCATGTTGTCTACATAAGGCATATTAAGAGAAAAAAGAATCCCTATAAGATATCAGATTTCCAGGTAATCATTCATATACGGATCAGAAGAGATAATGAATGTAAAAAGTTTTTGTAAACCTTAAAGTACTATCAAACCAAACAGAACAAAACCAACTCCCACTTGTCATTTAAGGTACTCTGAAACTAGGTCCTATATTTACTTTCCAATTTAACATCTCACCACTTCTCTGGCTCAAATCAGTTATTTGAGCTGATCATCATGCTCTTAACACACATTTTGTTTTCCTGCCTTTTCGTCTTTGGTTTTTGCTATAGCTGGACTGCTCTTCCAAGCACCAGATTTACCAACTAAGACACGAGCCAGCCTTCAAAAAGTCCAGCATAAATCTTACCTCCCCTATGATGCCTGCCTTGATCATCCTCGCCAGAACTAATCCTGTCCCTTCTGTTCCCTTCAAAAGAGCATAGTTCATATCACTCACGTTATACTCATCACAGATGCTTTCATGTTCTAGTAACATTGGCCTCACATGGCCTCTTCTCCCCTATACAGCTCTAACAAAAAGCCTTCTGTGTAATAGGCATCCATAAATGTTATTGAATGAATGGATGAATGAGTGGATGGGTGAGCAATTGTTATTATATCTCATTTTTATAGCAAACATAGGATTTGGGCAGTCCTTCCTAGTTTGTAGTGGAATTTGATATGATAAATTTATTATTGACACATCCACTTCTACATGTCTTTTAGTTAACACATGCTGTAGGACTAGGTCAAATGAATAATAGAGAAAAAACATAGTTGAGACTCATTTGTCTAAAGATTATTTGTGAATACTATTTAATGATTGACCTCAAGTCCCAGGGATTGGATGTTAAAAAATAGGATAGGATAATAGATCCAGAGTTGGAAGGGACCTTGGGGCTACCTAGTTCAACTGTCTCATTTTACAGATAAGAAAATGGAAGCCCATAGAAGGTAACTGATATGCTCAAGGTAACAAACGTATTAAGTATCAGAGGAGACAAATGAATAAATCCTACCTATGAGAGGGCATCACGTTAAGACTGGGAAGTAACCTTAGAAGTCATCTAATTCAATCTTTTCATTTTGCTAATGAAGAAATTGAAGCACAGAGAGGCTAAATGATTTGCCCAAGGACACACAGACAGTGACATGAAAAACCAGGTGTCAAACCTAGGTATCCTGATTTGAAGTTTATTTATTCTTTCCATTATATTATATTGTCCTTTTAGCACCCTGAAGCCAGAGAGTGCTGAACAAGCTATTTTATACATTTATGCCAGAAGAATTGGGGGGGGGGGGCGGAAAATGCTTCATTCTGATTTTAAAAGCTTTTAGATACAATATTCTAAATTCCTAGGTGATAAAGATGTTACTATATGAGAGACAGTTTTATTTTATTTTATTTTAGTCAGAATAGTGAGATATATCAATTCTCACTTTTTTCTTGAATTTTAAAGTAATGGCTTTTCTACTTTGCAAAATAACATACTGAAAGAAGGCTCAAAACATCTTTACTTTCAAGTTTTAGGCAAACCATGAATATTGCTGGCTTCTCACCCATCAGTGGCTAAAGCAAGTTTATATGTCTCCATAACCTAGCTATTGTACCTTCCGGTGGTGGGGTTACTGAATTGTAGAAAGAATTAAATGTCCCCAAAGGGAGTATGCTTGATTAAGGAAATCCTGTTCCACTAAACTCTTGGGTGATGTGTATTTTGAGGTAATTTTAAAACTCACATTAAACAAAGTTTAATTAAGCACCTACTATGTGCAAAACACTATCTTAGGTGAAAGGGAGTAATTAAGGAAGACAGGGTCCCTGCCTGGACCTTATAAAGTTTATAATCTATTAGTGGTTTGTCTTAATCTACTAGAGAAGGAAATGGCAATACAAACTAGTATCTTTGCCAAGAAAACTCCATGGACAGTATGGTCCATGAGGTCACAAAGAGTCAGACATGACTGAACAACAACAAATTGCACAATAGAAGCAGAAACAAAACATCTTATGAGGTGTGAAGAGGCCAAAATAGCTTTTAAATTTGTACATCAGAGAAGATTTCGTGGGAAAGGTTAATTTGAAATGGGACATATGATAATAGATTTAGAGTTGGAAAGGGCCTTAGAAAGCATTCTCCTCACTTTACTAATAACAGAACAAAGGCCCAGAAAAAAAAAAAAGAAACTTGTCTGGGGTCAAACAGTATAGTCACTCTAATATAACATAGGAGTTCCTTTGTTATTGTTGTTTAGTCACTTAATTGTATCAGACTCTTTGTGACCCATTTGGGGTTTTCTTGGCCAAAAATACTGAAGAGGTTTGCCATTTCCTTCTTCAGCTCATTTTATAGAAGAGGAAATTGAAATAAGCAGGGTTAAGTGACTTGTCCAAGATCATAAAGCTAGTAAGTGTCTAAGGCTGGATTTGAATTCAGGTCCTCCTGACTCAAGGGGCAGTACTCTATTCACTGAGCCACCTAACCTGTTCATATAAATTCCTTAAAAGCACCAAACCATGCAAAATTTTCCAATTCAAACCACAGAGCTTATGGGGAAAATGAGTTTAGGGATACAACACAAACATTTTGTCAGTGACATACACACAAAAAAAAAAGGATAGGAACTTTAAAAAAAATGATAGCATAGTTTTATACATGTTAAATAGTTAAGAAATACATAAACACTACAATAAATAATGGTAAAGTCCATAACTTGAAGCTGATGCTTGATATGTACCCCACTTCCCATGACCTGGGCTGCAAAGTCTCCTACATGTTGGGCAGGCCAGAACTCCAGGCTGTGACAGAAAAGGGTAGTGGCACACACCAGCCTTTCTCAGCCCATAGCTTCTATGGGGCCAGAAGTTATACAACAAACATGGCACTTTACTTTGCTGAAGTTTGCTTGTGGAAGGGGGTATAGGAAGGGTACAGATTGTAAATATTGTGAAGTGGTAAAGTTTTCCGAATTCTTACTGTTTCACGAGGAAGAAATCATTCAGGAACAAACTTCAAATTCAAGTTATGCTCTAAATATTCTATATGTTAATCATGTTGGATCAAATTTCTGTATTTGAAACAAGTATTAAAGTAGAACTGACTGTAAGTGGTAAAGCCAGAATTTTAAGCCAGGTCCCATGACTCCATATTCGGCATTTTTCACAACATTACCCTGACTCTTCAGGTATAAATAAGGAGGGAGTACATAGCAGATGTAGGGAGAAATATGAGTAAAGGCATTCATGTTTGAAAGAATAGGATGGGAAGAGGGGGTGGGAAGAAATTTAGTTTGTCTGGAGTATAGAATATTTGAGGGGCAGTAGTATGAGATTAACCTGGGAAGGGAGGATATTGCCACATTATGGAGAAATCTGAATGCTAGGCTAAAAAGTTTGGACTTTATGTATTAAGTAATAGGGAACTATTGAAAACTTTTGAGCAGAAGAGTGACATGATGAGAACTATGTCTAAGGCTTTATGCCTGTTGTTATGAAACATAATACTTTAAATCATAGTAGTATAGGAGATAAAGAACTTTCCTTAGAATCAGAAAGAACTTGGTCCAGGTTTCATTCTGTAGACACCGACTGAATGGTTGTAGGCAAATCACCTTGTCTAAGCCAACCCTCTTTGTCTATAAATTGCAAAACAGTCACTGATTTGCATTGATAGAGGAGATTTTTCTTTGGGAATTCTTCCCCCAAAATGGAAATACATGTTCAAAATTGCCTCAAAATAAAACAAAACAAAACAAAACCAGAAACACAATGTTAAGCAAATAAGTATCATAAAAATGTTTCCTCTAGTATGCATGGAAAAAAGAAAAAACTAGACATATATACATTTCTCTCTGCAGCACATTCTTAATCATCTTTGAGTATAAGTATACAATAATGGTGAATAAATTAGAAGGCAAAGTCACTAAGAATAGTACTTTAAAATGAAAGTGTCATAGTTTATAATCAACAAGGCCAAAGACTGCAGAGAGGTCGAGGAGTTTTAGGATAAAAGACAGAAGGGTTGAATAGCAGGAAGTGAAGAGGTTTTAGGACTAGAAGTCAATGGTATCATAGCAACACTGGGTGAAAACCAACTGAGGATCCTTATAGGAAAGCTGGCATCTGTATTCCTACTGCCTTTTGGATATTAACTATTGACATCCCAGTTAGAGGTGGTAGGAGAAGATCTATCTTCTTCAGCAAGGACTTAAAGCTGTGATTCTGTCAAGAGATGAGTAAGCTATATTGGGAACAAGTACATCTCATCCCTTGCTAAATGAGTTCTCAGGAGTGTTGTGATAATAATAATAGTAATAATAATAACAGCAATAATAGCTAATATTTATATAATACTATGTACAAAGCACTTGGCAATTATTCTCTAATTTGATGCTTATAACAACCCTGGTAGATAAGTGTTATTATTATCCCCATTTTATAGATGAGGAAACTGAGGCAGACAGACTTTCCTACTGTCACATAGCTAGTAAATATCTGAGGCTGGATTTGAACTCAGGTCTTCCTGACTGCAGACACAGTATGTTCAGGTATGGTTTGGATTGGATGGCTCTGAAATGCCTTCCAATTTGAGGCTCTTGACATGGCACTGAAGGGAATTTCAACATCATAGAATCATAGATTTAGAGCCAGAGGGGAACTCAAAAGCCTAGTTGTATAGCCCTTTCATTTTACAAAGGGCAATTAGGTGGTACAGTGGTTAGAGTCCTGGGTCTGGAGTCAGGAAGACTCATATTCCTGAGTTCAAATCTGGCCTCAGACACTTGTTGTATGATCCTGGGCAAGTCACTTAACCCTGTTTGCCTCAGCTTCCTCACCTGTAAAATGAACTGGAGAAGGAAATGGCAAACTGCTACAGTATCTCTGCCAAGAAAACCTCAGATGGGATTGCAGAGTCAGATACAACTGAAAACAACCGAACAACAACAAAAATGAGGCTCAGATAAGTTATGTACTGTACCTTGTCACAGAGCCAGTATTTGATAAAGTCTACATTTGAACACAGGTCTTGATTCTCAATACAGTATTCCTTCCTCTGTCCTCTGCTAGATTCACCAGTGCTTTTGAAACAAACAAAATTAAATTATTTCATATCTCTTATAGCTCTAAATCCTGTAAGTGACTTACCAGAGGTGTGAAGAACAGAACACAGAGACAAAAATTGAAATCAAATCCTGAGTCCAAATACAGTGCTATTTCCACTTATCTAAGTAGCCTTATAAGAAAAAAAAATATTCCATGAAAACATATAACTATAGATTTATAGATCTGAAAAGAACTTAAGTCTTATATAAGTTCAACACCCTCATTTTGCAGATAAAGAAACTGATTCTAAATGAAGTTAAGGATGAAGCTTTAGCTATTGACTCAGCAATAGAACTGAGAATCTGTTATTCTTTGCAAGACAGAGTTAGCAAGACTTAAATGGACATCTAGTCTAAACTATATCTGAATAAAAATCCCTTCTGCTACATGCCCCACAAGGGCTCATCCAGCCTTTTCTTGAACATCTCACTCTCTAAGGCTGACCATTGCACTTTAGGATGGTTCTGAAATGTAGGCAAATGTTTCCTTACCTCAAGCCTAAATCTGCCTCTTTGCAGTTTTCATACATCACCCCTATTTCTTCCCTCTAGGGCTAAGCAGAACTTGTCTTCTACATTATAGCCCTTCAAATTCTTGAAGATAGAGAAGACACTCCCTCCTCACCCTGAATCCTCTCTTCATCAGTATTTCAGAAATATTCTGGATTTTTTTAATCAAATAATTCATTCCAAGAAGTTTTAATTTGTTTTCCCTTTCATCTACGATTTCTTTATTTTACATGTTTCTTCCTCACTCCATAAAATACATCCATATTAGGGGGAAAGAACTAGATCTGAGATCTCCTTGTTACAGATCCTTCTGTCAGTCCTTCTACCAATGCAGCCAAATATCGTCTCTGCAAATTATAGTCTTACAGAATTGCCTAGGGTACTAAGGGGTTAAGTGAAATCCCTAGGTTGTGTATCCGTGTATCAGAGGTGGCCTTTGAACACAAATTTACCTGACTCTGAATCCATATATCTATACATTATACTACCCTGCCTCTCATACCGCTATTATTTTGCTATTCTCTCTCTCACTCTCTCTCTCTCTCTCTCTCTCTCTCTCTCTCTCTCTTTCTCTCTCTCTTTCCATACACATATTGACTGAAACATTCAAAATGTTTCAAGCCACATAATATAGGTATTTACATATATACATAGTGTATACCTATATTACATGACTTGAAATTAAAAGTAAACAATTGAACTATTTTTAAAAAAGAAAAACCTTCTATAGTCACATTTGTAACTTTCAATTATTCATATGTCAAACATCATAATTTCCATCAACATTTTGAGCACATGAAAAATATAAAATAGAATTTCACACAGAAACTATTAAAGAACCTCCAAAGTTTTATTTGGGATAAAGCAGAATCTGAGAAATGACCCTTGTATTTATATGTCACTATAGCAAATCATGTTGTTCCATGGTTTCAGTGATGCGTAGCAATGGAAATAATGGAAATGAGTACAATAGACTTTTCCATAGACTGAGTTTTCCAGGTCATTTAACTCTCTCTAGTGTCTTCATCACCACTCCAACAGAGGTAATGATAACAGATTGTCACATTATCATCCTCATGGTGACCTGTTTGGATGGAAGACAAAAATTGTACTTTCATAAAGCAATAGATAAAAACAAAGGGATTTTTCTAAGCATTTACTATAATATACACACATGCACACACTTGTATAGGAAGTAACATCTCACTTGTCTGAAGGTCATTTACCCAGAAACTTCGACTATATAGAATATAACCAAGAACTAAGAACCAAGAACCAGAACAAGAACCAAAAATATGTCTGAGCAACCAGCATAGGTGTCATAATGTATATATCTTAGAATTCATAGTGTTTCTTTAGGAATGTACATCAGTCTATACTCAGTCAATCATTAACAAAATTCCTTAGGTCTTTATTATTTGGTCTCAGTTCAAAAAATTAGAAGAAACAAATTACCAGGGGGGTGGAGAAGAGGCAGATAGAACTACTAGAAGCAAGAACACAGAGGATAGTATGGAGCAACAAAAAAGAAACAGAAAAACTATAAGAAGTAG
Organism: Vombatus ursinus; assembly: GCF_900497805.2. NCBI lineage: Eukaryota > Metazoa > Chordata > Mammalia > Diprotodontia > Vombatidae > Vombatus > Vombatus ursinus. The sequence continues at coordinate 714,081 of NW_020947390.1, forward strand.
ACATAAGAACTAAGTGATCACAGTAGTTTGAAGACTTTCATGTGGAAAAATAGTTTTATACACTTTTAGTATCTCTTCAAAAGATCCTTCTAAGTGTATAATAACTGATATTTCTAATGTTGATCTGAATCATGAAAAAAAGGGTAGATGTGTAAAATGGGTAAAGAGTCAATTAAAAACCATAAGAACAATACGTACCATGACTACACTAATATAAATGAACAAATACTAAAAAAAAGCCAGACAGCTAATGAAATATAACACCCTCCTCTAAAAAGAGAGACAGGGCTAAAATGTTGTATAAAAAGATGTGTTCATTGTATTTGTTTTTACTTAACTAAATATCTATAGTTACAAGAAAGCATTCAGTGATGACTTTTGGGGTATCTGGAAACGCATGCAACGTAAAAATTAAAGGCATCAATGCAACATATTTTAATTGAGAAATTAAATTATTTTAGTAAATTTTGTTAAAGAAGGCATAGGCTTATACAATATAGTTTAGAAAGATACCTATTTAAAGGAACAAAATAAAAAAGTTAGTGCTTAAAGTAAAACAAGCTATAGATTTCTGGAAAATTCATTTATATGATGTATTTGGTTCCCTGAAATTGACAGAAAAATGAAGTATAATATCAACAAGTATCATTATTCATTCAGACTCTTATGAATCTAAATTTATAGCCATTAAGACTGTCCAGTTCATAGACTCTGGACTTACTCTCCTAACAAATATTAACACTGGCAGGTTGGGCACCGGTAGTATAGTTGTCTATAATTCCTATTAATGGTTGTAAGAGTACCCATTAGTACTAACGGAATTCTTCAGATGCTGTAAGATAATGTCAACATTATGGGGCATTCTCTCCAGTATCAATCACCAGTGATTACTGCCCTGAAATAATTTGTCAGTGATAGTACTATTTGTTTCTTAATATCAAGGAATTAACATCATAAACATTTATAGAAAGACATAGGTTGTGCAGTGGGATAGAGCTCCCGGACAGAAGTCAAAAAGATTTAAGTTAATATAGAGCCTCAGATACTTACTAGCTGTGTGACCCTGGGCAAGTCACTTAACCCTGTTTGCCTCAGTTTCCTCATCTGTAAAATGAGATGGAGAAGGAAATGGCAAACCACTCCCATATCTTTGCCAAGAAAACCTCAAATGGGATAATAAAGAGTCAGACACAACTGAAACAACATTTACTGAAAAGATAAAACAAGAGCCCAAGTACAAAAACATCTCCTTTCCCCCACCTCTAAAAAAGGGTATACTCTTCCCCTCTACAACCTTGGTCTGTAGAGAAAGGAAAGTCACACTTAAAATGGTTGCTACTAAACTGCTGTCCCGCCAAATTAACTTCTAAGAGTAGCATAGCTACTAAAGGAGTTGCTCCCTTGCTTTCAGGACATTGTGGCTGATATTTTGGATAAATTCATTGGTGTAAGTCATACAGATCCATTGCTACACTGCCTCCTTAACCCAAACCTTAACCTTTTGGTTGAGTGCTAAATTCAGGGAACAGTTAATATTCTGGAACAGCATGAATGAAACATTATAAAACCACTGAAGCTGTAATTAGAACTATATATTTTTGAGGGCTAGAATGCCAGGCATATGATCTTGTACTTTATCCAATAAACAATAAAGATCCATGGTAAGATTGGTAACCAGTGAGTTATTTGGCCAGAATTGTCCCTTACAAAAGATTTTTTTTTTCATCTGAGTGAAAGATGCGTTGGTGAGAGATGAGAATAGAAGAAGGGAGATCAATTAGAAGAAGAGTATGATAGTCCAAGTGGGAGGTGATGAAGGCCTTAGGGTCATGGCTGTGTGAGTATAAAGAAGGGGACAGATGGGAGATATGATGTGTAAATAGAATTGAGAAGAGTTGGGCTTAATGGATATCAAGATTTATTCTAGACAAAGTCAACGATTTATATAGAATAAAACCAGTTGTTTGAATGCTATTTGAAAGAATACAAAATTAAGAATCAAGATTGAGATACTAAGGGGCAGCTAGGTGGCACAGTAGATAGAGCACTGGCCCTGGAGTTAGGAGGACCTGAGTTCAAATGTGGCCTCAGAAACATAACACTTACTAGCTGTGTGACTCTGGGTAAGTCACTTAACCCCAGTTGCAGATTGGAATACTAGACCAGACTTTTCCACCAATTCACTGAGTGACTCTTAACTTCTCTAGGTCTTTGCATTCTTGGGGGTGTGTGTGTGTGTGTGTGTGTGTGTGTGTGTGTGTGTGTGTGTGTGTGTGT
>NW_020947390.1:716367-730232 GCF_900497805.2 Vombatus ursinus
TGTGTGTGTGTGTGTGTGTGTGTGTGTGTGTGTGTGTGTGTGTGTGTAGTGAGGAAACTTCTACCAATATAAAGGAGTATATATAATATATAAAGGGGTACTTTTTCTTCAGTTTATAGCCTTAGACATGATCCTGGGGCTTTGGGAGCTTGAATGATTTATCTAAGTTGTAAGGCCAATAGATGTCAGAAGGAGGACTTGAACCCAGGTTTTCCTTTCTCTGAGACCATCCTTCTATCCTAGAGCCAGGGGTACAGAACCTATGGCCTCAAGGCCACATGTGGCCTTCTAGTTCCTTGGGTGTGGTCTTTTGACTGAGTCCAAGTTTTACAGAACAAATCCTTTTATTAATGGGATTTGTACTGTGAAGTTTGGATTCAGTCAGAAGGCTACTTCAGCACCTAAAGGGACACATGTGGCCTGCAGGCCACAGGTTCCCCACCCCTGTCTAGACCATGATGCCTCCCTACTCTGCGATTGCTACTGATTCTTTTTCAACCCAACAAGTACTAAAAAATCATCCAGAGTCTTTGACACAGTTAACTACACTGCTTTATACTGATACTCTTAAAACACACACATAATTACAAAGTGCTTTGTGGTCAAATATTTTAATTGTAATTCAGGCTTGACAGCAATCACTGAAATCTACCCAGACAGTGCATTAAGGATGTACTGATAACCAAGGAAAAGGCACACTCTCCTACTCTGACTGAAGGAATGCTAATGTGGTGTCAAACTGCTGAGCCAGCAGAGGGAGTCCAGTTAGTATGTACCTTGCTGTACGTGCCCTTTCTGATTCAAATACTGTCATCTCTATCAATAGTCACTTTTCCCATTAACATTAGAATAGCTTATTAACAAGGATTTTTTAAACTTGGAAGCTATACCAGAGAAACAATCAATACACAAGCCTTTGTTAATCACCTACTATATTCCAGGCAAATAAGAGGAGGAAAGTTTGCTTCTGCTTACACAAAATGATGACAGAAAAGGTTGTATCACCACATCATCCATGATGTTGAGGATAATTGGGTTATAAATTTAGAGCTAGAAAGGACCATTGAGGCTATTGAGCTCAACCTCTTCATTTCCAAGGTTAGGTGATTTACCTAAGGTCACATAGCTACTATGGCAATATTTGAACTTAAGTCTTCCTGACTCCAAGTCAGGAGGCAGTAGGTGACTTAGTGGATAAGCCCTGGGCCAGGAATCAGGAAGACCTGACTTCAAATCCAGCCTCAGATACTTACTGCCTGTGACCCTTGCAAGCCAAACTTAACTTCAACTGTAAAATAAGAACAATAATGGTACCTATCTCAAAGTGATTAAGTGAGATAATATTTGTAACAGTGACTAGCATAGTTCTTGGAATATAGTAGGTGCTATATAAATACTTATTCCCTTTGTCTCTTATATATCCACTATAGGATATTCTAGATAATTCTCAGGTAACTACAGGTTGGCATAGATGACCTCTGAGACCTCATCAAACTGTGAGGCAATAATTATAGCAAATGCAGGATACCTGAAGACTTGCTTTATGGTAATTTGAGATTAGGACAAAAGAAGGCAAAATATGCAGACAAAATATGTTAAGCACATATATAATTTGATATATGGTGATATAACTAGAATTCTTGGAGAAATATAATAGTCAGAGGATAAAGTGATATATAATAAGAAACAGACTGACCCATTTGAAAAAAAAAAGAGCATTGAGCTGATGTTATCTTTAAGTGACTGAGACACAAAGGACCCAGCTTTCCAAACATCATCTGTAGACATAAACCCCAAGAATTCCTTCAGAGAATGTAATGTGAAAAGATTTATTCCTTTTGGAAGATTATGAATTAATTGAACTTTCAAGTCATGCTTATGGAGATTGTTGTCAGTAACATTACTTCTGACTATTAATTTTCATACTTTACTTTGTAAATTCATTGAATTTTTTAGTTGGATTTTGTCTAGTCCAATCCTCTCACTTCACAGATGAAGACTCAGAGACTCATTACAGTGAAATGACCTACCCAAGGTCACAAAGCAGCTTGTACTAGATCCAAGGCATCCTCACCCTATAGTACTATGCCCTTTCCATTACACCTTGCTATTTTAAAAGTATAACAAACACATTTTATTTTCTATATTGTCTGAACAGATAATAGACAAAGTCTCAGGAATTTCTAGTTTACTACCTAGTGAAATATGCAGAAATCAATAATGATTTACCACCAAGTTGCTGAAACTCTGAAAATTTTAATTAATTTAAGGTTCTCTCTGTATTAAGGAATTATTCAGTAGAACATGTCTGCATGTGCTAACAGACAAAGGTAGAAAGCTTTTTGAAAGTCTTTAATAAAGATAGAACCGCTTCAGTAACCTCAAATCATCTAGGTGGTCATGTAGACATATCTCCTGTAGGAAATTCTAGATAATTTTTGGACTGAATTACAAGTAGTCAGTTATCATATAGTGCACACACGGCACATTCAAAAAATTATAGGAAAAAATGAAAATCTTTTCTAGAATTTCTAAGTATGAGCTTGTTTATGTATTATTATTTTGCAAATACCTTGAGTAATACATTCTATACCCCCCCAAAAAATTAAAGTCAAGACTATTGGCCTTTATTTGTAAATACTATATTTTAATCATTTTTAATGGCAAAATATTTGACTTTGTCAAGCCTTGGGGAACCTCTCCCATTTATAAGATTACCAACAATAGCTCAGCAACAGCACAATTGAGTTCTTTCTGTATCTCAGTTGGTATTCATTTAGATCTGATGACTTGAACTCCTTAATGACATATAGGTACTTTCTTCCTACTTTCCTATTTACCTTGGAGCTCCTAGAATTGAATTTCTAAATTTTAGGGTACCACTTTACCCATAGTTACTAGCTTATTCAGAGGAAAAAAAAAACAACACTTGGGCCTATTTTATAGTTTTTATTTGTGAATGAAATGAGGGTTTGTAATGAGAGTTTGTAAACACATTTTTGTATAGATTTTAAATTGGTGAACAGTTTGCTTATGTCTTATTGTCTATTATAGTTTGTTATAGTATACATAGTCTATTATAATTTATTATAATATATCTCTTTGTGTCTTACCCTCTTAGTAAACTATAAGGTACATGAGGTATGGGATCTAGTCCTATCTAAACTGCATTTCCCCAAAACCCAGAGCAATGCTCTATACTCCTTAGGTGTTTAATAAGTAAATTTTGGTTGAAATAATGAATGACTTTCTAAGTTTTTAGGTGAAATAAATATATATATATATATATATGAATATACACACATATGTCTGTGTATATTTATATATACATGTATATATGTATATATTATATGTATATATGTGTATATATATTATATATGTGTGTATATGTGTATATGTGTGTATATATATATATATATATATCAATTACCATTCAGAAGCTATCATTTTTATGTTTGACATATTTCAAAGAAAAAATTTTAAAAATTAAAGTAGAATAGTTTTTTTTAAAAATTTAAAAATCAATTTCATGTATTAGGAAGCTGAGCTAATAAAAGGAGCAAATGAAAGCATGGAGCATTGTTACATTTGGTTGTCTTTGTATTTCAAAAGAGCTACTATTCTCAAGAAATTTAGTGCGGTGTAATACAAAGAGAGTTGGATTTGGAGTCAACACCTGGGTTCAAATTCCACCTCTACTGCTTACTAGCTGTGTGACTTAACATCTGTCTTTTCTCATCTGTAAAATAGGCATTATAATAATACCTGTAGTAGCCATCACACTTGATTATTGTGAAGATAGAATGAGATAATGGATTTTTTAAAAAGTATTTGGCTAACTTTAATCAGCAACATAAATACCAGCTCCTGTTATCACTATATTATTAAAATGTGAATGAAACTTATACTTTTTTTCTCACACTGAGGTAGTAAGGTGTAAAGTGGATAGAGTGCTACACTCTGAATCAGAACCCCTTGTGTTCAAATTCCAGCACAGAAACTAGCTATGCAGCTAGTGAGATAACCCCTCTAGGTCAGACAGCCCTAGAACACAACAAATTATAGGTGCTTGTGTTAATGGAAGGACCCACAAAATCAAGGAGCTTTTGTTTATTGAGCAAATAGGACTCTGGTAAAAAAAAAAAAGTGCAGGGCTTTGCAGGGCTTAAAACCATCTAAGTCAGTGCTATTGTTAATAATAATAATAATCCCAATAGAAAATTTACTAACTTAAAATATTCACATTTTAGATATTGAGAGTATTCCTATATGGTTCATTATTAGCTTCTTTTTAACACTGAACTGCTGTCCTTATATGCCTCTAACACGGAAGACTGTTCCTCTATATTTTTGGAAAATGGTTCTCCAACTTCTATTGAACCTTGAATAATTGAACCTTGAATCACATGTTATCAATGTAAAACTATGATATATAGTTTGAATCATTAAATGGTGCTATATTGAGTTTGGTCAATGTGACTCTAGTGAACTAACAAGTCTGAGGGCAATGACTGGAGTAAGTCCTTGAACTTTCTTTAAATGGTGTTAAGTTAACCAATATTTTCACCTATTTTAGGTACATTCCTTTCTCTTTGTCCAGCTTTCCTTGTAGTTTAGGGGAAATGAGTCCTTAGCCTTTCTCAGATCTTCAAGAAGTCCTATAGAGCTGACGTGGGACTTCCCCTAACTTTTCAGCATGAGACTTTCCTAATTGCCTTAAATGGTTTAACTTGGAAGACATCTAAATATGTAGGAAACATTTTAGGTAAGTGGTGATGGACAACATGTCCTTTCACGTTCGTACAACTAATAGGGCATTACTAATATATCAAAAACCTGGCACAGAGGAGGCAATTAATAAATGTTTTAAAACTAAATAATAATGGTAATGAAAGTTAGAAATGACCAATTAAATTGGCAAATTGGACAAGACACAGTAGTTTTGCTGCCCTAATTTCATAAATCTATATCTGGCAACATTAAAACTGCAAATGAAGATCCTGTCGCCTCTGGAAGCTATTTTCTTTCTGGTCTGTCAGCTCTGTCACCTTTTGAAGGTCATTCTTTTAAGAAAATCCTACTTCCTGGTCTTCTAAAAGGGAGATTAATTCCAAGTGTCTTACTCTTTGACCTGACTGGTTAAATATTAATTCCTGAAAGGGATTTGCCCAGAAGGATCTTAGAAATATTTTAGGTGTTTAAAATGTTCTTTATCTGAGAAATCATTTAAAATGGAAGGTATTGAAATGTTTGTAGATCATAAATTTACTTTGGAAATGGGAAATAATGAATTTCTTTTTATTTGAACTAATGAGAATAGAAATGACAATACAGTTTATTTTTTTGTTTTGTTTTTTTTTTCCCCTGAAGTAAGGCCTTTAAGCACCAACTTCATTACAATCAACAATTACAAACTGAGATACATTAATCCGAAAATATTTCCATATTTCCCTCTAATGAGTCTATGCTCAGAAATAATCTGTAAGGTATTTAAAGTAGACATGATATGAGGACAGCTTCAGAGAAGATTTGTTTCTTAGGCCTCAAGCAAAAGAAGATCTAGTGGGTAGTTAGAAAACATTTCTCCAAATAAAAATAAAATCACCCTAGATTCTTAGATTTGGGAGACCATCTACAGCTCTAGCCCAATTAATTAAAAAAATTAATCCCTTGAAGTGGTTACATATATTCAAATTTGCATGATTTGAATTTATAAATGTGTAAAATATGGTAATTTATTCCAGAACAATGGAAATATGCAATGTGAAATCAAATAGTGGGACCATTTTGGGAAATTCATTATTCTTACTAATCAGAACCTGGCTATAGTTCAATCCCCTCATTTCATAGATGAAACAACTAAAGTTGTAATTTGCCTGATATCATATGACTTGTTTTTTTAACAAAGGCAAGACTGGAATCCTGGTATTTTGGCTTTCAGTCAAGGGTTCATCTACTATAAAACATTTTAGCTCTGAAAATATCTCAGCTACAAAGAAAGTCAGCCCCCCTACTAATTTGTTCTAGTGTTAAGAAAGAATGACCCCCCCTTCCCCCACCCTCCACTTGTAGTTCAGTGGAAGCCTCTTAGAAACATAATGACAAATAAAAGAAGTGAATGGGGAATTTGGGATACCATGGCAGGTGAGTGAAGGAGATAATTTTGATCAGGGAATCTTTTGGGAACCCTTTACTTTGACTCTATAAATAGCTGCCTGCTTTACTTTATTTTGTCTAAGCTCTTCTGGTGCCACACAGGAAAAAGTCTCTAGTTCACATCTGCCTATCTCGTATCTCTGGGAGATCTTATCTAAAAAAAATGAGGCCTTCTTGTAGTATTTCAGGGAAATAACAGTAGAAGGCCTTTTCTAATCAATTTCTGGAATTATTTTGTTAAAGTTTTAGAAGGGATTATTAGAAGGGTGGGAAAATGTCTTAGATAATGTCTTAAAGTTTCATAATTGTGAAGGTCTCCACACTTTTAACTCTATAAGTGTGTCTAAAGATATATAAACTGGCTGCATGCAAATCGTTACATTCCCCACCATATTCTATTCAATTCACCAAACATTTATTTAGTACCTACTATCTACAAGGCACTATTTATACTGTGCTTGCAACTAGCACTACATTTAAAAAGGGATGCTTGTCTTCAAGGAGTGACAAGTCTAGTAAAGAAGATGAAATACTTACCTAAGTAACAATAATTCATTAGAAAATAGTAAATAGATAGGATATGTTGCATAGAGTGGCCATAGAGATTTAAGGAGGAAGGTATTACTTCCAGGTGGGGGAAACAAATAGACTTAAATGGACCCTTGAAGAAGAGGAACCATTCTAATCGAAAGAGAGAGAAAAGAACAAATTTTAGGGATTGGATAAGAAGTAAATAAAGGTATGGAGGTAGGAAAGGTTAGGATGGGATTGGAAGACAATGAATAACTCAGTTTGGTTGGTATATAGAGCACATGAAGAGGAGTATGATATACTATATCTAGAAGGAAAGAGAGTCACCATATTATAGTAAGCATTGAATTTGTAGGTTAAATAATTTTCATTTTAATCACTAAAAATGAAATCATGTGTAAACATATAAATACCCATGCATTAACATTCACTCATACAAACACACAGAGACACATGGAAACACACACACATATACACCCAATGGGGAGCCACTGAAAGTTTTTGAGCAGAGCAGTGACAACAGAACCATTTACTAAAGACAATTACTTTGGAAGGAATATAAACAATGGATTATAGAGAGCAATAGCTAGGCATAGGGAAACCAGTTAAGAGGCTAGTATGATAGGCAGGCAGGAGACTAAAAGGGCCTGCTCTAAAGTTGTAGCATTAAAAGAAGAAGTGGGCACTGATGTTAGAATTATTTCAATGAATATACAAAGGTGAGAGGAGGAAGAATGTAGTAACAAGAGATGAAGGATTAAGGGGAGTTTGTCAACAATAGTGTGAGATTCCAAAGGATGTAGTAGAAGGGGTGGAGGAGGGAGATAGAGTCATCATATGGCAAATTGTTTTCTTCTTTTCACATTATTTCTAAATGCCAGGTGGATTTTAATGTCAGTGCTCAATTAAGGCAATCATGCCTCTTATTTGTCTTTTAATGGCTAGATTTCGTTTGTGAAAACATCTGCATAAAACAAAATAAAGCCAGAAAATTTCTATTTTAGTTCCAATGTGAGCTGAGGAAAAAACAAAAGAAAAACAAATACTCAGGAGAGATCTGTGTGTGGGTAGAGACAAAGCTAAACAATAAAAATTTTAGATGGCCTCAGGGTCTTAGTTGGATACAGACTCAATGCCAGCCAACTATGTAACTTAGCTGCTAAAAAAGCTAACATGGTCTGGGCTGCTTTGATAGAAGTTGAGTGCCCAGAGGAAGCGTGTGATTTGTTCTACTGTGTTCTGTGATATTCAGACCACACCTGGAATATTGAACTTAGTTCAAGCATTGTGCTTTAAGGGGGCAAATTGTGAAGTGGGATTGTGTCTAGGGGAAGGCAAGCAATATGGTAAATAATCGAGAAATAAGATTATAGAAGAAATAATTGAAAGAATGGGAGAACTAACTAGAGAAGTCTTAGTGGTGATTCATAGATGATTTCGAATGTTTGAAGAGTATTCTTGTAAACAAGGGAATATATTTATTCTGGGCAGCTCTAGAGGGCAGAAATAGAATAAATGGTTGGAAGTTTCAAGGAAGCATATTTCAGCTGAGTAGAAGGAAGAACTAAAAAACTAGAATTGGGTTAAAAAATGGAATTGGGTTTCTTCACAGAATCACTGAAATTCAGATATGAAAGAAACCAAGAGGTCAGCTAGTCTACCCTGTGCCTGAATAAGAATCCCTTCTACAATTTAAACTGAAAGTGGTAATTTAGCCTTTGCTTGAAGATTTCTAGGGAGGAGAAATCCATTGTCCTACAAAGCAGCCCATTCCATTTTTGGATAATTAATTTTTATGAAGGTTTCATTAAATCAATCCTAAGTATACCCCTCTACAATTTCCACCTAGGGTCAAACAGATTTAATCTATTCCATGTTGTGATCATTGATCAATCAATTAATTGACTCAGCTACTTTTACTAAGGGCATACTACTACGTGCTGTCGCTGGGGATACAAATCTGAAAGATAAACGGTTCTTCCGTTCAAGATGGAATTGGATAACACCCATCATGGAGTTGCAGCCAAGGAAAAGAGCTTTGGTCTAGCCCAGTGATTCTAAAAGGGTGCACTTTTGGCAAGAGGAACCAAAATTACATGGAACTTTTCACTTGCAATCACATACTCGAGCACAAATCTGCTTCTAATTGTATGAAACTTATACTTGGAATCACAAGGGAAACACCTGGATTATTGTAATAGCCTTTGGCTGATCTTCCAGGTTTCTCCCTTCTATGTTCTATTCTCCACTCAGCTGTCAAATTGATCTTACTAAAGCACAAGACTGACTATGTCATTCCTTTATTCAGTAAACTCTAATCACTCCTTAATACTTCCAGGATGAAATATAATATCCTCTGGTTTTTGAAGGATTTCATGATCTGCCCCCTTTCTATCTTTCCAGGCTCTTTATACCTTGCTTCCTACAATGTACTTCTCAATCCAGTGACACTGACTTCCTTGGTCTTTCTTGCACAAGATAGTCAATCTACCAACTCTGCCAATTTTTATTGGTTGTCCCCTATCTCAGTGGGGAAATTTCAGTCTTCTGGCTTTTTTGGCTTCTTTTATGTCCCAGTAAAATATTATTTTCTACAAGAAGTCTTCCCTGATTCTCCTTAATGCTAGTGCCTTCTCTCTGTGGTTATTGGTTATCCTCAATGTATCCTGTGTGTAGCTTGGTTTTTTGTTTTTTGTTGCTGTTGTTGTTGTTGTTTTTTGTTTGTTTTGGTTTTTTGGTTTGTCTGTTTTTTACAGAGTTTCCATGTTATCTCACACTTTAGACCGTGAGCTGGTTCAAAGACAGATTTTTTTTTTTTGGCCTTTCATTGTATCTCTAGAATTTAACACAAGTCCTGACACATATTAGGTGCTTAATAAGTGTTCATTAACTTGACTACTTGACTCTCCAACAGTATGCCATATTCCACTGTATAACTTGAGCAAAAAAAAAAAGTTTGAGAATCATTGGTCCACTCAGTCCCTGAGATTATTAATTGAGACATAGGCCAATGAGTTGTTATATACTTTATAAGAGTAATGATAATACTACATTGATTTGATTAATTTAATTATTATTCCTTGATCAAGAGGAGAAAAGTAGGGGTGGCTGAGGTGGTGGTAGGGAGATGACAAGATGTTGGACCTTCACATGCTTTAAGATGGTTATCATGTCCCCACCAGCTATCATTTATTTCATTGTGTTTTTGCCCATTGTCAAAACTTTACTTTCAGACTGAACACAGACATAATTATTACCACTTTATAGATAAGGAGACTGAATTAAGAGTAATTTAAGAGATTTGCTCAGATTAGAAATCAATTCAGTAGTAGAGACAGTGAACATGCAATTAATTTTATTTCTAGTCTATTTCTACCTTTGATCCAGTTGTGAGTATAGGTCACAAACATTAGTATAAATGCTATTAGAATTAAATAGCTGGGGCTACTTTTAGAAGCTAAATTCAAATAATATCATATCAAATAAGAAGTACTGTTGTTTACAAAATATTTGTTATCATATTCTTATAAAATGAGTTCTAGCCTATAGGTGTGGAATAGTGGTCATTTTGCCATAGAAGTCATTCAGAAAATTAATGCATTGTTTCCATAAATATTTATTAAGCTTTAACTTTGAAATCACCATAAAAGGATGGTATGTATATGTAAAGAAATGTATATGTATTTTTTTTCAAAAGTATATTGCTAACATGTGTGAAACAAGCTTAGAAACAGGATTGAGTGAATCCTCTGTCATTTTTGATAATTCTTCAGCCATTACTGCTTGTTTAATTGGCAAGTCCTGACAAGGCCACACTTCCTTGTGATCACTACCATAGTTTGAGTGTAGTTTCCATGCATGGAGAATGGGGCTGTTAAAAAGCCAATGGACTGGGTGTCTTCCATCATTCTTTAATAACTCTACTTCTCTCTAAGTAAGGATTTTTCTACTTGTTCATAGGTTTGAGTTGGTACTTAGGATGTGACCCTAGTGAGTCTTCCAACTAATAGATGAGTCAGATATTAAGACAGACTCAGGGCATCCAGAACCTCTTTGTCTTCCTGAAAGAACACTGAAGAAGGACAACTAAAGACAAAGGAAAGGATGAGTGAGTGATGGTAATTTTCTCATGGAGAAACAAGATTAATAACTTTAGAACTCTATGTAACAAATGCATTGAACCCTTTTCTTCTTTTCCTCATATATAATCCTACATATATAACGTGCATTAATGAAAATGATAAATAATAGATGAGAAATAAGTTTTCAGTTCTTTAAACATTTATGTTATAAAGTGTTAACTAACATATGCTCATTTCTTTAAGGGCATTCAGTGCCTCTGGGGAGAGATTCAAAATATTTACATGGTATATTATTAAATATTAAATATACCATTAAATATATCACATAAAGGTAAACCAAGTGAAGCATGTGCTTCTTGTTCTATCAACATTTACATACACATATGTGTACATATAGCATACAGCATATGTGCAGGTTTAATTGTATTTTAAACATACACCTATCCATATGAGTATGCATGTAGATAGTATGTATGCGTATATATGGGTAGACATGTTTATGTATACATACATTATGTATGAAGGGCATGTTGTGTGTATGTATTTGTTTATATGCTTATATGCACGTATATATACATATAGCATAAATATTATCTGCATGCATATTTATAGATATGCCAGTTAAAATTTATGCATGCATATGTATATGTGTATTTATGTAGATATAAATATGTATACCTGCATATGTATACAAAAATAAAAATTATGTTATAGATTCATTTTTTCACCTGTAAGTATCTAAAGAGTCAATAAGGCATAGTGGATAGGGAGCTGGTTTCAGTCAGAAAAATTTGGGTTCATGTTCCATCTCTGACACATACGATGTGACCTTTAAGTTTTTTAATCTCTCAGTGACCTAGGCAACTCTAAAATTATAGGTTGCATAGAAGGTGCTGACATGAATTGTGGAGAAAATTTTCCTACCTGGGATTTCTTGATACATGATTAAAATAACAGATCTAATCCCTATCCCAATATTTACCTAAAATTTCTCTCTAATATAGGTGAAGTATGTGCAGAAAGCATTTTTCACATTGCCAAAGAATCTATCCCTGGGTTTCTTTAAATATAAAAACCTGAAGAAAGCAGAAACAATTTTTACAGCTAGTGTTTCTGATAAAGGACTCATTTCTAAAATATGTAGAGAACTGAGTCAAATTTATAATAATACAAGTCATTCCCCAAATGATAAATGGTCAAAGAATATGAACAGGCAGTTTTCAGATGAAGAAATTACAACTATCTATAGTTATATAAAAATGCTCTAAATCACTATTGATTAGAGAAATACAAATTGAAACAACTCCAAGGTATTACCTCATGTCTATCAGATTGGCTAATATGACAGAAAAGAAAAATGATAAATGTTGGAGAGGATATAGGAAAATTGGAACACTAATGCATTGTTGGTGGAGTATGAATTGATCCAACTATTCTGGAGAGCAATTTGGAACTATGTCCAAAGGGCTATAAAATTGTGCATATCCTTTGATCAAGCAATACTACTACTAGGTCTCTATCACAAAGAGATCATAAAAAATAGAAGAGGACTTACACATACAAAAATATTTATGACAGCTCTTCTTGTGGCTGCAAAGAATTGGAAATTGAGGGGATGCCCATCAATTGGGAAATGACTGAACTAGTTGTGGTATATAAATGTAACGGAATACTATTTTGCTATAAGAAATGATGAGCAAGCAGATTTCAGAAAAACCTGGAAAGATTTATATGAGCTGATGCTGAGTGAAGTGAGCAGAAGCAGTAGAACATTGTGTGATGATCAACTAAGATAGACTTAGCTCTTCTCAGTAATGCAGTGATCTAAGACAATTTCAAAAGACACATGATGGAAAATGCTATGCGCATCCAGAGAAAGAGCTATGGAGTGTGAATGCAGATTGAAGCATATTATTTGTTCTTTTTTTTCTGTTTTGTTTTGTTTCTTCTTTCTTGTGGTTCTTCCTATTGGTTCTAATTCTTTTTTACATGACTAATGTGAAAATATGTTTAATAGGAATGTATATTTAAAGCCTCTATCAGATTGCATGCTGTCTAGGGGAAGGAGGAGGAAAAGAAAGGGGAGAAAATAAAAAAAAACTCAAAAGTTTATGGAAGTGAATGTTGAAAATGAAAAATAAATTAATGAATGAAAAAAAAGACTCCTGATGGAAAATGCTATCCATGTCTAGAGAAAGAACAATGGAGTCTGAATGCAGATCAAAGTATACTATTTCACTTATTTCTTTCTCATGGTTTTTCCCTTTTGTTCTGATTCTTCTTTCACAACATGACTAATGTGGAAATGTTTAATATGATTGTACACATATAACCTATATTAGATCGCTTGCTGTCTTGGGGAGAGGGAAGGGAGAAGGAAGAAGGGAGTAAAAATTGGAACTCAAAGTCTTATAAAAATGAATGTTGAAAACTAAAAATAAAAAAAAATAAAAAGATACCCTATTTTTTAAAAAATTTGATTAAATCTCCTGTCATAAATCTGCCTTCAAGAGAAAGTTGAAGGCACAATGAATAGAATGGCTGGCCCTGGAGTCAGGAAGGTCTGAGTTACATTAAAACTCAGATACTTAATAATTGTGCGACCCTGGGCAAGTTACTTAACCTCTACCTCCATTTTTTCAACTGAAAAAAAAAGGAGGGATAATTGCACCTAATTTGTATTGTTGTTGTAAGGTTCAAATGAGATAATATTTGTAACAGTGTTTAGCAAGTATCTGGCACATAAGTAAATACTTATTCACTTTCCATTATTTTCCCTTTCTAAAATGTGATTTTTTTTTCAAGAAAGCGTCTCTGATAACAAAGGAAAAATGCCTTCCCCTCAATTTTTTTTTTTTTTTGGTGAGGCAATTGGAGTTAAGTGACTTGCCCGGAGTCACACAGCTAGTGAGTGTAGTGTGTTTGAGGCCAGATTTGAACTCAGGTTCTCCTGACTCCAGGGCTGGTGATCTATTCACTGTGCCAACTAGCTGACCTTCTTTTTTCTTTTCTTTTCTTTTCTTTTCTTTTCTTTTCTTTTCTTTTCTTTTCTTTTCTTTTCTTTTCTTTTCTTTTCTTTTCTTTTCTTTTCTTTTC
>NW_020947390.1:730242-816881 GCF_900497805.2 Vombatus ursinus
TCTTTTCTTTTCTTTTCTTTTCTTTTCTTTTCTTTTCTTTTCTTTTCCTTTTCTTTTCTTTTCTTTTCCTTTTCTTTTCTTTTCTTTTCTTTGCCAATATATCTTTACACATTAAAAATGCATCTAGGAATTTAATATTTTCTTATAATTTGAAATCAGATAAATAGGAAAAAGCATTCAAAGAAGTTGATTTTGGAACAAATGAAAGGATATCAGAGTTGGAAGGAACCTTAATTGACCACAGAATATCTTCTATAAAAGTGATATAAAACAGAAAAAGAAATGGAGGCCACTAAACTATATAGAAGCATTCCTATGAGCAGCATATTGACTTAATGAAGTACATGTTAATATAATCTGTGTTCTATTATATTTTAATTTATTTTCTAAAATGTTTCCCAATTATGTTTAAATGTTGCTTGGACTACACTTAGAATTGTTGTGGTTTTCACAACAGCATGATTGACATCCTTACTCTTACATCTTTATTTACTCCACTTACGTACTCCCTAGGCCATGCATACCTGACAATGGTTCCATTTCATTCATGATCTAACAGTGAAGGTTTGGAGGCAATAAGGCATATATTTGAATTCAAAATACATTTAATCTCAAAATTTTTATCTTTTTTTTTTAAACGAAAACCAAAAGCTTTTCTGTCTAGGAAACTTCCATATATATTACACAAGCTCATTTGAAAATTCCCATTTAAGAATGATCCTCTATAAAACTTTGCTTTGTTGCTCTATTCAGCACCATCATTCATTTGAGCAACATGTAAAGAAATTTTAACTGAAATGTTCTATTTTTCAACTTGCACTTTTTTTTAAGATGTGAAGATAAATCAATTTGAAAAAAACGAACAAAAGAAATCATAGAAAGTAGATCAAAGAATGAAAATATAAATTGGCTAATAAATAAATATTAAATTGAATTAAACTGACTACATGGTGTGAATAACACATCAAAAAGGACATGAGACTCCATTGTCCAGTAGAACAAAAAAGCACTGGGATCTCCTGTGAATCAATGATTCTCAAACAAACTGTTTTAAAAAGTGATTTTGAGGACACTTTTCCTCTCACTTGCCTATTTACATTTTGCAAAATTTGCTTTGGGCAAGCTAGGCAACTTCAGAAAGAAGAAATAGTTAACTCTATACCCAGTGGGATCTCAAGCACCTAAGAAACTGATCTAGGTATTTTGTTGTTTAGTCATTTTCTGTCACGCTTGACTCTCCATGAACCCCTTCAGGGTTTTATTGGCCAACATATGGGAGTGGTTTGCCATTTCTTTCTCCAGCTCATTTTACAGATAAGGAAACTGAGGCAAACGGGATTAAGTGACTTGCCTAGGATCATACAGCTAGTAAATGTCTGGGGTCAGATTTGAACTCACAAAGATGAGTCTTCCTGACTCCAGGCCCAGCACTTTATCCACTGCGCCACCCAACTGCCCCCATCTAGGTACTGCTAGACACCACTTGTTTTGAAAGGAATCTCCAGCTTTTATTGGACTATAAACTCAATATGAGTCTACAGTATGGGTGACCTATAATGCAGTTAATAGGCAATAAACATCCATTAAGCACCTGTTGTGTAATGCCACCATTGTAAAGCATTATGAATTCAAATAAGAAAAATAGACATTCCCTAACCCCAAAGTCCCTTATAATCTAATTAAAGAAGACAATATAGGAAAGGAAACTGAAAAGGAAGTGTGAGGAAAGGGCCACCAGAGAGTAGGGGTAGGGGGTGGGGCAGTGTCAGGATGAAGGTGTGATTTTTGAGGAGTTGAAACCAAGTATAATAGGTGGTGTGAAATGAAGAGTTGGAAGAGAGAATTAGGAAGGAATTCATTGCTGTACCCTCCAGCCCTCCAATCAAAGGAGAGAAACAGTTAAGGGATCTGAGGAGGTGTTGAGTTGTTGTTCAGTCCTTTTTAAGTCTTCATGATGCTGTGGACCATAGCACACCACTAGTGTCCAAGGGGTTTTCTTGGCAAAGATACTATAGTTGTTTTCCATTTCCTTCTCCAGTGGATTAAGGAAAACAGAGGTTTAGTGACTTGACCAACATCACGCAACTAAGTTCCAATATGGACTCAGGTCTTCTTGACTCCAGGTCCAGTGCTTTGTCTACTGAACTACCTAGCAATCTGCCTAGCAATCTCTGTGATGATGAGATTTCTAGTGATGGACTTATCATGGGAGAACTCTGATGTTCCTGCAAGTGAAACCAAACAGAGCAGCTGAAAATACTAACATTGTAATTTTAAAAATTAACATTCTCTTTAGCTGCATTAATGGAAGGATAATGTTCAAAACAGTAGTTGACTGTCAGGCCCACTGTTTTCTGACTCCTTCAGACCACATCTGAAATCTTCTGTTCTGTGTAGGCACTACATTTTAGAAAGAATATTCACAATCTGGAGGACACCCAGAAAATTTCAACCAAGATGGGGAAGGAAGGGACCACAATTCCCTACCATATCATAGATTAGTTAAAGGAACTGGAGATATTTAGTCACAGGAAGGTAAGACTCAGTTGTAGGAGAAAATAGCCGTCTTCAATGAGTTTAAGAAATCATCATATGGAAGAGGAATTAGATTTGGCTCCTGAAAAACCAAGCAGTATATAGCATTTTAAGGTTTATTAATAAACAGATAACTAAATGAATAATTAAATTGAAAAAAATTTATTAAATACCTGCAATGTTATAGGCATTATGCAAAGTGCTAGGGATATGAAAAGAAGCAAAAGACAGTCCCTATCCTCAAGAAGCTTGCAATCTAATATTATTATTATTAGCAAAAAAATAACGCTAACGTAATTTTGTATAGAGTTTTTATGTTTTGCAAAACACTTTAACCAGAATCTTTTGAGGTAAGAAGTGGAAGTATTGCCATGCTCTTTTTACATATGTGGATCCTGATACACAAAGAATAAAAGTGGCTTGTCCAGGTTCACAGAACTGGCCCAAAGCAAAACAGGATTTACACTCGGCCTTGTGATGACAAAATCAATTTTCTTTCAACGATGTCATGCACCATTAGTCATCATGGCAATAATAGCTATAGAATGATTCTCAATTTCTAGGTAAATCTAATGAGAAATTAATCATTGTGAGAATTTTAGTCAGATCAGATTATTGGAGGTTGTAGAGTAATTTTGATTAACTAGATTTGTGCCTCTCCTTCTACTTTACCCATTAACTTTATAATTAGAAAGCAGATGTTACAATGATCTTAAAAAAAGGTTTGTAAGCTTGTATATCTTTAAAGTGTTTAGGGAAGTGTTTAGGAGATGAAAACAGATATATATATATATATATATATATATATAGAGAGAGAGAGAGAGAGAGAGAGAGAGAGAGAGAGAGAGAGAGAGAGAGAGAGAGCCATACTCAGCTTCTCAATTGTACATTTGTGCCAACTTTCAATTATCCCCTTTAATGGAGGGAGGTATTCAAATAGATATTCCAAAGTAATAAATGACCTCTAAATTGTTCCTTTTGACTAGGAAATGTGGTGTTTATTTACCCCAATAATCTTTCTACATTGTTTTAAATAATTTTAAAATTAATTTCTATTCTCATCATGGGATTCAGGTGTAGGTTAAATGGCAGGGGAGGATACTATAAATTAAAATTATTAAATTTTAATAATTAATTAAAATAAAATTAAGATTAAAAGTATTTATTGACCAATTCTCACATGAATCATTTGTAGATAAGAAATCTTTTAAAATACATCTAAAACTTTTCCTGGCAAGAGAATTTTCTTGAGTAGTAATAGCGATTCATTTAAATTCATCAAAACCTTAAGAAGTTTGTACTGTGTGTAGAATACTGTTCTAGGGGCAGCCAGGTGGTGCAGTAGATAAAGAACTGGCTCTGAAGTCAGGAGGACCTGAGTTGAAATCTGGCCTTAGAACAAACACTTGACACTCACTAGCTGTGTGACCCTGGGTAAGTCACTTAACCCCAATTGCCAAAAAAAAAAAAAAAGAACACTGTTCTAGGTGCTGGATGGAGATGCAAATTTTAATGAGACAAGATCCTTCTTCCTATACTATTTACAGATTGACAGCCTAAGAGGTTCAAGGGAAAAATACACAATTAATCATAATATTACATGACAATTATATTAGAGAGATGTATAACAAAGAGCTTTGTGAGGTCTGGGGAAGGAAAGATTATTACTTACAAGGCAGACTAGGAAAGACTTCATGGAGTAGATATTTAAATTGAATTTATTCTTTTTCATTTATTTTTAAATGATAAAACATTTGTCCCAATTGCATATAAAAACAATTTTTAATATTTGTTATTAAAAATTTTGAGTTCAAAATTCTTTCCCCTCTCTTCTCCCTAAGACAGTAAGCAATATGATATAGTTTATACATGTGCAATTGTGCAAAGCATATTTATATATTAGTCATGTTGTAAAAAAAAAAAAAAACACACAGACTAAAAATGAACAAAAAACAACCAAACATGAAAAAATAAAGAAAGTGAAAACAGTATGCTTTGATCTGCATTCAGACTCCATCAGTTCTTTCTCTGGAGGTAGATAGCATATTTTAACAAGAGTGCTTTGGAATTATCTTGGATCATTGTATTGCTGAGAATAGCTAAGTCATTCACAGTTAATCATTGGACTATATTGCTGTTACTGTGTAAAATCTTCTACTGATTCTGCTCACTTCACTTGACATCAGTTTTTTTGTCTTCCCAGGTTTTTCTGAAGCCATCCTGCTCATAGTTTTTACAGCACAATAGTATTCAATCATAATCACATATGACAACTTGTTCAGCAATTGCCCAGTTGATAGAAATTTCCTCAATAGCCAAATCTTTGAAACCACAAAAAGGCCTGCTATAAATAATTTTGTACATTATAGGTCCTTTTTCCTTTCTTTTAATCCTCTCTTTGGGGTATAGACCTAGTAGTGGTAAAGCTGGATCAAAGGGTATGCACAATTTAATTACCCTTTGGACATAGTTCTAAATTGCACTCCAGAATTGCTCTCCAACTTCACCAAAAATTCATCAGTGCCCCAATTTCTCCATATCCCTTCCAACATTTATCATTTTCCCTTTTCTGTAATATTAGCCAATCTGATAGGTATGAGGTGGGACCTCAGAATTGTTTTACTTTTCATTTCTTTCATCAATTGTAATTTAGAGCATTTTTTCCTGTGATTATTGATAGCTTTGGTGACTTCATCTGAAAACTGCCTGTTGTTATCAATTGGAGAATAAATTATATCCTTATAAATTTGACTCAATTCTCTATATATGTCAAAAATGATCCCTTTGTCAGAGACACTATTAAAAAAAATTCCCCAGCTTTCTACTTTCCTTCTAATCTTGGCTGCATTGCTTTTGTTTGTGCAAAATTCTTTTTTTTTTAATTTAATGTATCAGAATTATCCATTTCATATTCCATAAAGCTCTCTATCTCATTTGGTCATAAATTCTTCCCTTATGCATAGATTTGACAGGTAAACTATTCCACGTTCCCCTAATTTACCTCATAGTATCACCCTTTATATCTAAATCATGTCCCCGTTTTTACCTTATCTTGGTATAGTGCAAGATGTTGGTCTATACCTAGTTTCTGCCAAACTATTTTCCAGTTTTCCCAGAACTTTTTATCAAATAGTGGAGTTTAAAGGAAAGTAAAGATTAAACAGAGAATTAAGGAGGAAAGAAGACATTAAAGACTTATGAGGCAATATAAACAAGAAGTACATAGAAGTGGAAGGAAGCCCAAGATATACTCAGAAGATAATGGATAAACCAATTGGATAGCATCGTAAGGAAAGGCAGGAGAAGTAGATTAATAAAGCTGGAAAGGTAGAATGGTGGCAGATTGTGGCAAAGTCTTGAATGTTAGCCTAAGCAGGTTTTTTTTTTTTGCTTTATTTTGTTTTGTTTTTTAAGTAAGAGACAGCACAGTATACTGGAAAGAACTTTGACCTTGTCATCAAAGACAGCATCTAATCTTAAATTTGATATTTATCAGCTGTGTGGCATTATGAAAATTATTTAACCCCTTTGAAGCTTAATTTCCCCATCTATGAAATGGAGATAAATATTTATCGTGCTATAATTGAGAGAAATTAGATGTGGCTGACCCCACCATCACCCATGGGATGCAATATAGATGAATTTACTCTTCTCTTCAAGGTCCCTCAACCCAGTAGGGTTCCTATATGTCATTTTTCTAAGCAATAAACTCCAGTGGCTCCCCATTGCCTCCAGGAGCAAATACAAAATTCGCTGTTTGGCATTGAGCCCTTCATCACCACCTAACCCCCTCCTACTTTCCAGTCCTCTCACACTTAATGCCTAATGGGTCCTCTTAGATCTAGTGACATTGATCTTAAGTGTTTGCCCAGGGTCACATAGCAATACAATTCAATCAACATTTATTAATTGTCTACTATATGCTAGGCATTGTGCTAAGCACTACTGATACAATTCATTTAAAAAAAGTCTGTACCCTCCAGGAGCCTTAGAGGGGAGGCAACACATAAAAGGAGGCAGAAAAGGAGGGAATAGAACAGGATACTCTGGGTACCCAGCTCAGGGATATCCTGTTTTATGGAGTTTAAACAGGTAGAGGAGCAGATGCAGGGTGAAGAGAACTGTGTTCAGTTTCTGCCCTCTTTAAAGATAGGCATTGGGAGGAGTTTGGTTTTCCGCTCTCTAGCCCTCTAATCAGAAGAGAGAAGAGGTTGAAGGAGATGGAGTCCATGAAGGCTTGAATTAGCAACCTGATGGTGAGGTTAGAAGTGAAGAGCATATCTTGGGAGGTGTGTCTTGTTCCACCGAGTTGAAACTAGGCAGAGCAGCAGATGCAGAATGGAGAGATCCATAATGAGACAGTGACACATAGCGGGGCTGTGATCCGAAATCAAAGTGTCTAGCTCCAACCCCAGCACAATTCAACATTACTGTTGTGCTATAGAGAATCTGGGATTCTCCCATGTTAAACTACCATGTATTTGTCCTTCATTACAGTTCCAGAAGATATGATTTGGCCCCAGACATGTGCAAGTGACCTGGAGAGCCTCTGGCAGACCTGATTGTAAGATTCCCTTCCCTTAAGGATTCCAGAACTTTTAGGGGAATACAGGGAAGACTTTCTAGCATTCTCTAAAACAAATTACAGCATTCATAATTCACAGAAAGGATTCTGCATTTTTTAATTTCTTCTCACTAAGGTCAACCTTTTATGTTAGCTGGAAAAATGGAGTTAGCCAGACAAATCCCTATCTAAAATCTGATCTCATGACCCTTTTAATCCTACTCTATAATTATTCTGCCCTTCCAACATGTGGAATAGTTTTGTCTCAAAGTTTAGGACCAACCAATATTTTATTCTATGGCTGGTAGGGACATATTATAATTTAATAATAGGATTACATTGGCTGACCTCACTTATAAGTAATTCCCTTAAATTGTTACTTGACTTATTTCCATATTTAATTTTATCATCCTAAACTCTAGGGTAGTTCAAGGGTATGTTTGTATATTTGCTTATTAATTAATAAAGTTACAACCTTAGCTCAAGTCCCAACCCAAACTCATTCAATATTTTTCAACCATCCTTTCTAAATAGTAGTTAGCCTTATCACTCTAGACAATGCTGTTAACCTCCTAAAATAAATATTAAAATTATTAACCATTAAATCAATTATAAAGCAGACATGGATAATTATAATATTTTTTGTGAAAATATTCACAGCTTAAATACTCATCATAATGGGCAGATGATTTATCTTCACTTGTGAAAATGCAATCTCACATTCTGGTTCAGTCAGAATAATAGAATATCTTCATTAAAATGATCTTTATTCTCTTCACAAAATAAAGATTACAACAGTTTCATAAAGAAAGATCTTGCGTTCATCTTTCTCTGTGTTCTCTCTGAATCTTTCCAGATATGACAGGAAAACAGTTTCTTCAATTTTTTTTCAAGCCCTCATTATTCATCAGCCTTTTTTTCCAGGCTCATTCCTCAAAAAATTAAATTACCTTTATAATGTTTCTTCATAAAGTAAAAGTTAAGGCAATTCTAGCAAGAAGGAAGTTTCTCCTCACCTTCTTTCTCTCTTATCTTTTCCACAGATACTTTCTCAATCTTCATATAGCAAAATTAACACCCCTCCTTCCCTCACTCCCTCCCCTACTCTCTGATAACACAAGGAGAAGGACCTCATAGAATGATAGTTATATAGGTAAGGCCTGGAGTCTATGTTCCAAAAAGTGACAATTTATACAGCCTCCAAAGGACAATCTTTTGAAACAGGTTCTATACTTCAGTGGGATAAAGGATTTGTTATTTCATTAGTAGTCCATCCATGATGGTCACCATTTCAGTAGATTATCATTATGAGTTCCTGCCTATGATAACGACATCAAAAAGGCTAGCCGATGAACAGTCATTAGATGATGACCCTCTCTTAACTTGACTAGGCTAGTGTTTGGACTGCAGAAATACATATAGTCCATTGTTGCCCCTGAGTTCAAAAACATATCTTCGTAAGACCTGCCAAAACTAATGCTCACTTGGCATATCCATTTAATCAGATTAAAAAAGCATAAAGAACATGGGATTACAATCAAAGGAACCAGAGTCACTCTTGGGAAAGTCAGTTAATATTTCAGTGCCTCAGTTTGATCATCACTAAAAGGGAGAGCTGGATAAAATAACTTTTAAGGTCCCTTTCATATCTTAGGCTATGATCTTACCTCTGTCATTTATCATCAACCAATCAAGAATCAAAAATTTATTCATCATCTAATATGTGCTAGGCACTGGGGATGAAAAAACAGCAGTGAAACAATCCCTGCCCTTCAGGCTTTTATAATCTGAGATTAGTTCCTATCTACCCTATATATCTTTCCATAGTTATTTAAATGGTGTTTCCTCCATTATTATGTGAGTTCCTTGAGAGCTGGGACTATTCGTGCCTTTCTCTATATTATCAAGACTTAAAGAAATATTTGAAACATAGTCAATTCCTATTGAATGATTGTTGACAGACTGACTATTTTAGGGAGCAAAACTTAAATACACAGCATAGATACAAGAGAATTTTGAGGGGAAGGCATTGTCAGATGAGGGATCAGGAAAGGCATCTTATGGAAGGTGTAATTTGAGTTTATCATTGAGGGAAGTTAGGGACCTTAAGTGGAGGAGGTGAAGATGGAATGCTTATGCCAAAACAGAATAAAGAGCTAGAGA
Organism: Vombatus ursinus; assembly: GCF_900497805.2. Lineage (NCBI taxonomy): Eukaryota > Metazoa > Chordata > Mammalia > Diprotodontia > Vombatidae > Vombatus > Vombatus ursinus. The sequence goes on from NW_020947390.1 coordinate 739,505, forward strand.
GCTTATGAGGAAGAGTAAAAATCCAATATGGTTTCATTAATGTGAGGGATGGTAATTGAAATTTTAAAAAAATTGACTTCAGTGACCTAATTCTTTTTCCCTTTTGGAAATTTCCTCCTATTAATTCCCAGTATTTTTTCATGCTGTTCTGATGCCTTCTATCTGACCTTCAACAGAGAAAGAACACTTGAACCTGCCTTCATCCTGTATACTATCCTCAATCCTTTTTTCCTCTCCCTTTCCTTTTAAAATAAAACTATCAGGTCCCATTCCTTTAGGGTCCTGCTTTCTGCTGATAAAAACTCATTAATGGGTTAATTTCCTAACCCCTCCCAAATACTTACATTGGAAGTATTTGGGGTCAAAATACCTTAATTCAGAAAGCTAGAGCTAATGAGCAAAAAAGTTCAATCCCCCTGGCTGGTTAGAGATAAAAATACCTTTGAGGAAACACACCTTTGAGGGCCCTTCAAATCACTCCAACCTCAAAGACCTACCACCCCTGCAATATGTGGTATGAATGCTATGCATATTTTCACTATTTTTAATAATTGAAGGCTAAAATCTAGAAATTGTTCTTTTTATATAAAACTTTTATCTTCTTTATCATCATCATTATCATTTTTATCCACATCAAATGACAGGTGCTTTCAGTGTATAAGGAAATTAAAGTTTAAAAAAAAAGTACAGTTAGTTTGTAGACAGGAAACCGTATCTATTGCAACCCCCTTAAGGCTCAATTTTTCTTTTAAAGACAAAAGTAGGGTAACTAAGAGTCAACCATACTAAATTCTAAAACAAAAATTACATTGTGTAAATGTTATCAGGAACCCAATGGAGAATATATCATTATCCAGATTTGGTCATATTAGTTGAGTTACAATTTTAGTGAAAGCCTTTTTTAATTTGGCAGGATTTGATGCAAGAAAATAATTAGATTCTTTATTTGGTTTTGAATTAAGCTTCTATTTTTAAATGCCAACCTACATCAACATTGAAAAGAATCGAAGTATCCTTATTTAAATCACTGACAAACATAAATAGAAAATGAGAGTTTGAGTTAGGAAGAACTCTGGGAAGATTTACTATACTTATTATTATGCTGTTAACTAAGTCAGGAGAAGATTTCTTATGCGACTGAAAACAAGTGCATGGGGAAATATGAAAGGTACTGTAATTGAAATCACAGACCTTCTGTACAAACTTGGAAACAGATAGACTGGGGGAAGTAGGGAAACATAACAACACGCACTTGACAAAGCAGATGGACTAAAGGTAGGAGGAAAGAGAGAAGAATCCAAAGATTTCTGTACCATTCCTTACCCTGCCATTTAGTTGAAATCATTTTTTTTTTTACAAAAATCCTCTCCACAATTGGTCTGAAAAATTAATTCAGTTTCTACTTGATGTTAAGTCAATATGCATTTATTTGTCAGTTAGGCAGCATTTATTAATCACCTACTATGTGCCAGGTATAATGCTAACAGTCACATATACAAAGAAAGGGAAAAAAAACAAACAAACAAACAGGAGCAAGGCAGTCTCTGTTCTCAAGAAGCTCACATTCTAACCAGGTGAAATAACAGGCCAAAAAAAAAAAGATATAGACAAGATAAGTTAGAGATAATCTATAAATGAAAGGAACCTGGCATTAATAGGATGCTTAGTAAACATTTTTGGTAGAAGCTAAAATTTTATCTGGGACTTAAAGCTTCCAGGGAGGCCACTAGATCCCTCAACACTGGTAGTGAAACTCAGAAGAGGACTCTAAAGGCAAACACATTTTGGTATTGTGCACGCATCTATCAGGAGACTCCTGGAGACTTCTGATCTTTTTTTTTCTTCCTTCCTTCCTTCCTTCCTTCCTTCCTTCCTTCCTTCCTTCCTTCTCTCCCTCTCTATCTCTCTCTCTCTCGCTCTCTTTTTCTTTCTTTCTGTCTTTCTTTCTTTCTTTCTTACTTTCTTCTTAGGAACAAATTCATTCATCCAATTGAATATCTAAGGACTTTCCTTCCATAAATGCAATCTCCAGAGTGAGATCTCCAAATTCAGGCTAGTGTTGAATTTGAGCAAAGTAAATAAGAAGTCCCCTTAAGGTATTACAGCTTTGGAATCTAAGCTTTGAGGAAATGTAAGAAAGTCAACACCAACACTGACAATAATATGATAGAAAAGTTTTGGAATACTTTTCTTTAGTTTGAAAAGATTCAGTTAGGCAATAAATACTAATTAAGGCAGTGTTATGTTATCAGGCACTATAATAAGTAATGAGGACACAAAGAAAGGGAAAGACTGTCCCTGCTTTCAAGAAGCTCACATTCTAATGTGGAAGACAACATGCAAACAACTATGCACATTCAAGTTGCACACAGGATAATGTGGAAATAATCAACAGAAGGAAGGCAGTAGAATTAAGAGGGTTTGGGAAAGGTTTCCTAAAGGAGGTAAGATTTTAGTGGGGACTTGAAGGAAGCCAGAGGGCAGAGATGAGGACGAAAAGTACTCAAAACATGGATAACCCCAGACTATGGAACTGGAATGTCTTCATCAAAGAAAAACCAGCAGACCAGTGTCACTGCATTGCAGAGTAGCTGTGGGGGTGAAAGTGAGAGGTGTAAGCTGTGAGAAAATTAGAAAGGTTGGCGTTGGAGCAGGTTATTAGGTCTTTAAAAATTCAACCAGAAGATTTTATATTTAATACCGGAGATGATAGGGAGTCACTGATTTTTTTAATTGAAGAACAGGAATGACAGCCAGATCTGTGCTGTAGGAGGATCACTTTGATAGCTAAGTGAATGAGATGCCAGAGTAGGGAGAGACTTATGGCAGGGACACCAACCAATTATTGGATATTGCAATAATCCATGTGAAGGAGGATAAGGGTCTATACCAAGGTTGCAGAGGAGAGAAGTAGACATACATGAGAGATATTATGAAAGTAAAATTGTCAGGATGTGGCAACAGACTGATATGTGGGGTGATAGAGAGAATGAGGAGTTGAACTTGCAACACTGGGTGACTAAGAGGATGACAGTGCAATCAGCAAGTTTTGACAGATTTTCAAGGTGACTAAGTAATTATATTAAGTTTTATCCATCATTCATAAACCCATTAGAGTTAAACCAACTAGTAAATGAATCAACATTTATTAAACACTTACTATATGCCAAGCACTGATTTGCTAAACACTGGGCATTCAGAAAGAAGCAAAAGAAAATCTCTGCCCTTAAAAAGTTTACAACCTAATGGGTGAGACAATATGGAAACAAATATATATAAAGCAAGCTATATACAGTATAAATAGGAAATAATTAACAAAGGGGAGGCATTGGAATAAGAGGGGTTGGGGGGAAAGGCTTCCTGTAGAATGGTGAAGTTTTCCTGTAGATGGAATTTTAGTTGGGACTTAAAGTGAGTCAGGAAGGTTAGTAGTCAGAGGAAAGGAGGGAGAGCCTTCCAGGAATGGAGGACAACCAAAGAAAATGCCCAGAGCCAAGAGCTGGGGTATATTCTTAGTGGAAGAGCTAAGAGACCAGAGTCACTGGATCAAAGAGTACATATTAAGGAGTAAGGTATAAAAAGATTACAAAGGTAGAAGAAGGCTAGATTATAAAGAGATTTGAAAGCCAAGTGAAAAATAAATATATAAATTATACATAAAAGCCAGTGTTTACTGAATTGGGGGAGGGTGTTATGGCAAGATTGGACCTGTGCTTTAGAAAAATCACATTTGTGGCTGAATGGAGGATGGACTTGAGTGGGGAGAGACTTGAGGCAGGCAGAATCAACATCAGACTATTATAATATATTGTCCAGATATGAGGTGATGAAGGTCTGTACTAAAGTGATGACAGTGTCAGAGTAGAGTAGGAATGTATTCAAGAGATGTTGCAAAGGAAATATTGGCAGCCTTTGGCAACAAATTGAATATGAGGAGGGTAAGAAAGAGTGAGAAATCCAGGATGAATCCTAAGTTGTGAGTTTGAGGGACTGAGAGGATGATTTTGCCCTCTTTAGTAATAGCAAAGATAAGGAGATTGTGAGGTTTAGAAAGAAAAATAATAAGTTCTGTTTTTGGATATATTGAGACTGAGATGTCTATTGGGCATCCAGTTGAAGATACCTAAGAAGCAATTGGAAACATGGGACTGGAGCTCAGCAGAAAGTTTGGAGTAGCACAGGTAGATCTGAGAATCATTAACATAGAGATGATAATTAAATCCATGGACACTCATGAGACTACCAAGTGAAGTAGTATAGAGGGGAAAAAAGGAAAAAGCTCAGGAAAGAATCCTGAGGGACTTCTACAGTTAGTGTGTGTGATCTGGAAAAGGATGTAGCAAAGGAGTGGTGACATAGGTAGGAAGTGTGAACCCTGAACCCCATGAACCTCAATTTATTTATTCTAAGAAAGAGACAAACAAAATCAGGGTACATGTGCCCATGGTTTAATTTCTCTCAAGCTGGCTTGACATGCATTGTATGGGAGTTCAGTCCAAAACTGAACCTCCTAAAGGGGCAAGTTCAGAACTGGCCCTGTTTGGGCTTTTGGGGTACAGCCTTATATGCCCTTCAAAGAGTAAGTATTCCCAAAGGGTGCCAATCAACTGTGATTGGTCAACACAGTAGAATGTGGGTCATATTAAAATGAGGTCTTGAGTATGTGCTTTAGATTACTTCGTCTACAGGGGCCAGTGTTGCCCACCATCAAAGAAAATACCACCCCCATCTTGGGAGTCTGTCTCTACCCAAACATGAGTAGGATAAAATCAATTCAGGTCTGGGTTGGAGGTTGACCAAGATAATGCAATCTCATTATCAGAGATGTCCTTCTGAACAACTTTGGTCAGAAGGTTCTCAGGGTGGAACTCTTGAGTGTCCAAGACACAGATTATCAAGAGAAATCATTTTTCACAGAAGAAAACCAGAAGAAAGTAGTGTCCTGAAAAACTGTAGAGAAGAGAGTATCAAGGAATGGAAAGTGATCAACAGTGTCAAAGACCTGCAGAGGAATTAAGGAGAATGAGGAAGATTGAGAAAAGGCTATTTGATTTGGAAACTAGGAAATCTTAAGTACCTTTGAGGGGAAAAAACAAAACAAAACAGTATTTGAGGAATGATAAGATCAGAAGCCAGAATGTTAGGATTTAAGAGAGGGAGAAGAGAAAAAGTGTAAGTGTGTGGCAGACAGCCTTATTTGGGGAGTTTAACTACAAAGGGAAGAAGAAATATATGATGATAGTGGGGATAGAAGGATGAAGTGAAGGTTTTTCAGGCTGGGGAAGACATAGGCATGTTTGTAGATAGTATAAAATTAACCACTAGACAGGTAGAGATTGAAAATAAATGAAAGAATGGGGATGATGGGGTGGGCATGGGGGGAGAATCTGTTGAATGAGACAATAGGAATAGGAACATTTGAACAAGTAGAGGGGTTAGCTTCAGTTAAAGAGTAAGGCTTCTTTGTCATGTGAGACAGGAGTCAAAGAAGATGTGGCCGAAGGCAAGTGAGTGACAGGAGATGAAGAAGAGGATAGAAGAGAGCTTTCATAATGAATAACCTCAATTTTTTTTCTATAAAATTTGAGGCAAAGTTCTCAGCTGAATGAGTGGGAGATGGGGGGAAGGAAGGTTTGAGAAAGCATCAAAAGGTTTAGAAGAGCTACTACGTAGAGTGGAACAGTGAGTTGATAAGTGAGATATGGTAGGATTGCCCAGTGGCAGTGAGAGCCCAGTTGGGCTGGTGTAACAAAAATTTGTATTAGACCCAATCTGAATAGTTGTGTGATTTGCTCCACCTTCCTTCAGCAGCAAGTCCACAGGAACAAAAGAAACGAATAGTGGGAGTTGATGTAAGGTTGAAGTTTGATGTGACAAAGAAAGAAAAAAAAAGTAAGAAACAAAATAATGTCAATGTGATTTATTGCTAAGGTAAATTTTTGTTATCACTTAATTAATAAATAATTATTGAGCACTGCATATAATCTGAACTGGTCACTGCTAGCAAGATTGGATATTAATTTGAATGAGAAAGTTCTAGAGCTCTCTGGGTATAGGCAGATTGGTAAGTAATTGTTGTTGACATTGTGAGCCTTTCAAGGGCTTTGTTTTTTTCTTCATTTTATCATCTTCTGAATGCCTAACAGTAATTTGCACATAGTAGGTGTGAAATAAGTATCAGTTGATTGAAAGACAAGGCACACAATGCTTCTGACAGGTGACCACTTTCACTCTAAAACTATACCTCTTTTGATATTCTGACAGTTTATTTTTTCCTTTCAGGTAAAAAGCCTCACTTAGTTGTTAATGGTCTCTGACACTTCTCTTTAATACCTGCTAATCTTACTTTTAACAATGAGCTGGTGCCTAAGTAACAGAGGATGAATACAAAAGCATGGCATGGTCCTATAAGAATACAGTAAGGGCTGCTAAAACTCAGTATAAGTTGATGCTTGCTAAGAAAGCTAGGGATAAATAAAAGGTTTTTCTCTTTTCAATATTTTGATCTCCTTCATTTTTATATCACCTACATTTCTCATTATGTCAGTTTGTTGATGTGAGGAGAAACCTTAGAGTTGTTTTGTTCTTTTCTTATTTTTAATGGTAAGTATCTTTCATAGAGTTTTAATGGTTTGATATTTTTGTTATGAGAACTTTGTTCATTTCTTCACCCCCTGGAGGAATGGCTTTTGATCTAATGTATTTGTATTGGTTCCCTATAGATTCTGGATATCAGATACTTATCAGAAATATTTGATATGAAGATTTGTTTCCCCAATTGACTGCATCACTTTTAAAATATGAGTTCTTTTTTTTAAATATCACCTATATTTACTAATGTATCTTTCCACCACCCTTACCAAAGAGCCATAATAACATTTTTTAATAAAAGAGGAAGTTAAAAATGCATTAAGTTAAAATCAGCATATTGAACCTATGTGATTTTATATGCAATATTTGACATCTATGGTCCCATGCCTCTACAAAGAAAATATCTGAAATAACTTAAATAACATAAATCTTCTTTAAGGTCAAATGTGGTCACAATATTTTATAGAACTCAATTTAAATTGTTTTCTTTTTCTTATCCTTTCTGTTTACATTATTGTAGCCATCGTGTATATTGTTTGCCTAGGTCTGCATCCATCTTTCATTTTGTATCAGTTGATATAATTGTTTCCTTTCTTCTCTGTATTAAACATATCCATAACTTCTTGCAGTATAGTAATACCATTACACTCATGTGCTACAAATTGTTCAGCTATTACTCTGATGAGCATTTACTTTCTAGTTTTTAGTTTCTAGTTTTTTGCTATTACAAAAAGTGATATTATAAATATTTTAGTCTATCTGAGTCTTCTTTTTTTGTGTTGTTTTATTTTGTTTTGTTTTGTTTTTTAATGGACCTTCTTAGGGTAAATGCATAGCAGTGAGTTTTTCAGGTCAATTGGTATGTATAGTTTAGTACTGTTATTTGCATAATTTCAAATGACCTTCCAGAATATTTTACCAATTCCCATTTTCACTAATAATTCATTGATGTGCCTGTCTTTCCATAATCCATCCAACATTAACTATTATTAACTTTTGTCATTTTATAGATTTTTTGGCATGATGTGAAATATCTATGTTGTTTTGATTTACATTTCTATTATTATTATTACTGATTTGGATAATTCCTTCATAAGTTTGTTCAATCTCTGAAATTCATTTGCAAATTTTTTGTTCATATTCTTTGACCATAAAGTATAAGAAGACTGAAAAAAGTATGTATGTGTGGGAGGGAAATAGGAAAAGCTTGGTTATAAAGGGCTTTGAATGTCAAACAGAGATTCTGTATTTGATGCTGGTGTTGAGGTCAAATTGGGAGAAAGTGGTTGGACTGTGAAAGAAGTCACCTAGACATTCTCTTTAGCCATCAAGAGCTTTTATTTATATGAAAAGGTCTTTCAGCAAAAAATCTAATTGAGGGGGCAGTTAGGTACACCGGCCCTGTAGTCGGGACGACTTGACATCAAATCCAACCTCAAACTCATAACACTCACTAGCTGTGTGAATCTGGGCAAGTCACTTAACCCCAATTGCCTCACAAAAAAAAAAATCTAATTGAGGCACTGATATATGGGGGCACCAGACTTATATAGAGGTTTCAGAATGATGATGTAGTTTTAGGGAGTTTTATGGGAGTTAAAGATTAACGACAGGATAAGAAAGAATTTTGTGACACAGGATAAGGGAAATGGTTGGTTAAAGATTAAGCACAGGACTGGGGGGAACACAGGATAAGGGAGACAAAAGCAATTCTTTTGGTACAGTTGAAGGAGAAGTTTTATGATATTTCAAGAAAAGAGAAGTATTTTAGGACATTCAAGTTACAGGATGAGCTGCAGAATGAGTCTCCGCCCTCCCCCCCAGGAGGGGCTTCACAAAGTACTGGAAAAGCAACCTTTAATATTCTTTTTAACCCTTAAGGTGTCATTTGCTCTATCCACATCACTAGAGGCAATAGGGAGCTACTGGAGTTTACTGAGTAGGGGTGGTAAAATAGTTGGACCTACACTTTAGGAAAATCACATTATTGGCTTAATAGATCTGGAGTGAGAAGAAACTTGAAGCAGGCATACTCACCAGCAGGCTCCAGGCATGAGGTGATAAAGGCCTACACTAGAGTGCTGGCAGTGTCAGAGGAGAGAAGGGGGCATATTCAAGGGATGTTACAAAGGTGAAATCAACAGACCTTGGTAACAAAATGAATGAGGGGGTAGTGGTGAGAAATGATGAGGAATCCAGGAGAACTCATAGGCTGCAAGTTTGAGAGACTGGGAGTATAGAGTTGCCCTCTATAGTAGTAGGAAAAATGAGAAATGGAGGATGGGGCAAGTAGGATTTAGAGGGAAAGATAATGAGTTTCATTTTAGACATATGGAGTTTAAGATGTCTACTGGACATCCAGGTTGAGATGTCTGAAAGGTAGTTGGAGATGTAAGATTGAAGATCAACATAGAGTTTAGGGCAGGATAGGTAGATTTGAGAATCATCAGCATAGAAATGATAATTAAATCCATGGAAGCTGATCAGATCATCAAGGTCACACAGCAATAAGGTGTTCTAGGTAGGATTTAGAGACATATCTTACTCCCAAGACAATATGCTATCCTCTATCTATCATTCAATCACCAAATATTTACTAAATAATTGCTGTGTCATAGATATTGAGCTAGTCACTAGGAATGTCCCTTCCCTCAAGGAGCTTAAATTCTATCTGGAGAAACAACATGTCTGTTACATACTGAAATAATTTTGTGTACAATTCGAAGATATCTATATATATATATATATAAATATATATATAAAATTAATACAAGATTAAATTTTTATTGTGAAGAAACTAGTAGCTGAGGGAACTGGGAAGGGTTTCATTCAGAAGGTAGCTCCAGAGAAGAGTTTTAAAGGAAACAAGGGATTTCAAGAAGCTGAGGTACTGAGTGTATACATTCTAGACATGGGGCACAGACAGTGTAATAGCACAAAGAGGAGAAATGGGAGTGCCGTGTGTGAGGAACAGCTACAATGACAGTTTGATCAGACTGATGTGTACTAAAAAGTGAGTAATATCTAAGATTCAAAAAGAAAGTCAGGACACTCCTGTCTCCCTCTGCTCTCCTCTCCTCAACTCTCTTCTGTCCCCCCACATATGCTTTATAAATATACATATGTACACATTGGAAGTGGGCTTAGCAGAAAAAAACAAACTAAAGAAACTCCATTTTATCTGTAGTTCCTCTGTCTTGACCCTGACCCCACCAATCTCCAACCTTCCTTATTACTGAAACAGCAAGGACAGTCTTATCTATTAGGGTGGAGTTACAAGAGATAGCTAACCTGCAGTCTTTCTTGTTATGCTTAGTAACAGGCCATAGACAGCTAAGGGGCACAGTGGATAAAAGACCTGGCATGGAGTCAGGAGAACCTAAGTTCAAAACCAGCCTTAGACACTTATTAACTGTGTGACCCTGGGCAAGTCACTTAATCCCATTTGTCTCAGTTACCTCTTCTGTAAATTAAGCTGGAGAAGGAAATGGAAAACCACTCCAGTGTCTTTCCCAAGAAAATCCCAAATGGGGTCATGGAAAGTCCAACACAACTGAAACAACTGAACAAGAACAATAAGCAACAGGCATGTCCAATCATGGGATACCACCACCCCTAATCCTGCCCTGCAAGCCCCCCAGCAACAGCTCTGTGCAATCCTGAGGTACCCTATACCCAATTCACATCCTATCTAAGTTGAAACCTCTATAAGCATTTGCTTTTCATTCCTTGGATGAGTCTTGGCTCATGATGGTGGGGCTCCCCTGCTTGCTAACTCAGTAAACCCTTGTTGGTTCTAAATTCATAGTACTGGGTTTGGGTTATGGTTTTGGTTTTGGGGTTTGGGTTTGGATTTGCTTCTTGCTTGTGTAGCACTGGCAATTTTACCTACGGGGGTGAGGGGAATAAAACTGTGTTTTTAAGACTTTTTCAGGCATGAAGCATAAACTGACATTATATTCTAATCTAAAGGGATATATAGCATAAAGGGTAAATTTTAAAGGAAGACTTTTTACCATTTGTACCTTCGAATTTTCAGGGTACTGTTACTGGTTATCTTGAATACATACCATTAAATTACCTGCATTCATTTTCTTTATCAGCAAAAGAAGAAAGTCTTCTCCTTCAAAACACCTCAAAAAGACAATGAAGGCACATTTGTTGAGTGCTTTGAGCAACCTGAAACAACAGTCTTTTATTTATATCAAGTGAATTACAGGGACCATGAGGAGCGATCAAGAACTCTGGCACTCAGAATTTTGTTTTTTTTTTTTTAATTTAGCTTAAAAAAACCTAAAAATGCAAGGGATATCAATACAGGGGAATGAAATACTTTCTAGATGTCCTCTATTACATATTGGGCAGCATAGTTATAAAAACGTAGTTGGGTATCAATTAAGTTTTAATTAATGTGATCATTGTATTTGTTTTTTTTTTAATTAAGCAGCTTTTAACTAAATTGAATTGCTTGTTTGCAAAGCTCAGAGAAATCGATATGTTGTGTTAACATTCTTTAGCATCTTAGGGTTCAGCAATAATACAATCTCATTTCCTCTAGAATACTCAGGTGGTCTCTGGGTTTAACATAATATACTTTTTTTTTCTAGATAATCTAACATAGCTTTACCCTATTTTGCTGGTGAAATTTCATATAATTTTCTTTCAATTTTATGTTGTGCATGATGACCTAAGTAGATAAAGAAACTCAGTTTCTCTCCTGCATAGAAGTGTATACATGTACAGTGTCAGCTGGACTTGTAACCTGTGGATGACTGGAGCTGAACAGAGCAGACTAGAGACTGTAGAGTCAGGAATTAAACAGAGGTTTAATTTCAAAGTGAAGGAAACAGTTTGCAAGCAAGGAGGGGATCTAGACACATGTGCTGGGGTCCTGCCCCTAGTGGGAGAGGGACCCGAGGCAGTGTGGGGAATCTCAATATCTACACCAATGGCTGCACAGTAAGCTGTAGTCCTGACAGTGAGGGCAACAGCAACAATGACACAAGTTGAATGCGGATTGAAGCATACCTATTTCACTTACTTTATTCTTTTTTCATGTTTTTTTTTCTTACGATCTGTTTCTTCTTTCACAACTGTGATTAACATGGAAATATGTTTTACGTGATAGCGTATGTATAACCAATATCAAATTGCCTACCATTTTAGAAAGAGGGGAGGTGAGGAAGGGAGAAAAATTTGGAACTCAAAATCTTGCAAAAATGAATGCTAAAAATTGTCTCGACATGTAATTAAGGAAAAAAAATAAAATATTATTAAAAAAAATAAAGGGAGAGACAAAGTCCTCAGCTGAAAAGGTGGGTGATTGAGAGATGTGAAAGTCATGAGCATAGGAGAGAAGATTTGGAATAACTTCTGTAGGAAGTAGGATAGAAAATCAGTGGGAAGGAATAAAAAAGACTATCTTGCTGTAGCGAGGGCCCAGTTGTTATTGAATAATGAATCTCTAATGTACCTAGTCAACTCTGTTTTATGACTTTCTCCAGATCTTTTCTGTAATATGTGAGAAGAGAAGGCAAGGAATAATACACTTAGAGATCAGATAGTCCAAACCTCTGGTTTTATAGATGTTTAAAGCACAGAGAATTTAAATAATTTTCTTTGTGTAATACAATAGATTCATACCAGAGCCAGGAATCGAATACAGGCATCTCGATAACCAGAAGACTTTTTAACATTATTTTCAATCTTGTGATCCTAATAATAGTTCTTTGACTTTAGAGAACAGCCATAGATCTGACCTGTGGCCTTTCTTCCTTTACTTATAGGCCAGAGGACTTGAACATGCCACTAAAATTTGTTTTCCCATTTCTCCATTTATTCCAGATAAGATAGTATGAAAGATCCCAACTTTACACTGATTACAAAGGATTTACTAACTGTGTGACCTTGAAGAATTCACTTTACCTCAGTTTCACATATGTAAATAAAATGAAGAGGTTGGAATAAATGGCCTCCAAGGTTTCATCTAGCACTAAATCTGTGATGCTATGAAATATAAATGCCAGGACAATGTAAATAATGATAAATCTATGATAATAAGAGCGATCTTCTCCCCTGCAATCACACATATTCTAAATGTTTTCAGTTAAAAATTGTTTCTGTTAGCACCAGAGTTGGAGAAAGGGGGAATTTACAATTCATCCTTATAGGTATTTCTCTCCTGCAGAACTAAGAGAAAAGGCCAGAGATTTAGAGAACTTCATCTGTCTTCTCTACTAGCAGGTCTTCTTCATGGCCTCAGATTAAAATTAAATTACTGAAATTAATTTCATTCAATAAGCTATTTACTAAGTGGTTAATATGTATATGGCCCTGAAGGTACAAGGACAAAAAAAACCAAACAAACAAACACAAAACTTATTTTCAGAGAGCTAATATTCTACTTGACGGAGACAAAGTTTGTAATCACAAGTAAGTAATAAATAATTTGAAGAGTTAACTATTAACTTAGGGAGATGAATGAATGAATGAATGAATGAATGAACGAATGAATGATTTATTAAAGGCTTACTTTGTGCCAGGCACTATATTAAGTTTTGGGGATACAGATATAAACTGAAACAGTCCCTGTGCGCAAGGAACTTACATTCTAATAAGGGAAGAAAACACATATAAGCAGGTGATGACCACAGTGGGGCTAGGGGAAAATAGAAAAAACAAACCTTTGTAACAAATATGCATAGTGAAGCAAAACAAAGTTCCCATACTAACATGTCTAAAAATGTATGTCATTTGGCATATTTCATCCAAGACAGGAGTGACTATATTTTCTTATAGTCTTCCAGGAAACCCTGCTGATGACAAGTCATTGTAATGGGGAAGCCTGTAAGGAGATGCTTTCTCGACATGATTACTTACGTTCTCTTGCCTTGTTCTTCCTCTCTCCCCTTCCATCCTGCTAGCTGGTTATGATGTTAACACTAATTGCAAAACACATCTATAATAAGTTTACAACTTTGATTTTGATTCTTGGGGTATACAAGTTTTGTTGTTAGTGCCCTTTAACATCTGAGCAGTTCAAGAGAGAGATTTGGAATGAATGTCTCTGCTGTCAGAAGCCTCTGGAGCACAGATATGTCAAAAGTCACAATGTCTTTTCCTTGACTTTTAAAGTTGATTAACACTTGTAATTATAAATCACCTCTAACAGTGTGAATCAGTACAGATCCTGGGTGTGTATGTTCAGGAAACACTGCACCCAGGCCAAGTCTGACACAGTGTGGGAAATGTCTCTCTATGACATCACCATAGGGAGCTGGCATCTCTCTGCATTGACAGAAACAAGATTGTAATTAGAAATGAGTGACAAGGTGCTTTTCATTTTTGATGAGAAAAGATTTTATGTGTCAAAATATCTCACCACAGGAATAATTTTCTCTGTATGCATTTCTCTTCCTGAATGCATTTTGCATAATAATAGAAAAAGGAAAGTTGTTGCTGAGTGTTGCTTAGTGACAAAAGAGCAGATGTGTGGCATTTACTGAGAAGGAGCATTTGAACTTTATCATAGTGTGATATTGACAGATACAATTCATAGGAAATTTAATATATTTCGATTGCAAAATTAATTTGTTTTTAATAAAAGGAAATCAGAGATATTAAAGTGCTTTTTGAAGCATTGTGTCTATAAAAGCTTAAAATTACTTGACAGAATGTAATCACAATTTCAAATATACACTTAAATGTTTAATCATCTGCATTTTAAACAAACAATCACCATTCTGCATTTCCTGATATTTTAAAGAACCTGCTTTGTCACCTAATACTTGTTTTGTCATTCAATACACGGCTACTTTCTAACAATTCATAATTATCCTTGTAAATAGGCTGCATTGATTATGCTAAACTTGTATGTTTAAAAACAGCACTAAATAGTTCTGTTTTGAAATTACCCAGAGACAGAAAGACAGAAATAATGCTTTTATGTTTACTTTAGTTTCTTTGCCTATGAAAGGATTTTTAACTTGAACATAAAACTAATAATACCAGATGAAGCATAAACTAGAAACTGATCAGAGGAGGGTTTCCAGGTAATGAGGGATCTTGTGTTCCCGCCTAAGGAGGATCATTTAGTTAAGATGTTTATCATAGAGAAGAGGAGATAGGAAGGATGGAGGATGAATGCGGGGCAGGCAGGATAGTTGTCCTCAGGTATAGGAAAGGCTTTCTTATTGAAGATGGGATAGACTTGATGTGATTGACCCCAGAGAACAGAATCAGGAGAAGCAGATCTAAGCCGCAGAGGCAAATTTAAGCTAAATATCAGGAAAACAATTCCTAGCAATTATGTCCCAAAAAGGAAATAGGCTGCCTCTAAACCATACTGTTATGGTTTCTGCTAACAAAAAAACAATAGCACTTGGGTGTGCTGTAGAAAGGATCATTCTATAGATAGGAGATAGACTGGGGACTTCTGAAATCTCTTCCAAATGAGAAGGCACTTCTTCTTTAATTTTAATTTTCTAATATAGGGAGTACAATTTACAGAATGTGATTTAACACTGAGGCATTCAGCAGGATAACAGAATTAAGAGAGAAGATAGAAAAGCACATTTCACATTCTATGGAGTTGAGCCATATTGCTATTCATGTAATTAGGGGAAAAAATACTGTTAAGAATTTACAAAAAATATTGAATCATCCAAATGACTAAAAAAGAAAAGACTGGAGTATAGTCAAAGCACACCTGAAATTTATGGTTTCTGGAGTTTAAAAGAACATTGGAGAGACTCAAGAATGTCATATTTATCTTTGTTTATTGTACAATAAACATCTTTGACCCCTTTCAGAATATGATAACAATGTGAAACAGTTCAGAGTGTCTCTTGCTTTGATATAGAAGAAAAGATACATTACTTGCCAATCAAGTAATACCCAAATTCCTGACTTATAGTCAACTAAATTTCTCAATAAAGAATAACATGCATCATATTCTTGATCATTAAAAAAACACATATTTCAAGAGACTTTAATGCAACTAAAATCTTTGAAAGGATCACAACTTGCATTGCTTGAGTAAGACAAGCATAAAGGAAAATAATTAAAACTGTGTTTTTTTTCCCATGGTACTTTGCATCTATTTATATTCCCCCCCAATCCCCAATAAATGTTAGAATGTGATTACTATCAGGTCATACTATAGAAAGGAAGATTATATCATCAAGAGTGTTGCCCAGAACTTGAAGCCTAAGGATTTTGAATTATATTCAAATTTTGATGATTGTTCTGGCTGCAAAATGGATTTTTGATTATAGGCTTTATCCTGCAATTCTAGCACAGCAAAGCTCCCAGTGACAGACAGATTATTTATTGGTATATGTTTTATAGTCTTGGTTTCCCAGTAATGAGACTATTCAGCAATGAATATATATAAAAGAGTATATATATAAAAAGGAATGGGATTCTATTTGTTGTTGATATGCTCTTGGACTAGCATCTTCCATTGTTTAAATGGATCAGGCCCATCAAAGTCCAAAACCTCCATATATTATCTAATACATGAATACTTATTTCCTGTTGATGCACATAGGTCACCAGGAAAATTGAGTAAAAAAACTGTCTAAAAGAATACCATGAGTTGTAAGATTGTTATTAACTTTGGAAGATATTTCAGGGCTTGGTGACCCTCAACTTCTGGCTAGAAGATGGTGATGCACTAAATAAGGTCCAAAGTATGTGATTCACACTTTGGTTTTCCACATTGTTTAATTATTGCTGATAGGAAATAAGACAGCACTTTTATTTGGTTATCTTGGGGAAGTAACAAGAAACAAGGTAATCCTGAAATTATAGACCTAGAGATATAAGAGAGAAAACAATTATAGTATTTAATGATGTGGTAACGTAGTTGCACCCAGAGAAAGGCAGAATTGTTTGCATAAAGATAATTAGAACCCCACCCCATTTTATTTGTATAGTATGATCATTAAAATGTCAGTGCTGCCAAGTTTTCTTATAAGGAAAAAAAGGTGAGCAAAAATAAATTTAAATGATCATCTTTGTTCTATCTTCAATAGGCTCCCTGTATAAAACTATACATGAAAATATTTAACCATGTCTAAGAATGCATATCTTATTCTATATATCAGCCCATTGTTACTTTAAATTGTTAGGTTATAAATTTATATGTAAGTATGTGTATACATACATACACACATACACATATACTATATATACATATGTATATATATGTATATATATAAATGTATATGTATATGTACATATAGTATATATGAGAGAGACAGAGAAAGAAGGCCACAATGGTACCTACATGCTTGCTTCTCTTTATCAGTGCTAACTAATACCCAACCTTTACTCACAGTGGCAAGTCTAAAGGGTTTTCCCACATTGGAAAGGTTGTCACACGCAGCTAGTATTTGTTATTCTTTCTCAGAGTTCTAGGGTCAATACTGGTATGGGAGTAATACTACCTTACCACTTACCCCTGTTGCTTCCAAGCCTGAACTGATGTGCTTCCCATTTATGCAAAATAAGTCACCATGACAACATTAATTCTTAAACATAAAACATTAACCACGATGATAAAGCAAAAATAGTAACCATTTACTCAGAAGTCAAGAGTAGGAATGACTGATACACACACACACACACACACACACACATCACAGTCCACCTATACTCCTGGTTCAGTACCTCACTGTAGTACAATGTTCTGGGAGGATAATGGATGTATAGTTACAGAAACCTAGCCAAGAAGCACAAGAGTAGGAAAACACATGGGTCTCTCAAAGGTCTAGACAGCAGACCTTGAAGTACCTGGTCCCTTACAGTCTTCACTATACAAAGTTACTTCTTTGGTAATTGTTCAGTTTCTGGTCCTCACCATTTTCCTGGCTGTAGCTGCTCCTCATTTGTTCTCAAGTCAATGAAGCCTTGGCAAAGTCACTCTTTACAGAGCACTTAAAATAAGTGTAATGTCATTCCAGAAACAATCAGTTCCCTTAAGGTAAAGAACTGCAACTCATCTCATATCAACAAATAGCAGGGGATTCTGTTTTGTCCAATCAGCTTCAAGTCTTTTTTTAATACTTTTTCCATAACAAAACACTCATGCAAAGGCTGTTCTTCCCTTTTTTGTTTTTGTTTTTGTTTTATTTTGTTTGTTTGTTTTTTGTTTCTTGGCTAGGCAATGACTTGTTCAGGGTTGCACAGCTAGTAAGTGTAAAGTGTCTGAGGTCAGATTTGAACTCAGGTCCTCCTGACTCCAAGGCTGGAGTTCTATCCGTCGCTCCACTTAGCTACCCAAAATCTTGTTTTGTTTTGTTGTTGTTGTTGTTGTTGTTGTTTTGTTTCTTTGTTTTTCCTCTTTCTAACTAGAGAGGGCAGTAGAGAGGAACACAGAGAGCCCTATGAGTTTTTCCCTTTCTCAGGCTCCATGTAGCATTGGAAAGCAATAAATCCTGATTGCTCTTTACATGGCAGCAGAATTATCATCCAGTGATCTTCTAGGCACTAGTCAAGTCCATCAGCAAATCATTTTATCTCTTCCCATCAGAAAGTTCCCAGCAAAGCAACTGAAGTCATCTGTCTCAACTAGAAGCCTCCTCAGTCTTTGGTTTCCAGCTTCTTATGATTCTCCACTGACCTTATTTCTATGCTTCTTCTATATCTTCCTTCTATTTCTAACTTCTTCTTAGAGTTGCTTATATATCTTTGAATACCTTTAATCAGTCAAGTCAATAAACATTTATTAAATACTTACTTTGTGCCCAGTCATGGGACTAAATTCTGGGGATACAAAGAAAGGCAAAAATAGCCCCTGCTCTCACATAACTTACATAACTATGTATATACAAGCTATAAAGAAGGGTTACAAGTTTCATATTTCCTTGTAAGGATGTAAATAGTTTGCCCTTACCAATAACATGTTGCTGTTTTTTGGTTTTTGGTTTTTGGTTTTGTTTTTTCTGTCCCATTTACCTTTTTCTGTCTTTCTTAATTCTTGTATTTGAAGATCAAATTTTCTGTTGAGCTCTGTTCTTTTTATTAGGAAGGTTTGGAAGTCCCCTATTTCATTGAATATCCATCTCCTCCCCTGAAAGATTATGTTTGTTTTTGCTGGGTACAGTTGATCCTTGGTTGTAACCCAAGTTCTTTTGACTTATGGAATATCATATTCCACACCCTACAGTCTTTTATTGTAGAAGCTGCAAGGTGGTTGCATGATATTTAAATTGTTTCTTTCTGGCTGCTTGCAGTATTTTCTCTCTGACCTGGTAATTTTAGAATTTGGCTACTGTATTCCTTGGAGTTTTCAATTTGAAATCTCTTTCAGGAGTTGATCAGTGGATTCTTTCTATGGCTATTTTACCTCTGGTATTTCTTACCCTCTGGTACTCCTTATCCTCTAGTACTTAGGGCAGTTTTCCTTGATGATTTCCTGAAAGATGCTGTCCAGGCTCTTTTTTTTTTTTCATCGTGATTTTCAGGTAGACCAATAACTTTTAAATTGTCTCTCCTGGATCTGTTTTCCAGGTCAGTTGTTTTACCAATGAGGTGTTTTACATTTTCATCTATTTTTTTCATTCTTTTGTTTCTGTTTGACTGATTTTCGCTCTCTCATAGTCATTAACTTCCATTTGCCCAATTCTAATTTTTAACAAATTGTTTTCTTCTATTAGATTTTGTACCTCCTTCAACATTTATCCAATTGTATTTTTTAGGGACTTGTTCTCTATAGGTAATTTTTGTCCTTCCTTTTCCAAGCTATTGACTCTTTCTTACATACCTCTCATTTCTTTTCCCAATTTTCTTCTACCTCTCTCATTTGACTTTTTAAACCCTTCTTGAGCTCTTCCAAGAAGGCTTTTTGGGCTTCAGATCAGTTCATATTCCCTTTTGAAGTTCCAGATGTGGGTTTGTTGACAATGTTGTCCTCTTCAGAATTTCTGCCTTCATCCTCACTGTTCCCATAATAAGAATCTATCATACGTTTCTTTTTGCTCATGGTGTTTGCTTATTTTCTGGCCTTTCAAGAGATTGAGCTATCCTACTGGGGAGCAAAGGGCACTGACCCAAGCTTCTTGTGTTGGGAGCCCAATGCCTGGTCATCCAAAGAAATAACGATGGAGTGTGAATGCAGATGGAAGCATAGTATTTGCTATTTTTTTTTCTTCTGTTGTGTTTTGTTTCCTCTTTCTGGTGGTTCCTCCTATTGGTTCTAATTCTTACTTAAAACATCACTAATGTGAAACTATATTTAATAGGAATGTATATGTTTAGCCTATATCAGATTGCACATTGTCTTGGGGAGGGAAGGCGAGAAAAATTTAAAACTCAAAAGCTTATGGAAGTGGTTGTTGATAAATTGAAAGAAATTTAAAAAAAAGAAATATCTAAAAATTAACTGGGCTATTTCAGGAGGTAGTGTGTTCTCTACCTATGGAGAGTTCCAAGCAAAGGCTGGATAACCACTTCAAGAGTATCTTGTGCAAGCTACATTTAGCTCCCTTTGAAACTGTAGGTTCTGAATCTCTCTGATTCTTAGGAAGCAGGGCTGCAACAATAGTAGAGAGTAAGTATCAAAGGATGATGAAAATCACCCAGAAACTTGAATATGAAAATCAGAAAGTACTCATACTTTGTCAAATGCTGCCTATCAGATACCTGAAAAAGTATTTTGTAAATTCTAATAGTTTTTATTGGTATATCTGAAGGTAGGAATAAAAATTTCCAAAACTATTTGATTAAATGGTTAAATGAATTTTACAACTAAGCTTATTGAATGTAATTGAACCTTTCCAGGGAGACTGATATGGAGGAAAATAAGTTTCTTGAGGATATCAAAATCAGTTCTCTCACATTAAAATTAAGTCTATTCTAGAATGTTAACATATAACTTTGGATATTTTATTTTTTCTTTGTCACTTCCAGCATTCTCCTTCAACTCAAGTCATTATATTAGTTTTCAGGTTTGGTTAAAATGCAAAAGGTTCAGTAGTACACTGGGCATTGGTACATTATTTAATATTTATTTCTGTGTACATATTCTCCCACTATTTGAGCACTTTTAATGTTTCAATAAAATAGTGCTAAGAAGTTTTTATCTGAGACAAATTTTATGGTTATCTTATGCTGAAGATTCATCATTTTAATTAATATTTTAATATAGAAAATTTAGTTTCTCAATTCAATTTAATACATCCTTATACAATTCGGTGAAGTATATAATTTTCTCAAGGTGTTTTAAATTGTTTACAAATGTTACTGGAATGTCCATTGTCAATTTTGACTTCAACATTCCATAAAAGTAAAAACCAAAACTTGTATACCTAACTTTTCTATTCTAATTCTAATCATTAATAAATTGTTTTCTTCCATTAGATTTTGTAGCATTTGATCAATTCTGCTTTTTAAGGACTTTTTAAGGACTTGTTTTCTTTGGTGTTCTTTTTTTTTAAAAGACTTGTTTTCTTCAGTGTTCTTTTTTTTTCCAGTTGGACAATTATATTTTTAAGGACTTGTTTTCCACAGTTAATTTTTGTTACAGTTAATTTTATAACTCTTGAGAACTATATTATTATTATTATACCACTTTAAAGGAGTATACATAGAGAGGATAAGTATAATCTAATCAAGTGATTTAAATGGATCTAAGTAAGTAGATTAATCTGATCTAACTAAGGAAATAGACTGGGAAAAAAGGAAAGGAGGAGGTGGACAAGAGTAAATTAAGTTGTAGGAAAAGGTACAAAAAGCTATTACAATACAGAGAAAGAAGGGAGGGAGATGAGCATTGTTTGGATCTTACTCTCATCAGATTTGGCTCAAGGATGGAATAATATAATCAGTTAGGTATAGAAATTTAACTTGCCCTATAGGCAGTAGGAGGGGAAAAGGGAGGGGGAAGGTGAGGGGAGATAGAAGGGAGGGAAGAAATAGTAAGGGTAAAGAGGAAGAAAAGGGAGGGAGCTAATAGAAGGGAGGCTGGACTGAGGGAGGCATTGGTCAAAAGCAAAACACTAGTGAGGAGGGAAAGGGAGAAAAGAGAAAGAAAAACATAAACAGGGGGAAAATAAGATGGAGAGAAAGACATAGATAGTAATCATAACTGTGAATGGGAATGGGATGAACTCTCCTATAAAATGGAAGCGGATAGCAGAATGGATTATAAACCATAATCTTACAATATATTGTTTACAGGAAACACATTTGAAACAGAGGGACACACACAGGCTAAAGGTAAAAGGCTGGAGTAGAATATATTATGCTTCAGCTGAAGTAAAAAAAAAAAGCAGGGGTAGCAATTCTGATCTCAGACAAAGCAAAAGCAAAAGTAGATCTTATCATAAGAGAGAAGGAAGGAAACTACATCCTGCTAAAAGGCCCCGTAGACAATGAAGTAATATTATTACTAAACATATATACACCAAATGGTATAACATCCAAATTCTTAGAGGAGAAGTTCACGGAGTTATAGGAAGAAACAGAGAGCAAAACTACTAGTGGGGGACCTCAACCTTCCCCTCTCTGAACTAGATAAATCTAACCACAAAATAAACAAGAAAGAAGTTAAGGAGGAGAATAGAATATTAGAAAAGTTAGGTATGGTAGACCTCTGGAGAAAATTGAATTGGGATAGAAAGGAATATACTTTTTTCTCAGTGGTGCATGGCACATACACAAAAATTGAACATATAGTAGGGCAGAAAAACATCACAATCCAGTGCAGAATGGCAGAAATATTAAATGCATCCTTTTCAAAAAATGATGCAATAAAAATTATATGTAATAGAGAGCCATAGAAAGATAGACTAAAAAATAATTGGAAACTAAATAATCTAATAATAAAAAATGAATGAGTCAAACAACAAATCACAGAAACAATCAATAACTTCATTCAAAAGAATGACACTAATAACACAAAACTTACGGGTTGCAGCGCAAGTAGCTCTTAGGGGAAGTTTTATATCTCAAGAGGAGATCAATGAATTGGTCATGCAACTAAAAAAACTAGAAAAAGAACAAATTAAAAATCCTCAATTGTACACCAAATTGAAAATACTGAAAACCAAAGGAGAAATTAATAAAATTGAAATTAAGAAAACTATTGAACTAACAAATAAAATTAAGCTGGTTTCATGACAAAAACATATAAAACAGATAAACCTTTGGTTATTTTAATTTAAAAAAAGAATGAAGAAAACCAAATTACCAGTATCAAAAATGAAAAAGGTGAATCCAACACCAAGGAAGAGGAAATTAAAACAATAATTAGGAACTATTTTGCCCAACTGTATGCCAATAAATTTGACAATCAAAGAAATGGATGAATATTTACAAAAATATAAGTTGCCCAGATTAACAGAAGAGGAAGTAAAATACTTAAATAACTCTATCTCAGAAAAGTAAATTGAACAAGCCATTGATGAACTCTCTAGGAAAAAAATCTTCAGGGTCAGATGGATTTACAAGTGAATTCTATCAAACAGTTAAAGAACAATTCATTCTAACACTATATAAACTATTTGGGAAAATAGGTAAGGAAGGAATCTTACCATATTCTTTTTATGAAACAAATATGGTGCTGATAACTAAACCAGGAAGAGTCAAAACAGAGAAAAAACGTTATAGATCAATTTTCCTAATGAATATAGATGCAAAAACTTTAAATAAAATATTAGCAAATAGATTACAGCAACTTATCACAAGAATAATACAGTATGACCAAGTAGGTCCTAAGTTTTCCTAATATTGAACCAGTCCTGCATTACTGGTAGGATTTATACCACTAATGCAGGACTGGTTCAATATTAGGAAAACAATCAACATAATTGATCATATCAACACCAAAACTAACAGAAACCTCATGATCATCTCAATAGATGCAGAAAAAGCTTTTGACAAAATACAACTCTCATTCCTATTAAAAACACTAGAGAGCATAGGAATAAATAGAGTCTTCCTTAAAATAATAAGTAGCATCTACCTAAAACCTTCAGCAAGCATCATACGTAATGGGGACAAGCTAGAAGCATTTCCAGTAACATCAGAGGTGAAACAAGGATGTCCATTACCACCACTGTTGCTTAATATTGTACTGGAAATGTTAGCTTTAGCGATAAGAGAAGAAAAAGAAATAGAAAATATTAGAATATGCAAAGAAGACACAAAGCTATCACTTTTTGCAAATGGTATAATGATATACTTAGAAAATTCTAGAGAACCAAGTAAAACACTAATTGAAATAATAGACAACTATAGCAAAGTTTCAGGCTATAAAATAAACCCACACAAATCATTGGCATGTCTATATTTTAGCAACAAAGCCCAACAGCAAGAGATAGAAGGAGATTCCATTTAAACTTACTGTAGACATTATAAAATATTTAGGAGTCTACCTACTGAAACAAACCCAGAAAATATATGAACACAATTACAAAACACTTTCCACACATATAAAGTTAGATCTAAATAATTGGAAGACCATCATTTGCTCATGAGTAGGCTGGTCTAATGTAATAAAAATGATAATTCTACATAAGCCAATTTACTTACTCAGTGTCATACCAATCCAACTACCAAAAAAATTATTTTATAGAGCTAGAAAAAATAATAACAAGATTCATTTGGAATAACAAAATGTCCAGAATATCAAGGGAACTAATGAAAAGAAATACAGAGGAAGGTGGTCTAATTATTCCAGATCTTAAATTATATTGTAAAGCAGCAATTATCAAAAGTACTTGGTACTGGCTAAGAATAGATTAGTGGATCACTGGAATAGGTTAAGTATGCAAGACACAGTAGTCAATGACTATAGTAATCTACTATTCAATAAACCCAAAGACCCCAGCTTCTGGGATAAGAACTCGCTATATTACAAAAGCTGCTAGGAAAAGAGTATGGCAGAAACTAGGCATAGACCAAAATCTCACACCATATACCAAAATAAAGTCAATGTGAGTTCATGATTTAGATATGAAGGCTGATACTATAAGGAAATTGGGAGAGGAAGGCATAATTTCCCTATCAGATTTATGGAGAACAGAAGAATTCATGACCAAACAGTGATAGAGAACATTATGAAATGCAAAATGGATAACTTTGCTTACATTAAATTGAAAAGTTTTTGCACAAACAAAGCCAATGCAACCAAGATTAGAAGGAAAGTAGAAAATTGAGAAAGAATTTTTACAATCAGTCTCTCTGATAAGGGCCTCATTTCTAAAATATATAGAGAATTAAGTCAAATTTATAAGAATGCAAATTACTTACTAATTGATAAATAGTCAAAGGATATGAGTAGGTAATTTTCAGATGAAAAAAACTAAAGTTATCTATAGCTATATGAAAAAATGCTCTAAATCAATATTGATTAGAGAAATGCAAATCAAAACAACTATGAGGTACCACATCACACCTATCAGAATGGCCAACATGAAAAAAGAGGAAAATGATATATGTTGGAGAAGATGTGGGAAAATTGGAACACTAATGCATTGTTGGTGAGTTGTGAAATGATCCAACCATCTTGGAGAGTTTTGAACTGTGCCCAAAGGCCTATAAAAATGTGCATACCCTTTGACCCACCAATAGCACTTCTAGGGCTAAATCCCAAAGAGATCATACAAATGGGAAAAGGACATATATATACAAAAATATTTGTAGCAGCTATTTTTGTGGTGGCAAAGAATTAGAAATTTAGGGAATGCCTATCAATTGATGAAAGGCTGAACAAGTTGTGGTATATGAATGTAATGGAATACTATTGTGCTATAAGAATGATGAGCAGACAGACTTCAGAAACACCTGGAAAGACTTGCATGGACTGATGCTGAGTAAAGTGAGCAGAACCAGGAGAACACAGTAACAGCCATGTTGTGCCATGACCAATGTTGATAGACTTAGCCTTTCTCAACTATGCAAGGATCTAAGATATTTCTAAAGGTATCATGATGGAAAATGCTATCCACATCCAAAAAAAGATCTATGGAGTCTGAATGCAGATCGAGCATACTATTTGCTCTTTTTTTTTCTTCTGTTTTTTTTTGTTTCCTCTTTCTGGTGGTTCCTCCTATTTGCTCTAATTCTTCCTTACAACATCACTAATGTGAAAATGTTTAATAGGAATATATATGTATATATATGTATATATATATATGTGCATGTGTCTATATGTATATGTATATGTATACTTGTATATATAGGTGTATGTATGTATGTATATATATGTATGTATGTATATATATATATAGCCTGTATCAAATTTTGTGCCATCTTGGGAAAAGAGAGAGGGAGGGAGGGAGAGAGGGTGAGAAAAATTTAAAACTCAAAAGCTTATGGAAGTGATTGTTGATATATCAAAATAAATTAAGAAAAATATATAAAGAAGGTAAATTAGAAGTAATATTACAGAGAAGGCACTGGCATTGAAGATTATTGGAAAGGGCCTCTTCCTGGTGGTCAGTGATATGTCTTTAAGAACTTATGAAATTTACAAAAGCAACAACATTGTAAAGACAAACAACTTTGAAAAACTTAAGGTTTTGATTAACACAATGGAACCAAACACAGTTCCACAGGACTCATGATGAAATATGCTATTCACTTCCAGATTGAGTGGTGATGGATTTAGAGTGGAGATGGAATTTTTTTTTGACATGGCTAATATGTACATTTATTTTTCTTGACTATAAATCTTTGTAAATCTTTGATTTTGTTGCTCTTATTTTCTTGATGGGTGGGGTATGGAATGTGGGAGAGAAGACTTTGGAACTACAAATCAAGTCAGATTACCTTTGGTGATCCTCTCTCTCTCTATCTAAATTAGGGCAGAGTCTCTACCCTAGTGTCTTCTGGGATCTGATTTAAATATTGGGGAGAGAAACAGGGCAGTTCTATTTTTGACAAGTTGAATCTGTTTTAAAACTTGGGCAGGACTTCAACAACATGGAGATATTTAGATCCAGAGATGGAAAAGAAACTGACTCAGGAGCGAAATGGGGATGGGGGTGTAGCAATGCAGATTTGGGAGCCATCTGCATAGAGGTAATCATTGAAAGCCACAGGAGACTGAAACGTAAGTGAGTTAGTGAGCCTGCAAAGGAACTACTCAGTTATAGGAAGCCACATTAATAGAAAAATGAATGCTTGTAGGCATTTGTTAGCCTTTTCCCTCTCTACTACTTTGCCAGGGAGAACAAATCTGGCCTCAGGCTACAGTGATGTTTAAACTCAAACAGCCATCACAGATTCTGGGGGAGGCTAGAGATCAGGAACATCCTGTCCCCACTTGTCTAATTGGCTCAGCAGTTTCCCAAAAGGTGAGAGGCCGTCTGACTCATTATGTTTCTATTTTTGTGTGTTTTGTGGGAATGGAAAAATGTATTTTATAGACCAAACCATCTCATCTCTTATCTACTAAATTCCTTCGCTTAAAAGAATATTTGTTAACAGGATGATATGTTATCAAAATGACAGTTAACCTCTGTATGTTCAGCCCATCTGGGAGGTGAAGGAGAGTTCTTTAATTTCAATTGTTTACATTTTAAATGTAGAATTTGTTTCTGAGGTAGGGCTATATGAATGACAGATTTTTTTGGCTGACTGATGTTTCAGCTATACCTAGACATACAACATCAAAGCAGGGAAATATGTCTATTGTGATTTATAAGTAAATGGACCAGACATTAGGTGTCAGATTGTTTTCAGATTTCATTTTCAGCCTGAGTGCTTGCTGCTTTTTCTGCTATTGCTTGTTATTTATAGCTTTGCTTGGGAATACATGTAACAAGCTACATTTTGCACACGTGATACCCCATTCCCCAATCCAAGCAACTACCTAAAATATAATCAGCAAAGAGTATAATGTCTGTAGTCGGTAATACTGAGGCATTTCCTTGAGATACCCATGATAAAATGTTTCTTTTTTCTCCTACTAGGGCTTTTAAAATATACAGAGGCACATCATAATTAAGGATGTTTCTGTAGTGAGAGGAGTTGAAGCTTGTACATGCAATTCTGCACTATTTGTATGGGGGAGGAAATAACATAATGTATATGTAGTGTATCTGTAGTTAGCTTAGAGAAATTACATTTTAACAATTAATGTATAAAATTTTGGATTCTCATTTTATATATTTAATATTAAATCATTATACAACATGGAAGTTAACAACACAATTCACATGCTTACATGTTCTGCAAGAATTTAACCTGAAGAGCTAGCTTTCATTTCCAATCTCATTTGCTTATAAATTCCTATTTCATCATTTTTGTTACCAATTTCAAGAAACTCAGATGCTTTGTTTGATCAGTTTTTGAATCATCATAATTATTATCATTATCATCATCATCAAAAATGTATGTTAACTACTTAATTTATTTGGGACTGTAGCAATTTCTTCTTATCCATTTGTTTCTTGGGATGATTATAAATGGACTCTCAGAACTGTGAAACTCAAGTACAACTCCATAGCAAGACTAGTATGAGTGTAAATATCACTGACATTTCACCTTTGGTAATTGACCAATGAAAGGCTTGCTTTTTAAAAATTCCTACTGTTTCAGACAGAGATATATCAACAAAGTGATGTCCGTTAAGGGATTCCTTTCTTTCAAGCATTAGAAGCAATATATGTTACTAATGAACTGCATTTTGAGTCTTGCATGGAGCAAAACGCACTCAATAAGGGAAGCAACAACCTCAAATAATAGACATATAAGCTTCCTCAGAAAGATGGGTCAATGAAGATCTTTCGCATAGTGTAATACTCAGCAGCCTCAACATTAAATTTCACCCTAGTTGATGTGAGAAATAGCCAGTGCCAAGACAAACAGCTAAGACTTGATTTCTTTACTATGTTTTATAGGCAATTCTGTTGAAATCATGCATTGGCCTCAACTTATAACTCTGGAAATGCATAGATTTCTTAGAGACTAGAAAAGAGTTCCATTGAACAGAGCTGATTTGAAGTCATTCATATCCTAGTTGCTGTTAGTTGTTATAAGTGCTCTGCAGAGAAATAACACGGACATAGATTTTACCTTCTAAAATATAGTCCTATCTATCTTTTTCAACTTTATTCCAATAAGTTAATAGAACATGGAAATAAATAACAAGAAACAAGTAGGTGGGCATAAGGCCAAGCTGGGAAGATCATAGGCCACTATAGTACCAGTTTAAGAAAGGGCAAGAATCAATGAGGAGAAGAATGCCC
This sequence comes from Vombatus ursinus, assembly GCF_900497805.2. Lineage (NCBI taxonomy): Eukaryota > Metazoa > Chordata > Mammalia > Diprotodontia > Vombatidae > Vombatus > Vombatus ursinus. The sequence goes on from NW_020947390.1 coordinate 768,298, forward strand.
TGAAAAGCAAAATTGTCCAAATGAAAAAAGAAGTCCAAAAACTTACTAAAGAAAATACTTCCTTAAAAATTAGAATGGAGCAACTGGAAGCTAGTGACTTTATGAGAAATCAAGACACTGTAAAACAACTCCAAAAGAATGAAAAAAATAGAAAACAACGTGAAATATCTCATTGGAAAAACAACTGACCTGGAAAATAGATCCAGGAGAGAGAATTTAAAAACTATTGGACTATCTGAAAGCCATGAACAAAAAAAGAGCCTAGACATCATCTTTCAAGAAATTATCAAGGAAAACTGCCCTGATATTTTAGAACTAGGGGGAAAAATAGAAATTGAAAGAATCCACCAATCACCTCCTGAAAGAGATCCCCAAAGGAAAACTCCTAGGAATATTGTAGCCAAATTCCAGAGTTCCCAGGCCAAGGAGAAAATATTGCAAGCAGCCAGAAAGAAACAATTTAAGTATTGTGGAAACACAATCAGGATAATACAAGATTTAGCAACTTCTATATTAAGGGACTGGAAGGCATAGAATATAATATTCTGGAGGGCCAAGGAGATAGGTTATAAGCAAGAATCACCTACCCAGCAAAGCTGGGTATAATCCTTCAGGGGAAAAATGGTCATTCAGTGAAATAGGGGCCTTTCAAGCATTCTTGATGAAAAGACCAGAGCTGAATAAAAAATCTGACTTTCAAATACATGACTCATGTGAAATATGAAGAGGTAAATAGGAAAGAGAAATCATAAACAACTTATTAAGGTTGAACTGTTTACATTACTGCATGAAAAGATGATATCTGTAACTCATGAAACATTCATCAGTATTAGGGTAGTTGGAGGAAAAAATTGCATGTATGTATAATATATACATATATTACATGTATGTATATATAACTATGTATGTGTACATAGATATATGCATATATCTATAGATAGATAGATAGATAGATAGATAGATAGATAGATAGATAGATAGATAGATAGATAGACAGAGGGCACAGGGTTAGTTGAAGATTGAAGGTGAAGGGGTGATATCTGGTGAATAAAATTAAGGGGTGAGAGGATTATACTTGGAGAAGGAGAAAGGGAGAGATAGAATGGGGTAAATTATCTCACATGAAACAGACAAGAAAATGCTTTTACAGTGGAAGGGAACTGGGGGAAGGTGAAAGGGAATGAGTGAAACTTATTCTTATAGGATTTGGCTTAAAGAGGGAATAACATACACACTCAGTTGGGTATGGAAATACATCTTACCCTACAGGAAAATAGCAGGAAGGGGACAAGAGAAAAGGGAGATAATAGAGGGGAGAGCAGATTGGGGGAGGGAGTAATCAGAAGCAAACACTTCTGAAAAGACACAGGGTCAAAAGAGAAGATCAAAAAAATGCATAGAAGAGAATAGAAGGTAGTTCAGATGGCAGAGCTTTGGAACTAAAATGCTGAATTTATTCTATCCTTTATAAAAACAAGCTGTATGTAATGGTTGTCTGTGGACTTAAGCCTAAGAGTCTCTGATTTATACTGTTGTAATAATAAAAAAGTAACCCAAATAGGAATTATGTTCTAGGTATAGAATAGTTACAGTTGAAACCACTGGAAGAACTCAGGAAGACAAAATTGGAGAATGTTAATCTTTAAAGAATTTCATTCAGCATCTTTCCTCCATTGACCACTCATTAATAAAGTATTTATTACACAAAAAAATTTAAAAATTAAAAAGAAAGGGCAAGAATGAAGAAGAAGAGTGTAGGTGAATTGGTTGTAAAATGTATACAGGTAAAAGAGCAGGCTTGGAATGTAGCAGATGGTTAAGTTCATGAGGAAGACTTTGGCACACAACACATACTAAGAGAAAATAAGAACATGGGCAGAACAAGAAATCTGAAAATGCAGCTATTATGAAAAGCTAAGGGAATGTAAGAATTCCTGCTGGAGAGAAGGTGAGTGAATGATTGAAAGAATGTCATATCCAAGTATTTGGGAGGGGCAAATCCAACTTAAACATAATATTTTGGGAAGCATATTATGTGCCTTGGAATGTATCGTGTGGTTAATGGACTTACAGCAAGGAAGGTAAAAAGGTTTAAATGTATCATACCATAAATCTAAAAAAGTGAATGGAGAGAGGAAACTCATGACTTGACCGGGAAAGCTGGGGCAGAACTCATGGGAAGGACTTTTATCCACTGAAGAAAGTAAGTATTATCACAAAGAAGCAGCAGAATTGATTGAGAATAGTTCCTTCCAAACTAGTCTTATGTTGTTTGATTCTTTTTGCAGGGTTTCTAGAAAGATAAATTACAAGAATACTGCAAAGATTCCACCTAGATTTTTGCCGAGCATTTGAAAACATCTTTCTAAAAGACGTGGGCTAAGTGATTGTTCATTTAGATAAATTCAAAATGGTCAAATGACAGAACCCAAAGAGTAGTCTTACTTTGAATGCCATCTTGTTAATGTGTCATTGGATACATGAATGCACATCATGAATAAAGGACTTCAGTAGTGCCCAAGGAATCTGTATCAAGTGATTGGTAAATTTATATTTGACAGAAAATTGAAAGTGTTTAGTGCATTTCAAAATTAACATTTAAAGTGACCTTGATAGGCCATAAAATTGCTTTGAATCTGATAAAGTGATATTTAATAGAGATACGTGTAAAAGTCTTACTCATTTGACAAATCAGCTTCATAAATATAACACTGGGGAATCATATTTAGATAGTTTCGTTTTTGTTGTTCAGTAATGTCTGACTTTATATAATCCCATTTGGGATTTTCTTGGCAATGATGGTGGAGTGGTTTTCCATTTCCTTCTCTAGCACATTTTACAGATGAGGAAACTGAGGCAAACAGGGTCAAGTGACTTGCACATCTAGTACATATCTGAGGCCAGATCTTAACTCAGGACAACTACTTCAGGCCTGACTTTGGAATCAACACTCAACCATCTAGCTGCACCTTTCTCTAGAGATACTAGTTCATTTGAAAATATGAAGGGTTACGTTACTTTAACTTCAATATGGGTCAAAGATGTGATATGAAAGACAAAAACAAAACAAAACAAAATACATAATATACACTTAAGTTCCATGAAGAGAAGCATGATATACAAGATTAGGGAACTGATAATTCTGTCATACTCTGCTCTGATCATATAATGTTGAATATTTGTTCAGTTCCAGAAGCTATATTTTAAGAAGGACATTGATCCACTGAAGATGTGATTAAAATTCACCCATTCCCATCCATCTAATTTCACTGACACCCAATATATCAATACTTAATCTTTCTATCTCCTGTTTAACCATATCCAGCTTTCCTTGGTTCATATATTTCATTCCTTGACATCCATTTCTGAAACATCCACTAAAGGCCTGCTTGGATTCCTCATTGTGCTATGGAGAAGACACTGAGTTCTTGGTAGCTATGCCAATGAGCACACATTCTGGCCAATTCCATCAAGCTGGGAAGAAATTCCAGTTTGAGTCCAGTACCAGATTTTACATCTGTTATATGCAAAATTGGCCACAGGGTGATTAATTTTTTAATCACAATAATTCTCCAAGGTTAGAGGGATTGTGATCTTTATTGTTGAATTCACTAATACAATTATAGATCCTAAGTATCATGTTTGAATATATGAGTAAAACTGGCATTTTTCTCTCTTCTGTGTGCTTTTAAAATCACTATTTAAATAAAAGATTTCATACTGATAGCATATGAAAATCAAAGCATTTAGTTAAAACAAGAGAAAGATTTTTGCTTGAACAAGTCTCTTAACTTCCCTCTGGGCCTCTCAGGTTTTGGTTTTGGTGGGAGTGGATATGGTCATTTTAGAACTTGGAATAAAGTGATATATTAAAAGATAAACCATGGGTTTTGAAATGTAGAAAATGCATAAAAGTACAGAAGATTGCAACATAGTAAATTAGGAAGTATTTAAAGTATGCACAAAACATGAAGTGTTGTAGCATAGTATAAAAAATGCTGAATGTGAAGTCATGTGACACCTGGGTTCGAATTCTTCCATTAATACAACTAGCTTTGTGAATTTGCCTATCACTTATCCTTTCTGAACCTCAATTTCTGTACCTGTAAAATGACAATAATAATACTTATAGTATCTACCTCAAAGAGTTGTGAGAATCACATAAGATGATGGATCTCAACACTTTTGAAAGATTGAAGCATTATGCAAATGCCAGTTGTTATCATTGTTATTGTTTTATTTATATAAACTATATATTTATACACACTGCATAATTTATATAAACTATAATGATGCAATTAAAAAAGCTGACAATGATAAACAGTGATAACAATTTTCAATATTATTATAAACAATTGGAAAGATGTTTTATTTTTTTCTTGTCATGTATGTTGTAAAATGGATTCTTTTCAGGTATAGGTCTAGATTTTATCTGATGCCCCTTGAAATAGTGTCTAAGACAGGACAATTAAGAATACTAATGTATCCTTTCTTGATCACACTGTATTTGAAGAATTTTGCTCTGTTCTGGGTGTTATATTCTAAGAAGGACATCAATAAGCTGAAGAACATTCAAATAGTTGTGTTTCCTCCCCTCCTCAAAATAATAGATCTCTTGACACAAAACTCTTGTCTGAAGATTTGTCCTCAGATTTATTCAGTCTTTCTCCCTGCTGTACCCAAATCCTTTCTGGCAATTATGAGACTATCCAACTCTCATCATACATAGGGAAGATATTCTGCAGGAAAAGTTAGCACATCATAGTAGTCACTCAGAAGTGTTGTTCTGCATAAACATAATCCCATCCAGTATCCCCTTGTTTGGTCTTCAGTGGCAACTTAAAATAGTAAAAACACAGATGGAAACTGGTCATCACTGGGGGGATAAATTCAAGTATTCTAACCCTGAGGGAAAATAAAAGGAAACAGAAGCAGAAGTGGAAATGGGAACAGAAGCAGAATTTTCAAGTAGGACCTGGAGCATAACATTTATTCTTTCTAAAATGCTATCATGATTTTCCCTTCTGATGTTTATATTTTGATTTCTTGATCTGCTTTAGAATATTTCTTCTGCCTCTTTTTCCACTACATTTTTCCTATTTTAGAGATAAAACTAGAGAGTAAAAAGCTAAATATCCTATTGAGTTGCTACATACTCAAATAATATATAACAATAATATTCTTTGCCCTTCATCTTCTTTGACATAAAGAAGATAATAGTAACAATAACGTATTTCTAGTATACTTTAATATTTGTATCAAACTTTTTTTCATAGCAACCCTGAAAGGTATATAGTGTAACTTATTGTGTCCATATGACAAATGAGGCCCTCAGCAAAGTTTCATTACTTGCTCAAGGCAATACAGTTAGTAGGCAGAGCCAACATTTTAACTAGATTTTCAACTCCAAGTACTCTTACTCTATATAGCATACCATATTTCTAGTAAGTATTATTTATTGAGCTATCAAATTTGTAGGTTTTTATTTCTAGACTAGTGTTTTATTTATTAATTGTATTTCAAAGACTTTATACTTGAATTTTGTTGTTAGATATATATGCCAGACTTCTTTGGATTCTCAGACACATAGATGTACCTGCATAACATTCTGAGCAATTAAGAGTGTATGAGGGGGTCAGGGGAGAGAACATGGGCTAGTGTCAAGCATATAGACAAGAAATGTTGTGAGGTATTAAAATAATGCATAAGTCCTTCACTGCCATTGATGTGGTTTTTGGCATTATATTTTGCAAGGACTCCAGACATAACAATACAGTCTTATCCATATGACAGAAGTTACATATCCATGTATTCGATAGACATTATTTAAACAAATACTGTGTGCAGAGTACACACAGGATCATACACTATTATTCATAAAACACTTTTATTTTATAGGAAAAGGGGGGAATGTGCAAATGAGAAAAACAATGAATTCATGTATTGGCTTGGCCTTCATTTGCTTATTTCCATTCCCAGCTTAAAATGGAAGATGTGGTGACTTTTCATAATTTAATATTTAAAGCCCCTAAAGCAACAGAAAGCAACAGACCAGAAGAAATGATGAGTAAATAGCTTTTATGTTTCCATGACAGGCTAGTCTTCTGAGTCTATGCCTCTATGCTGAGCAGGCTAATTCTATAGGACAGATAAAACTGTGAAATAGAAAATCCTCAGAAATTGCTTTACTAGTGAGAGAATGTATCATTCAGTTCAGCAAGCATAAATTAAGTACCTACTGTGGGTCTGATATTATGCTGGACACCAAGAGTAGAAAGAAAAAAAACATATAGGCAATATTCATATGAGAAAGCTAATTTATATGGCAGAATAGTAAGCCCTTTGACATAAACCCCTTGCCTGGTTGTTTATCTTTAGCTTTATTCAGTCTCTCTACCTACTCTATCCCAATCCTTCCTGGCAATTATGAGGCTATCCAACTCTCAACATTATGTAGGGAAGAGATTCTGCAACCAAAATTAGCACATCATGGATGTTATTCATAAGAACGTTTTCTACACAAATGGAATTTCATTCCCTTGTTTGGTCTTCAGCGACATCTTAGAGTAGCAGCATCCACAGATAAATACTGTGTATCAATGGAGAGATCAATTCAAATATCCTGACCATGAGGGAAAAATATAGAAATGAAAGCAGAAGTGGAAGTAAGGCAAGTGTGATTTATATGGGTGGTAGTGCTTCTCAACTTTTAAGAAACAGAGAGGTCATACCACAGGTGGTAAAGCAGCCCATAAGAGGAATTTTGATTTTCTCACTGCCCATAGTATGCATTTGTTAATAGACAATATTTTTGAGACTAAGAACACATTTAGCTTTAGGCCTGGATGTGTAAATTGAAATAACATTTCTGCTCAGTTACGTTGGTTGGGTTTGTGTATGTGGTGGGGAGAGACACTCTTTTGCTTCAAATATCGCTGTAATTTTCTGTAGCTACTGTAATATTTAACACATGACGTATGGAGATGCTTGTCTTAACAAGGCAGAAGCTGCCTTCCTTTGGCTTTTTCCACATGGAAGGCTGTTTGATGATAATGACATGTCTCCAACAGTGGCAGGGAATCTACCAGAGACACAGAAGGGCTGCACAGATGTCAGGACTGCTGGGTACGGCATTGCCATGGTTGATGCACCCAGACTTTAAATTCTCTTTTAATTCCTTTCACATAAAAGAGGGAATTTGAAGTTCAACCTCCAAGAAATAGTATTAAAAGGACCGGGAGGGTTTTGCCAGAGTTCCACGGGTGATAAAACACATCAATCTGAAACATTACCAGCATGTTGCTGATTCCCTAGTCATTCTTTCATTTGCTGTGGCTGAACAATGATAGCACTGTTCCATCAAGGGAAAATGATCCCTCCTCCCCTCAAAAAAGCTTTTTGCTGCTGTAAAAGCTATAGAGTGTGAGATTTATTAACAATTTCCATTTCAAGAGAGGCGCTCTTTGTGTGGCAGTAAAGCGGTGCTTTGATGCAAATGCAGCAATACTCCAAGCCTGTTTTCCTAATGCTTTCAAAACTCTTGTAAATAATGCATCTAGGGATGGCATTAGCCCCTTTTAAACAATTTAGACAAAATTAGTTCAAGTTGTAAAAAGTCAACTGTATTTTCCTCTGCACAATAATCTATTTGGCAGAAGAGGTAGTGAAAAGGACTAGTTCAGGATATTTTCTTGAATTAGGTTAGGAGCTTTTCTATACTGGAATGCAACTGAACTGTGGAAGTGGAAACATATTTTCCTCAACTAATCAAAGCAGAGAAAAGTCTGAAGAGTGCTAGTATTTCATCAAATACCAAATAGTCCCTGTAGTTCCTACAACAAATGATTTTGGGGTACAGGTGGGAGATATGCCTGCAGACATTGAGAGGAAATATCATATAATAAGATTCACATATTAAGGTCATATAAAGTTCATTAAACCCAAGGAATTTCTATAGCTCTTAGAATCCAATTAGTATTATATGTATAATGTTTCTCTTGAACAAGCAAAGGTCTTGATTCATCCTTCCCTAAAATAGATAGCCTGACTTTACTAGTACTTCTTTTTCAGTAATAGGCTTATTTTGTTTTGTTTCATTTTTTTAATTAGCCATTGATTGAGAGTAAAATGCAAAGACAGAGTCTCAATTCAGATCTACCTGGTAAAACAAGTTTCTTTACTTGGTAAGTGGGAAATCTCTCTTGAATGAGTAGCTTTACTTTTTTTCTTAACTCTATTTTTAAAGTAGACAAAAAGAAAGGTAGAGAATCCAGTCAGCAAACTATAGGCCAATAAGCTTGATTTTGATTCCTAGGAAAATTCTAGAGGGCATAATTAAACAGATGGTTAGTGGTTATTTAGAAAAAAAAATCTTCAACCTTAGCAAAGCTAGTCCTCAGAAGACAGATAGAATATCCATTATCAGGCCTATACTCAAAGGCTTTCCAGCTTGGTAGCATCTGACAGAGGTCCAGTTCCATTGGCAGAGCCTTCAAGAAGTCAGGATGACCTCAGTTCCATTTTCAAGAATTAGGGTAGTACTTAAGATAAGTGAGATTTAATGTTTTCCATGTTCTGACATCAGGCAGTATTCTTACTTATAGATTGTACCATGACAATGGTCCGTTAACCATAACCAGTTGTCAGAGTTGTAGCTCTCCATTAGGTTAAAACACTTTCTGGTAATTTGTTTTTTAGAGTGACCTTTTATAGCTAAGAAACCCTATTTGCTTTAGCCAGACCAAGAAAACCTCATCAGATCATTGGCTTTTGTGCTAATGCACAAGTGTTCTGATTAAGCATACACACACACACACACACACACACACACACACACACACACACACACATACACACACACGATCTTTAATTCAGGAGTGAATGGCTCTTATATAGACATTAACTCTATGAACTCATATGACTATTATACAGAAAGAATGTGTCCATGATACGTATTCTATTAGAGACAAGGACACTTGAAAAGAATCCAGCATAATGACTAATATATGAAATTTCAAGATGAACAAAGATGTAAATCAAAACCTGGAATTTGCCCCTAAGCAATAAGAACAGAATGTGATTAGAGATTGAAATTATTTCTGAAATTTATGATGCAGGACTTCATTTAGTTATTCCTTAATGATTTCTTAATTAATAAAAATCACATTAACCAGAATAGTCTCCCCTCTTAATTGAATCTGAAAGTTTGATTACTTTTGAAATCAAACTAGAATTTAATTTTCAAAATAGTTATTACCATACTTCTTAACACCACTACTGTAAAATGCTATCAAGGTAATATTACTTTTGTTTGTTTGAAAAGCTAAACCTCTGGGAAGAGCTCTATTTCAATTATTTAGCAAGAAAAAATTCCTGGAGCAAAATATAGAAAGAAACTGAGGAGGCAGTGATAAAAGATATGAAGCATTTTCGTTATTTATGAGAAACTGGCATGTAAATTCATTGCTGATGTAGGAGCACCCTTTAACACATAAATATCTCACTATATATAAAAGTATGTTAAAATAATGTTAGATTTGAACTATTGACAATATCAACTAATACTCTTTTAGACATGTGACACTGTGTGCCACTCAGTTTTGTCCATTTGTCAATAAACTCTTATGAAACATAGTGAGTTGAGGAATTGTTTTCATGCCATAACAAATACTGGCAGTATCTTTTTTATTCACACATACCTCAAAATTCCTATGGTTTTGGCTTAGTCAATTTAAATGTGTTTTCAAAAGTATCTTCACTCATCTCTTTTGAGTGTTTAGCTCAGTTATCCTAAGGTGACATTCCTCTGTTTTTTTTTCTTTTTCATTAGTTGAATTCTGATAAAGTTTGTACTAATTTCATTTTATATTGTTTTTTAGATTTCAAAGAAATTTCTGAGATTGTTTTTCTATGAAAATTACACTGCGGAGACTTCATATTGATGTACATATATAATTGTGGTTGAGCCTTTTCTTCATCACTGTAGCATGAGGTGATTGTTCACAGGCTGCCATGAAAATTATCATTAAATTGTAAATAGAAAATGTCAAGGTTAAAATGCAAAATACAGAAAGCCTTGGTAAGTGTCCATTTCTTAATATTGTGAGCAGTTTGTAAGTCACTTCTTCCATTTTAAAAGATACAGTACTCAGTTAATATTAATCTACAAAATTATTTAAAGACCATTGTCGTTAATTCAGTAAATAAAGGCAAAGACCACTACATTTATCAAGTTATCCACAAACCTCTCTCCATTGGGGAATGAAAATTGCATCTTACCTAAAACTAGAATGTAAATTATATTCCTTAGGGTAGTTCTCTTAAAAGTCCTTTGAATAATTGAGTCTCAATAATAAAACATCAATAGCATTATATTTTAAAATAAATTTTACTAATATAATTTTGACATCACATTTCCCATATGATGTCCCATTTGACATCATATTTCTCCTACTCTCCCAATGAACCATTCTTTTAAAAATAAAGCAATTTTTAAAAGAGGGAAAAAACATTTAGCAAGGCTAACAAACAAGTTGAAAAGTCTGACATTTTATGGAGTGTTCCCCACCTCCCCCAGGTCTTACTTCAGCAGACAAATGGTAGGGGATGAGGAAGTTGCCTTTTCATATAACTTCATGTGGCTCAATCTTGGTCATCATAGTTTTTCATCATTTAGTTTCAATTATTTTTTTCTTCTTTCTATTCATGTTGTTGTGTTATAATGCATATTGTTTTACCTGTGCTTCTTACTTCACTTTGCATCAGTTCATATACATCTTCCTATGCTTATAGGTTTTCTTCATATTCACATTCATATTGTTTCTTACAGCATAAGAATATCCCATTACACTGATGTACCAAAAATTGCTTAGCCATTCTGTAGTGATGGTCATTTACTTTGCTTCCAGTTCTTTGCTACTACAAAAAGTGTTGCTGTTATTATTTTGGTTTATACAGGTTTAAAGCTCAATGATAAAAAGTACTACTCTGTTTAGAAAAATTCTTTTTTGGTCCTGGCTCTAAGACTATTTAAAGGAAAGATGATTTTTGAGGTAGATGACTTTCACTCTCTCTATGCCTAAGTTTGCATGCTGGTGCAAAGGGGAAAAACATGATTATAACATAACAATGGCCTAGATCGAATGTTAAACAGATTTGTTTGTTAAAATCAATTTGTTTCTTCTTAGCTATTAAATGGCAACTGCTTTCCCTCTCTACACCCTACAGTAACTTTGCATTGAGTACACTTACATGTGGCAAGCTACAGATTTCATGATTTAGATTTAAGTTAATCTAGTAGAATTGTCACCTTTGGAATCTTGATTTATATGATTTTCTGGGGGTGATTGTCTGTATTTCCTCTCAAAAGATATCAAACTAAGTTCTTCCCAGAAGTTATTTGTGTCATTACTTAAAGGGTGAATTTAAAATATCACAAATAAGCCCAGAAGATAGGAACCATATACTTAACAATAATTACCATTTTTTGCTATCCATCTATTGAATTACATTCATTAAACTGTTTAAATAAGGAAAAATGATTCCAATTTCACTGGATCCAGGAAATAGTATGATGGAACTTTAAAAATTTCATTATATAGAAAATGTGGAGGGAAAAAATTCCTACTCTGCATCATATACAATAGAACCACTAAATTATGGCCTTATATTCTATGCATTAATTTAGCATCTACTACACGAAGAGGGCTAAGGACAGGAAAAAAAAAAGAAATCAGATATAGTGCATGCTCTTCAGATATCTTAAAATTTAGAAATGGAAGTAAGATACATAACTAAGAGTGATATGAATGAGACAATAGATGAGAGAGAGATACATTTAGAATAACTTAAGAAATTTAAGGATGTAAATATGACTAAGGCATAGGTCCTGAAATAAAAGAAGGCAGGATAAGTACAGAGGATAATGTCTAAACCAACTTGTCTACAATATCAAGTTCATGAAAAAGGAGTAGTGTGAATAATACACTTGGAAAGACTGTAGCTAGATTTTGAAGAGCTTTGAATGGTAAGCAAAGGAATTTGTACAACTTTCAGCAGGCAATGAAAAACCAAGTGAGTGAAATTCAGACCATGGACTTATGAAGCACTATAATCCTCAGAGTGATATTGGGAAGAAAGAAGCAAAGAAGGAAAGAGTCAACTAGTAGCACCCCACTACTGATGTTCTGTGGTGGCTCTAACCGGTTTACTGTCAGAAAGATAGTGATATTCAATCTCTCTCTCTCTCTCTCTCTCTCTCTCTCTCTCTCTCTCAAGATGTAATGGGTATTTCTCCTTGTCACTGTGCTTCAAAGAAAGAACACCACATACTATTGTGGATTTGAAAGGAAAAATGTAGAATCTTATAATTAACTCATTGAAATATTTAAAACCATTGTAGATAGGGGAAAGGTATCTAAAATGATACTGAAGACCTTCAGAGACCTTCATTTCTTAGGAAGTTGATGTGTACACACCATATAGGAGAATGTACTGAGTGCTAGGCAAACAGCCCATAGGTACCCATCAAAGTCCTTAATTAGTGAGAGCACAAAATGATTAAAAATTAAAATTACTTAAGCAAGTTCTAAGGCAAATTCTCATTTCTATTTCTTTCTTAATGAGTGTTTAATTAGCTGAAATTACTTTAGGGAAGTTTCATGCTTTCTCAATCTTTGCCTGTATATGGAATAATATCCTTTTCCCACAAATGATGAGTATAAGTGGATAATGAAACATTTTCCTCAAGAGTGAAGGAAATTGTACTCTGTTTAGTATTATTGAATACCAACTTGTGAGTGTTTTGGGCTGAGCAAAATTAAAGTTGACAGCAAACAAGGGGAGATCACATTAGAAATATTTTGGTTTATGTTTCGTATTATATATTTTCTCTGCAAAGAATTTTTAATGCTGAATTGTAACACCTATTTCATTACAGAGGTTTAATGTGTCTATGGAACATTGCAACAAATAAAGAAATTGCCTCTGAATCACATTAGAAATGTTACCCTCCAATAAAGCACAAAAAATAAACATTAGGACAGGAGTGGTAGAAAAAATTATCTTTGTTTTGCTTAACCGTTAACTCTGATATTAGTTTTACCTTGCTCCAGAGAGAACACTTTTTTAAATCTTTTTTTTCCATGCTGTGTTTATTTTTTAATAGAAACTAACTAGGACAAGTTTTAAAAGAGGAAACTTTATAATGAAGGGAATAACAATTTAAAATTTAAAGATATTGTCTGAACATGAATTTAAAATTTTTTAATTTAAAATAAACTTAACTGATATTATCAGTAACTCCTATATGGTACATACACATCTTTAACTGAATCAGTAGTACAACTGAGCGATCAATTGGCATGGACCTAGAGGGCCCCTCTCCTCGTCCCCTCCTCTGTTAGCTATATGTCAATATATACACATAAAGCAGAAGAATAGTGTAGTGGTTATAGAGTTGGCCTCAGAGTGAAGAAGATCTGAATCCCAGCTCTGATACCTGCTGACTGTCTAACCTTGGGCAAGTCACTTTCAGTGACTTAAGCAACTGTCTCAGACTGTGAGTTGCAGAGAAGGTGCTGATGTGCATTGGTAGAAGGATTTTATCACAGAGAGCTACCCACATTTGTAAAAATACAAAATTGGTTCAAATTAATAATAATAATTCATGCTACTACTACTACTAATAATAATGCACACATATATATCATATCATAAAAAAAAAGCTGGCCACCAGGAACTTTTGAAAGCCTTTTAGGCAACCATAGAAAAATTTGGTTTTATGTCGGTAAAGTGAATATTCACACAAATGCAACCATGAATCCTTGAATGCTGAAGTATGCCTATGCATATATAGCATACATAGGTATGCATATAGCTACAGGTAGAAGCAGTGTGAATTAAGCTTAGAGTCAGCATGTCCTAGATTCAATTCTTGCCTCTGAGAAATTCTACATCTGCAACTATGGATAAATCATTTGATCTCACAGTGTCTCAGGCATCTTTCTGAAATTATAAATTAAAGAACAGTTGACCATTATACAAATGAGGGACTTTACATATTATAACATCTCTACACTAACGACATCAGAGTTTCACATAAAAGGAGAGATGGATGGATAGGTTGTTAGGTATACATGGATTGATTGATTGATAGATGATAGATTATGGAGTGCCATCAAAGTCTTTAACAGTCAAGTCTAGAAAAATCCAGTTGCTGACAGAAGTAGAAGACAATTTTGTATGCCAGGACAGAAAAAAAAAGCCACACACAAATAAAGTCATTTACAGCTTTTTGTCCTATTAAGCAAATTTAAAATGCTGAAATGATGTTCAGCACCACATATTTTTAAACAATGTAAGAGACTTTATTAGCCAGTAAAAAGCAGTGAAACGTAAAATACAAACTTTCATCCAAATACCTGTTACTATACCATAAAGTGGCTTCTTTAATTCACAAGTGGTGAACAAAAATGGAAAATAAAACATGTTCCTTAAGGTAAGAAATAATTCAGTTTGTTCAGCATTATTGAATGTTTTACTTAGAGAGTTTAAGCAGAAACTGAGAATTCTGAATTTTCATTTTTGTTCTGAAACATGGTTACCAATGAGAAGAATTAATGACTCAATTTTAAAATAAAACATTTGAGACAAAAATAAAAAGTTAGATAACAAATATCCTCTTCTACTTTCCACGCACTAATAAGTAGGCAAACAGGCAAATTCAATCAAAATATTGTTTTTCTTTCTAATCAAAAACCTCAACTGAATGGAGTTGTAAAAATGTCTTTCACTTTGCTGTTTCAGTCTGCAGCATGGAAAACTCCTTGGTCAGAGGACCTGTTTTAGACCTGGCTTTGATACTTAGTAGGTAGTTAGGCGGCTCTGTGAATAGAACGCTGAACCTGGAGTCAAGAAGACCTGAGTTCAAATCTGGCCTCAGACACTCCATTAGCTGTGTGACCCTGGGTGAGTCACTTAATCTCTCATTTCCTTAATCTACTAGAGAAGAAAACGGGCAAATCACTTTAGTATCTTTGCCAAGAAATCCCCATACAGAGTCATAAAGAGTCAGATATGACTGGACAACAACAAAACAACTTAATACTTAGTAGCTCAGTGACCCTGAGTGTGTCATTATGCTCTTTGAATCTCAGTATCATCATCTGCAAAATATGGATAATATTTATGGTATCTATCTTGGAGGATTGTTTTGATATAAGACATTGGTAATAAGTCCTAAATGTAAGCCCTAAATCAGCAAACAGAGGTTGTTTTATATTCTGTCCAAAAATTTACTCTAGTCATATTAAGGAAAATTAATGTGTAATTCACTATCTATGTTATATTCTACATTGATTAAAAAGTAAATAAAGTTAAATTATAAAACCAATAATCACTGGATGCTGTCATAATACTGAATTTTAGAGATAAAACAAACCTGTTATCATCTAGAATGATCTAATTTTAACAGAAAACTGAGGCCCAGAGAAGCTGAGTGATTTTTATCGTAATTATATGGCTTAATGAGAGTGCTGGGACTAGAATCTGTACCTCATGATCCTTAATTCATTGTTCTTCATCACTATTTTTTAAACTGATCATGAGATTACAAAGTAACTTGGGATTAATTACATGGATGTAGTTTCATACAAGTAGATTCAATGGCAAATATGCATAGGTTTTTTTATATGTTATTTTTAGGAATAAAAATAGATACTTTGTTGCCTTTAACTAAATAGCTGTGAGATCATGTATCTTTTTGAAGAAATAGGTATTATATTGTTTTGTTTTAGCACATTTCTAAAGCAGCACGAAATCAGCAGAATACTGTAGTAGACCGGCAACTGGTCTTTGATCAGGAAGACCTGGGTTCAAATCAGTTTCATCATTTGTAACATGACAGGATAGGCTTTGATATTATCTCCAGTCCCTTGCAGCTCTGTTTTAATTTCCATGGACCTTTCCAAATGTTAGTGGAGATTAAGCTTTGGCCAATTGTACCAAACTAAAAGACTTTGGCACAGACAGGCTACATACCTGTTATCCAAAAAATTGAGCCTAGATAAGTTCAAGGAAACTCATTGTCAGATTGGTCATACATTGATTAGTTTTTTGGTCCAATATACTCTCAAAGATTCTTCACCTATTCACAGGGTATCAGTATTCTGCATTAGTGTAGAGAGTACTGATAAAAACTGAAGTTTAGGTCATAGGAATAACATTTTCAGAATACTGAATGACATTTGGTCGAGCACTTACTATGCAAAAGATCACATGGACTAGAACAATAGATGGTGTAAAATGAGGAAAATAGGGTACAGAGAAGTGACATTCCTTGCTCATAGTATAGCTCACTAGAACTCCAGTCTCTTGATCCTTTCCACTCCTGCCAGTCCCATAATATTGTGCTGTTGCTCAAGACTGCATGAGTTTTCTATAGTATGCTCACAGTATTCCATATAGACTGTATTTAACAAATTACAGAACTTGCAGAGAGGAAAGGGAGAAGTGGTAGGGGACTTCAAAGTCTCTGGACATCTGCTAGAAGTCTCAATCTGCTAAAAGTGAAGCATCTAATAAATTCTTGACATTGCTCAGGATGTAGAAGAAGCTATGAAAGAAATTTTTACTTTAGATTCTGAACAATAGGGAAGAGCTGATAGATGGTATGAAAGTGATGGGAAATTTAGGAGAAAACCATAAAATCGTCTTGCAAAGAAAATAGGGATGTTGAATATGGGCATATTCCATAGACTTTAGGAAGGGAGATTCTGTAAAGGAATCATTTGAAGGAGAGGCACGCTTCCTTGAACAGAAATTCTAAAATGAAATATGTCTCAAGAAACATTAGAGCCAAACAGTGATTCTTAATCTGGGATTTATGTGGATAGATATCAAGGGCATCCCTAAACTTGAGCTGGAAAATATTATATCTTTATTTCAGTATAATTAGTTTCCTTATATATTTTGTTTTATCTTTATTATTTTAAAAATATTCCAAGAAGGGAAACATAAGTTTCAACAGTCTGCTTAAAGTAGCCCATGACCAAAGAAAGATTAAGAAATGCTACTGTAAAAGATATAATTATGGATATATATATTCTGATTAATAATTCATATAGACATAGACCTTAAAAGACTTTCAAAAGATTTTCCTCACAATAAACTTTTGTTAGTGAGATAGTGAGTTAGGTGGTACAAATATTATTATATTCATCTGAGAGATGAAGAACCCTCAAGCTCAGAGAGAAGTGACTTTTCCATTTATCATAAAGCTAATAAGTATCAGTCTGGATCTGAACCTAGGTTTCTTGTGAATTTAGATTCAAAAGTTTTAGCATGCTGCCCAAATTATCACAATTATTTATGTAATATAATATGATGATGAGCTGAGATTTTAATCGAGCTTGTATAAAAGATAGGAAAGCATAAGGGAGAAGAAATATGGAAGTGTGGTCCAAACTTGTAAAAATTGTGTCAGGAGCCCAGGATGAGTTGAGAATTATGAAAAATGTTATGAGCCCCAAATTGGACTTTTTTTCTGATATATTTGGTCCAGACTGTTTGGGGGAAGTGGCATAATCTTTATAGATTACAGATCACAGAAGAAGGCAAAACTAAACAGAATCTAAAAGGAGATTCAGAGTTCTGCTTCTGGGAGCCAAGATGGCGGAGTAAAAAGGCAGTCGCTCTCACCCTCCCCTGTCAAGCTCTGAAAATCCAGAAAATATCACCCCAGAAAAAACCCTGGAACAACTGAACCAGAAGAAAGATGGGTGCTGCAGTGCAGTAGCCCAGGTAGCTATAGGGATTAATGGGAAAGGCCCCTCTCACCCTGGGGGAAGGGGAGCAGTACGTAACAGGAGTCAGCCAGACAGCTAGTGGAAAGACCCACTTTAGCACACCAGGAGAAAATTCTGGTGGTATTCTAAAGCAAAAGGGTCTCTCAGTGCCTCAGCAAAAATAAGGGAAGCAGCACTACAAAGGGCCCCAAGCAGATAAGCACCCAGCGTCATTCGTCTGAAAGGAGCTGAAGAAAGCAACCTAGAGTTGCCCAAAAGTTCCAGCCTTGTTGATTCAGCCCAACACCAGGTAAGCTGTCAGAACTCTACAGCCTCCAACTGCCAACCAGAAGGAGATCCCGAAGCCCAGGTGGTTGAGCAGGCAAACACCAACAACTGTACCTCCGAGTGCCTCAGTAAGGGTGGGGTAATTGGTGGAAACCAGCTCAGAGGGACACCAGGTGCCTTGGCATTCTAGAGCAAAGAAACCTCCCAGTGCCTCAACAGAAATAAGGGAGGCAGCACTGCAAGGGGCCCCAGGCAGATAAACACCTGGCAGCACTTATCTAAAAGGAGCTACACAAAGCTAAAGGACAGGAAAAGCAGGCAACCTAGATTTTCCTGAAAGTCCCAGCCTTGCTGATTCCAGCCCAACACCAGATCAGCTGCCAGAACCCTACAAGCCTATAATTACCAACACAAGAGGCCCCAGCACGCAAAGCCAGTGACCAAGACCTAGGTTCAAAACACAAGAAGCTTGGGTCAGTGCCCTCTGCTCCCCAGCAGGAGAGCTTAATATCTTTAAAGGCCAGGGAATAAAGAAACAACATGAGTAAAAAGAAACATACCATAGACTCATATTATGAGAAGAGTGAAGATCAAGACAGAAATTCTGAAGAGGACAACACTGTCATCAAACCCACATCTGCAACATCAAAAGGGAATATGAACTGGTCTGAAGCCCAAAAAGCCTTCTTAGTGGAACTCAAGAAGGATTTTAAAAGTCAAATGAGAGAGGTAGATGAGTCCTTTAAAAGTACAATTGGCGAATTGGAAAAAAATTACACTGAAGAAAACAAGTCCCTAAAAAACACAATTGGCCAATTGGAAAAAAAGTACAATGAAGAAAATAAATCCCTTAAAAATACAATTGACCAATTGGACAAGAAAGTACAAAATCTAAAAAAAAGAAAACAATATGTTAAAAAATTAGAATTGAACAAATGGAAACTAAGGACTCTATGAGAGAGCAAGAATCAATCAAACAGAAACAAAAAAATGAAAAAATAGAAGAAAATGTAAAACATGTCATGGGTAAAACAACTGACCTGGAAAATCGATCCAGGAGAGACAATTAAAGGCCTACCTGAAGATCATGATGAAAACAAGAGCCTGGACAATATCCTTCAGGAAATCATAAAGGAAAACTGCCCTGAAATCCTAGAACCCGAAGGCAATATAATCATAGAAAGAACCCACCGCTCCCCACCTGAAAGAGATCCCAAATTAAAAATGCCAAGGAATATAATAGCTAAATTCCAAAATTACCAGATTAAAGAGAAATTACTGCAAGCAGCCAGAAAGAAACAATTTAAATATCATGGAACCACAATCAGGATTACACAGGACCTTGCAGCCTTTACATTAAAAGACCTTAGGACATGGAACATGATATTCTGTAAGGCAAAGGAGCTTGGAATGCAGCCAAGGATTAACTACCCAGCAAAAATGAGCATGATTTTTCAGGGAAGGAGATGGATATTCATTGAAATAGGGGACTTCCAAACTTTCCTGATAAAAAGACTAGAGCTCAACAAAAAAATTTGATCTTCAAGGACAAGATTAAAGGCAGACATAAAAAAGGTAAATGGGACAATATATTGTTAACAAGGGCAAAATGTTTACATCCCTACAAAAGAAGATGACACTTGCAACTCTTGAGAACTGTATTGTTATTATACCATGTTAAAGGAATATACATACAGGGGGTGAATGTAAGTTGACTTTGATGTAATGGTAAAAAAAAAAAGTAGTCAAGTGGGTTAAATGGATCCAAGTAAGTGGATTAGTCTGAGCTAAGAAAATGTACTGAGAAAGGAGGAGGCAGACAAAGGTAAATTACATTATAGGAAAAGACACAAAAACCTATTAGAGCAGAGGTAAAGAAGGGAGGGGGATGAGCATTGTTTGAACCTTACTCTCATCAGATTTGGCTCAAGAAGGGAATAAAAATCAGTTAGGTATAGAAATCTAACTTGCACTATAAGCAGTAGGAGAGAAAAGGGGAAAGAAAAGGGAGGGGGGATAGAAGGGAGGGAAGAAGCAGTAAGGGTAAAGGGGAAGAAAAGGGAAAGGGATAATAGAAGGGAGGTGGGACTGAAGGAGGCGGTGGTCAAAAACAAAACACTAGTGAGGGGGGGATGGAGAAAGAAAGAAAGGCATAAATGGGGGGTGGGGGAAGGATGGAGAAAAAGACACCGATAGTAATCATAACTGTGAATATGAATGGGATGAACTCTCCCATAAAATGGAAGCATATAGCAGAGTGGATTAAAAACCATAATCCTACAATATGTTGTTTACAGGAAACACATTTGAAAAAAAGTGACACATACAGGGTAAAGGTAAAAGGCTGGAGCAAAATATATTATGCTTCAGCTGAAGTAAAAAAAAAAAAGCAGGGGTAGCAGTCCTGATCTCAGACAAAGCAAAAGCAAAAATAGATCTTATCAAAAGAGATAAGGAAGGAAACTACATCCTGCTAAAAGGCCCCATAGACAATGAAGTAATATCATTACTAATCATATATGCACCAAATGGTATAGCATCCGAATTCTAAGAGGAGAAGTTCAGGGAGTTACAGGAAAAAATAGACAGCAAAACTATACTAGTAGGGGACCTCAACCTTCCCCTCTCTGAACTAGATAAATCTAACCACAAAATAAACAAGAAAGAAGTTAAGGAGGTGAATAGAACATTAGAAAAGTTAGGTATGATAGACCTCTGGAGAAAACTGAATGGGGATAGAAAGGAATATACTTTTTTCTCAGCAGTACATAGCACATACACAAAAATTGACCATGTACTAGGGCATAAAAACCTCACAATCCAATGTAGAAAGGCAGAAATATTAAATGCATCCTTTTCGGATCATGATGCAATTAAAATTATATGTAATAAAGGGCCATGGAAATAGACTAAAGAATAATTGGAAACTAAATAATCTATTGCTGAAAAATGATTGGGTCAAACAACAAATCATAGAAACAATCAATAATTTCATTAAAGAGAATGACAATAATGAGACAACACACCAAAACTTATGGGATGCAGCAAAAGCAGTTTTTAGGGGAAGTTTTATCTCTCTAAATGCTTACATAAATAAAACAGAAAAAGAGGAGATCAATGAATTAGGCATACAACTAAAAAAACTAGAAAAGAACAAATTAAAAATCCTCAATTAAACACCAAATTAGAAATATTGAAAACCAAAGAAAAAAATTAATAAAGTTGAAATTAAGAAAACTATTCAACTAATAAACAAAACTAAGAGCTGGTTTTATGAAAAAACCAATAAAATAGATAAACCTCTGGTTGATCTAATTAAAAAAAAAGGAAGAAAACCAAATTACTAGTATCAAGAATGAAAAGGGTGAAGCTACCACCAAGGAAGAGGAAATTAAAACAACAATTAGGAATTATTTTGCCCAATTATATGCCAACAAATTTGACAATCTTAGTGAATTGGATACATATTTACAAGAATATAAATTGTCCAGATTAACAGAAGAGGAAGTAAAATATTTAAATAACCCCATCTTAGAAAAAGAAATTGAACAAGCCATTGATGAACTCCCTAGGAAAAAATCTCCAAGGCCAGATGGATTTACATGTAAATTCTATAAAATATTTAAAAAACAATTAATTCCAATACTACATAGACTATTTGGTAAAATAGGTGAAGAAGGAATCTTACCAAATTCTTTTTATGATACAAATATGGTGCTGATACCTAAACCAAGAAGAGTCAAGACAGAGAAAGAAAATTATAGACCAATTTCTTTAATGGATATAGCTGCAAAAATTTTAAACAAAATATTAGCAAATAGATTACAGCAATTTATCACAAGAATAATACACTATGACCAGGTAGGATTTGTTCCAGGAATGCAGGGCTGGTTCAATATAAGTAAAACTATCAGCATAATTCATCATATCAACACCAAAACTAACAAAAACCACATGATCATCTCAACAGATGCAGAAAAAGCTTTTGACAAAATACAACACCCATTCCTATTAAAAACACTAGGGAGCATAGGTATAAATGGATTTTCTTAAAATAATAAAAAGCATCTATCTAAAACCTTCAGCAAGCATAATATGTAATGGGGACAAGCTAGAAGCATTTCCAATAAGATCAGGGAAACAAGGATGCCCATTATCACCATTGTTATTCAACATCGTACTGGAAACATTAGCGTTAGCAATAAGAGAAGAAAAAGACATTGAAGGTATTAGAATAGGCAAAGAAGAAATAAAGCTATCACTCTTTGCAGAAGACATGATCCTATACTTAGAGAATCCCAGAGAATCAAGTAAAAAACTACTTGAAATAATAAACAACTTCAGCAAAGTTGCAGGCTATGAAATAAACACACATTAGTCATTGGCATTTATATATATTACCAACAAAGCCCAACAGCAAGAGATAGAAAAAGAAATTCCATTTAAACTTACTGTAGACATTATAAAATATTTAGGAGTCTACCTCCTGAAACAAACCCAGGACCTCTATGAACGCAAGTACAAAACACTTTTCATGCAAATAAAGTCAGATCTAAACAATTGGACAAACATCAGTTGCTCATGGGTAGGCCGAGCTAATATAATGAAAATGACAATTCTACCTAAGCTAATTTACTTATTCTGTGCCATACCAATCAAACTACCAAAAATTGTTTTATAGAGTTAGAAAAAATAATAAGATTCATTTGGAAGAAGAAAAGGTCCAGAATATCAAGAGAACTAATGAAAAGAAATGCAGGGGAAGGTAGCCTAGTCATTCCAGATCTTAAATTGTATTACAAAGCAGCAATCATCAAAACTGCTTGGTACTGGCTAAGAAATAGAGTGGTAGATCAGTGGAATAGATTAAGCATGCAAGACACAGTAGTCCATGACTATAGTAATCTATTATTTGATAAACCCAAAGACCCCAGCTTCTGGGATAAGAACCAACTCTTTGGGGAAAAAAAAAACTTCTGGGAAAACTGGAAAAGAGTATAGCAGAACTAGGCATAGACCAAAATCTCACCGTATACCAAAATAAAGTCAAAATGTGTGCATGATTTAGATATAAAGGCTGATACTATAAGCAAACTGGGAGAGCAAGGAATAGCTTACCTGTCAGATCTATGGAAAACAGAAGAATTCGTGACTAAAGAGGAGATAGACGAAAAGCAAAATAGATAATTTTGATTACATTAAATTGAAAAGTTTTTGCACAAAGTCAATGCAACTAAGATTAGAAGGAAGGTAGAAAATTGGGAAAGAATTTTTACAACCAGTGTCTCTGACAAGGGCCTCATTTCTAAAATATATAAAGAATTAAGTCAAATTTATAAGAATACAAGCCATTCCCCAATTGATAAATGGTCAAAGGATATGAACAGACAGTTCTCAGATGAAGAAATTAAAGCCATCTATAGTTATATGATAAAATGCTCTAAATCACTATTAGTTAGAGAAATGCAAATCAAAACGACTCTGAGGTTCCACATTACACCTATTAGAATGGTTAACATGACAAAACAGGAAAATGATAAATGTTGGAGAAGATGTGGGAAAATTGGAACACTAATACATTATTAGTGGAGTTGTGAAATGATCCAACCATTTTGGAGAGCAATTTGGAACTATGCCCAAAGGGCTATAAAAATGCGCATACCCTTTGACCCAGCAATAGCACTTCTAGGGCTATATCCCAAAGAGATCACACAAATGTGAAAAGGACCCACATGTACAAAAATATTCATAGCAGCTCTTTTTGTAGTGGCAAAGAATTGGAAATTGAGAGGATGCCCATCAATTGGGGAATGGCTGAGCAAGTTGTGGTATATGAATGTGATGGAATACTATTGTGCTATAAGAAATAATGAACAGGCTGACTTCAGAAAAACCTGGAAAGACTTGTATGGTCTGATGCTGAGTGAAGTGAGCAGAACCAAGAGAACGTTGTAAGTAATAACAGCCATGTTGTGTGATGACTAATATTGATAAACTTAACCTTTCCTGGCAATACAAGGATCTAAGACATCTCTGAAGCCTTGTGATGGAAAATGCTATCCACATCCAAAGGAGGAACTATGGAAGTTGAATTTTCTTTTCTCTTCTGTTGAGTTTTGTTTCCTCTTTCTGATGGTTCCTCATACTGGTTTTAATTTTTACTTACATCACTAATGTGAAAATATATTTAACATGAATGTAAATGTATAGCCTATATCAGATTGTACACCATCTTGGTGAGGGTGGTGGGGAGGAAGGGGGAGAGAAATTTTAAATTCAAAAGGATATGGAAGTGATTACTGATAAATCAAAATAAATTAATAAAAAAAAGAAAAAAAAAGTAAAAGGAAATTCAAACAGCACCAATGGCTAGAAAAATGTGTGGAGGCAGAATTTGGCTCAATATGAGCAAGAAATTTCTGAGAATTTAAAAAATGATTGTTTCAAAAAGTAGTAAGCTCCCTGCCAGTCAAAGTGCTGAAGCAAAAAATCAGTTGATAATCTGTCAGGAATGCTGTAGGCTGTTGTGAAAAATGATCTCTAAGGGCTGCCTTGGAAATAGTGCTGAATTTAAAGACAGAGGATCTAAGATTGAATCCAGGCTGAGCTTTTTATTATAGTGTGGCCATGAAAAATTAACTTTATCCTCTTTGGAACTCAGTTTTCTTCTTTATAAATTAAGAGTTTGGATTCAATCATTGGTTCTAACCTAAGTAGGGTCCATAAATTTGTTTTAAAAATTGTGCTAACTGGATTTTAACTTCTGATACATATGGATAAACCCTTTAATCTCACAGTGTCCCAAGGAGCATTCTAAGACTATAAATTACAGTTGCTGATCCAGTAGGTGAGAAGCCCATACTAGGTGTTCCCCATACTGATGACATCGTAGGTCTAAAATCCCTTCCCCTTCCTCTGAAAAAAGTTGATTAAGTTCCCTTTGAAAACAATATTCTTTTCCATGTTACCAGCTGGTATCCTTAAAACATTATGTAAGTGTGGCCCTTTCTTTCTGTTTATTTGGTGGTTTGTTGTTTTTTTTTTTGGTTTTTGGTGAGGCAATTGCAGGGTTAAGTGACTTGCCCAGGGTCACACAGCTAGTAAATGTCAAGTGTTTGAGGTCACATTTGAACTCAGGTCCTCCTGACTCCAAGGCCAGAACTTTATCCACTGCACCATCTAGCTGCCCCTGGTCCTTTCTCTCTGGAAGAGAACCTAACATCCTTCACATGAATGACTGGTGATTTTAAATGTGAGGCAGTTAATATTATCATTATGTTTCCTTTCATTCCACCTCCTTCTACAGCCCCCAAAATAGATGGCCTCATACTGTTGTCATTGAAACAGTTAAAAGGTCATAGGTTAGTTGTATACTATAGGAAATTAGAAATTTTATATGCCATCTGGATCAGGGAATCAGGCAAGCATCAAGATTGTTTGGGTTTTTTTTTTTTTTGTTCTTTTTTTTCCCCTAAAATACCTTGATACTTTATCTATAGCACAGACCAACCAAAATATGGAAGAACCAATTGAACTAACAAAGCATAGATATGAGGCATAGTAATTTCTGGATAAAGTAAATCTATGTTGTTGCTGTTTGTCCATTCTCTATTTACAGAAATATCTTCCTAGAATAAGGAAGATATTTGTTGCTTTGTACTCTCCCCTGTTCAGACAGCATCTGTACTATTGTGTTTGATTTTGGGCACCACATTCAAAAAGGAACTTTGACTAATTGGAAACTTCTTGAAGAAAAGTTACCAGGGTTATGAGGGAATCTGACATGATTTCAAGTAAGAAATTATTGAAAAAACACTTGTAATATTCCTTCTACAAATCTGTCATTTGGAAGCTGACTTCTTTGAGAAGATATCTACATGTCTGTCATGGAAAGAGGATATAGATTCATTGTGCTTGACTCCAAAGGGAAAGACCATTAGACATGGAGAGCTTTGAGGAGGATGGAGTGAAGTTATAGGAAATCATTTTTTTGGTTACACTATAAGAAAGAATTTCCTATCAATTAGAGCTGTCTAAAGAAATATAATGGGCTGACTTATGAGGGATTATAAAAGAGGATTGAGAAGCCACTTTTCAAGGATACTGCAAGGAGAGTCACCATTCAGAGAGATGTTTGCCTGGATGCCTTTTAAGAGCCCTATCAACTTAAATTCTGTGACTTTGAAAAAATCTGAAGAAGAAGATGGAACTCTATTGTGAGGTGACCAAACTATTTATTTAAAGAAGATCTTTATTGAAAGAAGAAAAATGTTCCATATCCAAGATCACAAGAGACTCCAAAAGGTAATCAATAAAAATATGTTGATATAGTGGTTATCCTCTCCAAATAGATTTTAATTTTAGGGTTATCCAGAGCAAACTAATAGGATTTAGCATTCACACAATCCTGGTTTATAGCAAAGTCAAAGAAAACATTGATCTTAATCCAAAGTCAGGTTCCACCCCCACATTGTGGCTCATAGTCACATGTGGGTGTAGGAACAACTTGACCATGTGACCTATGAGGGAAGAAATCTTATCAAAAGAATAGAACTAGAAATGAGTACTACAGAATTTCAAAAGGAACTCTAAGGGAAAGTGAAACTGAACCATCTCCATCTTCCCAAAAGTAATAGTATAATCACAGGACAATAGAAATTGTAGTGAACATGAGAGAAAAGGAGCAATACCAAAGCTAACTCCATAGTAGTCTCAATAACAATTCAAATTTGGGTAAGAAAAATTTTGCCAGAAAAAAAATACTTATTTTCCATTTCATTTATAGATATATTTATTTTCCATTTCATTTATAGATACTACCCCTGAAACTCTTGAGTTTCCTTTCTTTTTTTTTTTAATCAACATTCCATTCTAGGTTTTCTCATATAACCATTTATCATTACACGTAGATTAAACTCAAAAGGTCAGATCTATAGAGTTTATTTTTTTTCTTAAGGACTTCGCTTGTAATGTTGGTAGCCAACAACAAGCAAATCATACCAGATCCTGCTTGCTTGCATAACACAAATGGAGAGACCACAGGTCTCTATACTCTACAATCTAACTTTCTAAGATTTTCCTAGAGAAAAAAAATAAGCTAATAAGAGATCCAGGCTAAAATGCTAGAAAAAAAAGTTGGAAAAACTGAACTTCATCATAAGACTAGAACCATCTTTAACAATTGGCTAGAGAGCGTGTTTCAAGCAAGTCACCTGAACATAGCGAACTAGCTTATTGTTTGTCCTTCATTCTCAAAGAAGACCAATGACATCATGAGGTGATATCTTGACTTGCAAGTGAATTGGATTTATATGAGGCAGGGCTGTGCACAGTTATCAGCCTCATGGTCTCCTCCAAAGTCTTCAGAGTCCAGTGGCAAGACCAGAGAACTAGCACAAGATTGATGGAGGGTTTATAGGGACCAAAACCTTAAAGATTTTCAAAAAGAATAAAAGAAGATCCTGACAGTATGACATCAATACTCTCAGAACTACTGTGTTTCTCAGAGATCATCTAGTTCAATTTATAAGAGCCAAGGTCTCTCACTGCATCTTGGGCCCTCTCCAGTCATCCTGATTGATATCTGACTACTGGATCCAGATGGCTCTGGAGGAGAAAGTGAGACTGGTGGCTTTGGACAGCTCTCTCTCACTCAAATCAAACTGATTTGCAAGTCGTGTCATCATCTCCTTGATTTCATGGTCTTCTTTGAGAATGAAGGACAAAACCACAACCACATTTGAAAACCTTTAGTGATGAGGAATTCAGGGGCTTCAAGGGCATCCTATCCCACTCTTATACAGCTCTAATTGTTAATAATTTCTTATGTGGTGCTGAATTCTTCTACTTAACAATTACCAGAGATGGTTACTTGTTATTTCTTCTAAAGTCAAGCAAAAAAAGGATAATTCTTTTTCTACATCAAACATTTTAAATTCTTAAAGACACCTCATATATGTCTTCAGTGTATTTTCTTCACTAGACTAAAAGTCCCTTATTCCTTAAAGCATACCCTATAGGGCATAGTAACAAGGCTTCTTGTGATCCAAATTATCATTCTCTAATGGTGACTTTAAGTACTAATTAGGCACTGAGATGAATATTTTCTATCTGTGCATTATGAGTACAAAAGAAGAGTCATGGCTAGAGAATATAAATTTTGGAGGTATCTTCATAGAAATTACAAAGTTATGGAAAAGATTAATATCGATAAAGGACAGTATAGGAAGAGAATAGGAGTATAGATAGAAAGTAAGTATAAAGATTAGAGAGAATGAGAGGAGTCAGAAATGAAGAGTCTTCAGAGATGTTGAGGAGAAAATGGAGAGTGGAGTGTCTTGAAAGAGAGGAATAGAGATGATTCACTGGGAATATGTAGGTGTGTTGTCAACAGTATCACAAATCAAGTACTGACAGTCAATGGATTTAATCATTAGTTTATTGTTGACCTTTGAGAGTGATATTTTGGTAGTGTGGTTGAACCAGAAGCCAGGTATGGCCAGAAAGCTTTTGACATGTGAAACATGTAATCAGTTTTATTTCTGGCATAATTTCATGACCCTGGTCTTTTTGGCTTTCAGTCTGACATTTGCAACTCAATCAGAACAGTCCTAGGCTTCTGCATGAGGACCCAGTAATTCAAGAGTTGCTCTGCATTTTTTAGAGATAATAGTATAAAAGAGAAGATATAGTTAGGCAAACATTCTACAGATATGGGTGAGAAAAATGAATGAATTAAAAACTTTTCTTCTTCCGAAATGGAAGAATGGGTAATAGAGGTTAATACCAAAGTGAGGAAGAGATTATGACACAAGTATCTGACCTGGGACTTAAGAATATCTCTAATAATTTAAACCTAGGCAGACATTTCAAGGCACCTCAGACAGTCATCAAAATGCCTAGAATGAATCATGCAAGACAATCATCTAGGCTCTTCCTTATAAGGATTTTTATGTAAAACCTGCCAATATATAATCATCAAGTGCCAACAGTCTCTTCATTATACTTAATTAACATTAGGTCATGTAAGAGCTTTTTGGTTGTTCTCTCCCTACCCTTGGGTCAACAAGAGGTCTGCAATAAAATCTTCCTATGATATCTGATCATGACTTGGAGGTGGTGCTATGTTCTCAAAGATTATGCCAGCAGAATACAAGTCTTTCTAGTTCATATTAAAGTACAAAGACTTGGTCACAGATGCTGTGTCTGTTCTGCCTGTGGCAGAATAACTTTTTGGAGAGGTTCAAAGTCAGAACCTGGCCACAGGATAATGTATTATATCAACTACAACTGACAAAGTTCATTTCCTAGATAGCGAATACCAGTGAAAATTATGATCTAATAAATATTGAAATATATAAGGGTTAAAGTTGTATATTTGTGTGGTCACTTAAATGAAGTATACACCTAAAGTAGGGGTTCTTTAACTGAGGTCTATGGATACCCAAGGGATCCTTGGACAGATTTCAGGGAGTCTATGAACTTGTGTAGGAAAAAAAAATCCATATTTACTTTTACTAACTTTTGTGTTATATTTGATGCTATCGTGTTTTATTTTATACACTTAAAAACATTATTCTAAAAAGGGGTACATAGGTTTTACTGGACTTTCAATGGGGTCCATGGCACCAAAAAAGGTAAAGAATCCCTAAAGTATTGCTAAATTGTTAATTTAAAAAAGTATCATTTAGTATATTGAATGAGAATGGGGAAAATTTTTCTATCACATAATATTTTTGTTAAATAAGAGCAACAAATATTAGGGGTAGCAAAGAGGTCATAGTAAGTCCTTTTTTCCTTGTCAACAATCATAAGAAAGAATTTTACAAAACAAGGAAGATAAATATGTAATTATTGTTACACTCTAGGCTAAGGAAGAAGAGTAAATAAAGACTTCAGAATGCTTATATAAACGTATGCCATTTGAAGTTCTTTGCTTTGCTACTAATGCCAGCTTAAGATAAACCAGTGCTTTAGTTTCATGAGTGACAGGTAGACACAGAAGAAGCCCAAGAGATGTATGTTCCAGTTCTGCTTGTGACACATACTGACTGTGGTACCCAAGACAAATCTTTCAATATCTCATTGCTCCAAATAATTTCTGTAAGACTATATTGCAGAATAGTTGTAGATTTACATTGGTTTCCTCAGTGGTAACCCCATTAACCAATTAAATCACACATCTGTCTGGACAAATATGGATTTTTTTTCCTACTATATCATTTGAAGCTAGCAAGGTACTTTAAAAATATTAAACTGAAAACAATATATCATTTAGTATTTCCATTTTTTACTTTATATGATCTGCCACATATAAACAAATGGCATGGTATAATTGATAGAAGGGAAAAGAGAAGAGAATGAACATTTATGAAGCAACAACTATGTGCCAAGCACTGTGCTAAATGCTTTACAGATATTGTCTTATTTGCTCCTCACCATATACCTGAGGCAGATGCTATTATCTTCATTTTACAGATAAGGAAACTGGGGCAAAGTGTTAAATAACTTAACCATGGTCATACAGGTAGTATCTGAGGTCAAATTTTAATTCAGGCTTTCCTAACTGCCAGTCCAGCACTCATTCACTATACCATGTAGCTGACTCTCGGTACAGTCCTAGCCCTAGGTCTAGAGTGTGTAAGTACATATTCAGATACTAACTGTGTAATCCTGAACAAATCACTTAACCATGCTTTGCCTCAGTTTCCTCTTTTGTAAAATGCAGGGATTAGATGCAGTTTCCTTTAAGATCCCTTCCAGGTCTCAATCTTTGCTCTATGATCATAAATATCATTGCTATGATGCTAATAATATATACAAATGTATGTCAACTGTAACACTTACTGATGAAATTTAAAACACATTGTCCATATTTCCTAGAAGATTGAAGTCTAACTTTGACAAAACTAACCAAAATAGACCGGAAGAACACAGGCAAATAATGAAAATCTGAATTTAAAAGTATATTGGAAAACACAAGAATTGGCAGAGTTAGGTAAAGGGGACTGAAATATCAACCCTTTTCTACTTGGTTAAGGGAGTAACAATGGTGAAAAAAAAAAGATTGTTTTGAAGCTGCTTGAATGGGGAAAGGAATGAGCTTACTGAACAGATGAGAGAGGGCATTTCAGCTTAAGATGCAGAAAACATTTTGAGAATTCAATTTGATGCATTGCATATCTGTTATGTTCATGGAATTTTACTGAATAAATGGGATGTGAGTATGAAAAATAGACCTCTGGGAAATAAAAAAGGGAAAAAAGTCAGAAAGTGTGAGATAGCCTGGGAAAGAAATCTGTCAGTTAATCAATCAGCAAACATTTCTTAAGTGCCTGCTATGTACGTGGTAGGCATTGTTCTGAGTCCTGGAGGAGAGGGTATAGGAGGATCTCGATCTTGATCCTTAATGTGAAGGAGATTCCTGTGCTTTTATGGAGAGCTGGTATGGTCAAAGTGATAAGTGAAGACAAATTACTCAGTATCAAACAGGCCTAGTTTCAACTGGGACAAGTTCAACAGGCACATATGGTGAGTAAGAGAAAATCACCTAACCTTTTCATTATATAATGGGCTACCCTGGCTCCCACAGTCTGAAGACCATGTAGGTTACATTTCACTCCTCCTCTAGGGTTCTCTAGCACCTGTAAGGAGATTGGTGGGTATCTAGTTTCTTTGACATTGGCTCCAGCCTTGCCAGTGATGTTTCCCCAAATATAGAGGGTGAGACCCCTATATGTAACTTCAGTTTAGCCAGGAACAGATTAGTTTTTACAAAGAAATATTTACTTCAAAAGATATAATCCCAAATATATAAAAATCCCCCAACACATAGGAGGTATAATTCTTCATTCCCCTCTCCTCTTGTCCTGCACTACCTCAGTCTCTGGGGAAGGAAAGAAGATTAGGTTCACAACTTAGCTCAGTTCCTATAGACCATAGTGCTGGTTTCAAGTCCAAACCTGCTTTGAGCTCATTTGAGGTAGCCTGGCTTCTCAAGGTTTGCTTCCATGCCAGGTTGGCTGGCTACACCAACCTGCCTGCAGTCGTGTCTTTAAAATTGTCACCATGGTTCAAATACCTGAATCCTGTGAGGATTGTGGCTGGGGTACCTGAAACTGAAGAGGTCAAATGAAACATAACAGGAATAATAATAATTATCGGTAACATTTGCATAATGCTTTCAATGTTTCAGGCACTATGCTAAAGGCTTCATAAATATTAGCTCAATTGACCCTCACATCAATCCTGGGTTAGTTACTATTATTACACCCAGTTTACAGATGAGGACACTGAAGCAAGTAGAAACTAAGTGACTTGCCCGAGATCACATAGCTAGAAAGTATCCACGGCAGAATTTGAACTCAGATTTTCCTGACTTCAGGCCCAGTTATCTGTCTACTGCACCACCAAGCTGCCTCTTATGATTACTCTCAGGCCCATTTCTCTGAACTGAGATAAAAGAGGGAACAGGAGAAGGAAGTCTTTCCCCTCTCATTCCTTCAGTTGAAGATGCCTTTACTGTGGGTGAATTGAAGAAATGAGAAAGAGGGAGAGACAGACAGACAGACAGACAGACAGATGGACACTTCCTTAGTCTTGCCAGTTTTAAAGAAGCAGCTTATTCCAGCTAAGCAGCTAATCATAAGAGGCTACACCACCCACATAGTAGGAGATGCAGAGACCTCCATAGCGGGCAATCTGGACATGTTTCAAAACCTCTCAGCCTTCCTCCATGTTTGGCAATTTGGGCATGCCCAGACAAATCCAGGTGACACTCATAAACAGTCCCCAGAATTGATTCCTATCGCTGAACCTATCATAATAGTAACTCACACTTACATGGCAATTTCTTTACAACTGAAGCCTAGAGACGTTGTGACATATTTACAGTCATAGCTATTTAGTGCCTGTGCTGATAATCAGACCCAGTTCTTCTAACATTGAGTTTAATGCTGTTTTTCCTAAACCATACAACTTCTTTTGAAAATAGTGACTGCCCATACTGCCTGTTTTACAGGTGGAATGAAAGGCCCCAGAATCCTTCCATTTCCTACACTGATTATCTGTTAATTAAATTTATTTTTTAAATGAAAAAAATTATAAAACTTCTCTTCAGAAAGCACTATTCAAATCCTACACCCTGTTCCCTGGGTAACAATCACCATGCATCTCATTAGAGAGAACTTTAAGAGATTTGGTAATATGCAAAACATGGGCTGAGTGATGTGTAAAGTACTTGCATAATTGCATAATTCTGGAAATGTGCCCCCTTTGTGTTCATTACAACTATCACTCATTTCCTGATAAGGACTTTTTAGTTATGCTTAACAGTTTATTATTGTAGAAGTTGTGAATGTTTATTTTTATGCCTGTTCCTTTTGTGATATTCTAAACTCATTATCTAAGTACAATCCCTACTAAAAGAAGACAATCAGATAGCCCATGTGATTTCTAGATGTCAAGGACCTGGGATCATTGAAAGCCCTGAACAATTTCCTAAATGGGATCTGCTATCTAGTGATCTCTCTTGCTCTATTTGTTTCTGGGCCTTGCTCATTGTCCATCTTCGATGGGCTGTCCATCCATTCAACTGAATATGAGACTCTTCGTGATATATAACATCCAACCAATTGTCGTGTGTGTGTGTGTGTGTGTGTGTGTATTGGTAGAACTATTTTGTTAGATTGGGCATAGCCCTCATTGAAGAGATCCTGTAGTATTCTCAAGATTGGTGAAGTTAGTAAAATGTCATTTACAAATGGAAACATATGGACCTCACTAACTCTGACAACAAGCTTTTGAGAAATGTAAAAGTCCATCTTTTTTAATATGTGTTCTCCTTGTGATGCTTCAATCACAAATTCAAATCATGAAACAGAATGATCTCAGAAGAATCCAATTTACTAGTGGTACAAAGGACAATGAGAAAATACAGGTTTTGTGTAAGTAAACCAAATATTACCAGGGAGATAAGAAGTTGCCTAAAAAACATTATCAAGAATGTGTATAATCAGACAATAATTTGGCTTTGTCTTACAGTGTGGATGAAGGTTATCAGATAAGAAAACTGAAGTTGCACTGGTGTTCACAAAATATGAAAAGAGACAGAGGAAGATAGTATCAGTAGACAAAGTCCTTAAATGCTTGAGCTTCTCAATCTATTGAAGCTTTGAAATGTTAAGTTTTCTATATTTTATAGGAGACGCATGTTGCACAGTGAATAGAGTGTTGACTGTGGAGTCAGGTTTGCCTCATTACAAGTCCTGCCTCCAATGCACTGGCTATGTGACCTTGGGCAAATTCAAGTTCTCAGGGCTCTAAGAATCTCCTTAAGATTCTAAGTTCAAAAGAAATTGCTACTTTGAGGCCACATGTGGCCTTCTAGGTCTTTGGGTGAAGCCTTTTGACTGAGTCCAAGTTTTACGGAACAAATCCTTTTATTAAGGGGATCTGTTCTGTGAAATTTGGACTCCGTCAAAGGGCTGCACTTGAGGATCTATAGAGCCACATGTGGCCTGGAGGCCTCAGGTTCCCCACCCCTGATCTAGTCCTTATCCTTATCCCCATTTTGTAAAAACTCACATGTTATTAAAACAGGTACTTATCTTCAATTATTTTGATGACTTGAACTAAGAACTTTAAAAGAAGGAATGAAAGTATAGTGGTAATATATTGATCCTAGATAAGCTATCTTTTTACAGAGTAGATCCTCCAAATTTAAAAAAAAAAGGAGAATGGAAAGCTAAAAGGTTAACAGAAACAGACAATGCTGTGTTTGTTGGTACAGATATGGAGATTGCTTAAGTACAAATAATTAATCAACAGATATTTATAAAGTACCTTCTATGTGCCAGGCACTGTGCTAAATACTGGGGAAATGAAAAGAGGCAAAAGATAGTCACTGCCTTAAAGACACTTACAATCTAATGGAGGAGACAACATGCAAACAAATATATATGAATCAAGCTACATACAGGATAAATAAGAGATAATTTAAAGAGGGGAAACATGGGAACTGAGAGATTAGGGGAGGCTCCCAGGAGAAGGTGGGATTTTAATCGGGACTTAAAGGAAGAGTGGGAGATTAGTAGTTGGAGAAGAAGAGGGAGAGTATTTCAGGGTCGGGAGACAACCAGAGAAAATTCCCAGAGCCCAGAGACGGAGTATCTTGTTCGTATTACGAGGATTCCAGTATCACTGGAATGAAAAGTACTTGTTGGGGAATAAGGTGTAAGAAGATTGTAAAAGTAGGAGGGAGCTAGGTTATGAAGGGCTGTGAATGTCAAACAGAGTATTTTGATTTCCTCCTGGAAGCAATGCAAAGTCACTGAAGTTTACTTAGTAAGAGGGTAACATGATTGGACGTGAGTTTTAGGAAAATCACTTTTGTGGCTAGATGGACAATGGGTTGGAGTGGGGAGAGACTTCAGACAGGGACCCACCAGCAGACTATTATAATCAAGGCATGAGGCATTGAGGGCCTATACCAGGATGGTGGCAGTGTTGGAGAAGAGAAAGGAGCATATTAAAGCGATATTGCAAAGGTAAAATTGGCAGGCCTTGGCAATAGCTTGGATGTGGGAGAGTGACAGTAATGTGAGAAGTCCAGGATGACTCTTAGGCTGTGAGCCTATGGTACTGGGAGGATGGGGTTGCCCTTTATAATAATAGGGGAGTAGGAGGGGACAATGTGGGGAAGGAGAGTTTAGGGGGAAAGATAATGAATTATGTTTTAGATATATGGAGTTTGAGATGTCTACTGGGCATTTAATTCAAGATGTCTGAAAGGCAGTCTGAAAGTCTGAATTTAATTCAAGAAGTCTGAAGATGTGAGATTGGAAGTCAGCAAAATGATTGAGGCAGGAAAGGTAGATTTGAGAATCATCAAGATAGGTTTTGTAATTAAATCCATGGGAGGTGATGACAACACCAAGTGAAGTAGTATAGAAAGAAAAGAGGGTGAAAAAAGAAAAAAGAAAGAAAGAAAGAAAAGAGAGTCCAGGACAGATACCTACAGTTAAATTTTCACATTGGAAGAATCTATGAAATCCAGAATCAAAGCTCCAAATGAAGGAATGAATGAATCTTATCATTTGGCAATTTATCAAGCAATAAATATTTATATTTGTAATATCTTTTGTTACTAGCTTGAAACTTTTCATTGTCTTTAAACTAAATGCTTTTTGATATTGTAATTTTATTATATTACCAAAAGCAACTTAAAATTAAGTGAATTCATTCCTCCAAAACCCAGTACAAGAGAGGAAAGAAAGCCATAGGGAAAGGGTGGTGAGTTGGAGAGGTGATAGATGTGTGATCCACTTCACTACTGACTACCCCAAGGCTTAGTTCTACTTCAGTGAGCATGAGGAAGAAACCTGGGGATTTCTCTAGCCAATACTCTTCTTAGCCCTGAAAATTCCCCAAGGCCAGCTGATTATCATGATAGGTTTGTGAAGTCATAGTAATAAATAATGGCTTTTTCTGTGAAGGTTAGGATTTTGATGATTATTGATGGATTTACAAGTCCCATAACTTACTATTTAAATTTATGTTTTGCAATTTAAAGTCATGTTTGGTTAACACACACACACACACACACACACAAACAACCACAAAGATCTATAGGTTAGTGTATATAAAGGAATTTGGAACAGAGTCTATTATGCTCTAAATAATGCATGGAATAAATGTCCATTCAATATAGATTCAGGTCACAAACAAAAACAAAAACAAACAAACAAAAATCTACTGGCTGGACTATGGTAAATCCATGATGTTTGTTTTAAAAAATAGATATTTATTGGGAAAATACATTTTTAAAGATAATGTTTTAGTTTTACAAATCCACATAATAATAGATGACTCTGAAAAAAATATTGCATCTCTTTGTTCAATTAGGAAACAGAAGATGTTTAATATCTGAAACAGCTGGAAAATTAAGACCAAAACTTGGATTTCCTAGACCATTATGTTACCAAATTAGTTGACTAATTAGTAACCAATTATCAACTAATTAGTTGACATGTAATGACTTTGTACTTACTACTAAGAAGTAATACTGAAAAAAGGAAAAGCCTTAACCTGGTTTGTGTTGGAATAGTTAAACTTCTTCCTCTCTTTCTTCCTCTCTATAAATGTCTTCCTCTCTGTGGGTCCTTGCTCCATTGCTACTGATCAAAGCCTTTCCACATCGATTCTAAGTGATTCTTATCCATGTTTTTTTTCTCGAATTCTTTCAAATAGAATGTGTCCCAGGGATTAGATGCCTTCTTCTGGTTCTTTCAATAATTTGTGGATACCAATGAGTCCAGTCCTCATTTGTTTGTTAACTTGCTCTCTTGCTAAAGGGCCAGCCCACCTCCTTTTCTAGTCATAATGCTAGTCACAAAGACCAATGCCATAGGATTCTCTCCTCATTGGTGAAGACGGATGTCTTGTCCTGCATGAGGGGCGAGCAAGAGAGCCACAGCCTTCTTCATTCTTCTTTGGTACCTTCTTCAAGTTTCCAGTTGCTTCTGGAACTTCTAGCTTCCAGTGTCAAGAAGGAAGACTTCCTTCAGCAACCTGATGTGGAGTTGTCCTCTTCCATCCTTGCAGTCATATAGCATCCCTGGGAAATTATCAGTGTTAAAAAGTTGTGCTTCTGTGGTAACCAGCTTCTTTATCTTCAGGTCATCATTCTGTGAACTAACATAAATTCAGAATTGAATTATAAGATTATCAATAACTAATAAGTGCAATATAAGATAACCATAAACAACTAAGTTGTAAGCTAAAACAGGTAGAGTAGCAGAGTGTACCAACAAATTGAATAGTTGGCCTTGTGAATTAGTGTAGTGTGTCTTGCAGTAGCAGATTGATTCAAAGGCCAGGGATAAAGCGTACCTGTTTGCTCCTTGTTAACCTTTCATTTCACTGCTTTATAAAGTGAGAACTCAGAAATTATAGCAGCATCTGCTTCTGCCACTTCTCTGTCTGTAAATTAATTTGCACCAAGGCATCTTGAGAAAAATGGTTAAAGGGGGAAAGCTCTAATAGAGAAGAAACAAAATTAAATGGGAATGTGGAGAAGGAAGTTCAGAATACAGCTGTAGTGTCATGCAAAAGCATAAAATATTTTATTCACAAATATGCATGTGGAACAAAGGTTAAAGAGTGCTATGAGACGTTATACTGGCATGAAAAGTGGCAAGGACAAAAAAGCTAATAAACCATTTTTTTCTCAGAGATCTTTGTTATGCATTCTATTAAGAGTCTCTACTCCCAGTATATCTCACACAAAGAGATTATTAAAGTTGGTCAAAGTATGGGCTGAATACAGTGAAAAGTAAGCAACTTGAACAGAAAAAATGTAGTACTTACTCATAATTTGAACTTGTGTGTCAAAGCAAATACTTTTCAAACAGAAGAAATACATTGTTGGTTATGTATAAATAACAAGTCAAAACATATCTGGGATCTAATTTATGGTCAGCTCAAAACTAGACTGTCAGGCAAGAAAACAAATTAAATACAAATAACTAGATCTTATGTTGACTCAACAAATAGATACATATACCTGAAATGGAGCTGAGTTGACCCCAAGTATGTCACTGCTAATTAGTTATATTTATAGAGCTCTTGCTGCAATGCACAATCTTTCTGTTTAGATTCTGCTTCATATTGCATTAACCCTTACTGAAGGGGAAAAAAGGAAAATTAAAAGACATTATACATATATATGTATGTATGTATATGCAAATATACATGTATGTGCAAATACATGCACATATATGTATTTTTATATGTAAATATGTGCCTTTTGATTTTATTCAAACTCTCTTCTCTCTATGGCAGCCAAAACCCAGAAACTTTAGGACTCTTCCTCTCTTTCTTTTGCCTCCCACTTTTCTTGATGACCTGAAATATGTTCCTTGGTTCTACTACATTTCTGTGGTGATCAATCACATGCAGAGTTCCTCTGGGCTTAGGACAGGAATTGATTAGTAATCTATTGACATCCTCTTTTCAGTAACAATCACTTTATGTTTTTGATTATTGTTAATACTCTTTTACTATATGAGGAATATTTTTGATAGACTAATATGTTTATAATTCCATGGTGTAGAGCAGAGGAGTTAAACACATGGTCTCATGGCCCATAAACTTTATGTGGCTACAAGACTCCTGAGTGTAGCCCAAACCAGATTAAATGTAATTGGGAAATATTTAACAGAGTAAGTAAAAATACGATAAAATATAGAAAATATTAATAATGTGCTTTTATAAGTTAATATGCAATCTACAAGGAGCCTTATGTATGGTTGAATGGCCTCTGTTTCTATTGGAGTTTGACC
This sequence comes from Vombatus ursinus, assembly GCF_900497805.2. Taxonomy (NCBI): domain Eukaryota; kingdom Metazoa; phylum Chordata; class Mammalia; order Diprotodontia; family Vombatidae; genus Vombatus; species Vombatus ursinus. The sequence goes on from NW_020947390.1 coordinate 807,710, forward strand.
TCCCTGGTGTGAAGGACAGAGAGTTGACCTAAGAAGCAAAAAGACCTTGGTTTCAGTACCACTTCTAAAATATACTCTCTGTGGGACACAAGGCAAATGACTTATTTCCGCTCTGGAGGTAACTCTCTATGACTATAAGTAATAAAGAAGGTGCTAGTCTGCTTAGCTAGAGGGAGTTTCCTCATCTGAGAATTCTCTCTTTAGAGATCACAGGTCCAGACCCTATAATGAATATGAATTTCCTCTTGCAGTCCATCTGGTTGATAGGTTTCAACTTATAATTCACTTTGTATTAACTGATACTGACTTTGTATCTTTTGTCATTGAGCTGAGAATTTTCACTATTGGCTCACAATCTACCTTTATTAAATAAATGCCCATTATATTTCAGGCACTGTCCTAGTTACTAAGGACACACTTGGGAGATAGCTGCTATTAATATAACATTTTACAGATGAGGAAACTGAGGCAAACAGATTAATGACTTGCCCAGGGTCATACAACTAGAAAAACTGTCTGAAGCCAGATTTGAGTTAGGTCTTCCTGATATCAGACCTGGCACACTATCTACTATGCCACCTAGCTTCCCCTTTATTACAATGATTCTCTCCAATGTAAAAGTAACTGGTTAGAAAATTTTAAAATTCTATCAAAATGAATATTTGTTATGGTGAGCAAAAATTGCTGTTTCTTTATTTCATTTTCCCCTTTCTTTTAACAGAGTTCTATACAGTCTGTTTGTTCCCGTAGGTCCAACTTTGAACTATCAGTATAGTTAATAGGAAAACCATTCCTTTAATTGTACCTCAAGGTTTCTGTTCATTTCAAAAAAAAAAAAACGTTTTGTTTTTAAAGCTTTGTAATTATGATTTTGTTTTAACTTAACTGTTTTTATTGAGAAATAATATATCTCTAAGTAGTGTGTAAATCTGTTACTGCTGAATAATTAAACTGTTTATAAAAGTTTGTGTGTGTGCACTAAAACATAGGAGACAATATGACAGTTGAAAGTGGGTTGTACTTGGGGTCAGAAGTCCTGGGTTCAAAATCTAACTCAGATATTTATTCACTATGTGACTGGACAATTAATTTAATCTTTTAAAAGCCTCAGTTCCACATCTGTAATTTTGGCATGATATTTATGTTGTCTTCCTCCTAGGCTGTCGAGAGGAAAATGTTTTGCAATGCTTAATGTGTTATATAAATATGAGTTATTATTATAGTGCATTCAAAAGAAACTGGTATTTTTATAAAACCATTTTCTATTCATTTTTCTCTTTTGAGAAGATGCTACATACTCATCTCTTATATATGGGATAAATGAATAAAATGTGTCTATTTCCTCCTCTAACAAACACTGAATGGATGTTGAACTCGTGCTGTGCTGAGGTCTAATTGGTTGTTTTAGCTTATTAGGGTTGGAAGTATTAAATACAGAGCCTGACAGCCCTTGAAATTAGGGACAGTACTAAGCAAAAGTTATATGAAGAGTAGCTAATGAATGACACATAGCATGCCCAGTTTTTGATAGTGTCCTTTACTCACAGTGTATTGGGAAAATTATTAATTTGGTGATATAGTCTGTTTTTATTTTCTGCCTTCTCTTCCACATTTACTTTATCTTATACCTTTATGTCATTTACCCCGCAATTGACAACTGCAGAATTCCTCATTCACCTCATGCCCCAAAATCTGTTTCATGGTTCAAAGTATTTTTTCCAGCAAAAGTAAATGGCTTCATAGAAAACTCTGTGAAGGAATATGATCCAACCAGGGCCATGAAGGTTAAGAAGAACAATGAGATTGTGTTTGGGACACATTTGGAGTTATTTACTTGTTTTTATGTTTTTAGAGATCTGTGATCATACTGGTGTGCTTATGATATTCTGTTCAACAATGTAGTCTACAACTACTTTTCATTTTAGTAGATAATCTTGGTAAATTATGGTTGAAAAACAATTACCTCATCTCTTACTTTTAGAACTCGTCTATTCTAGTCCTTGGATGGCTGGCACAGAGTGTATTATATCTTAAGACCTATATTTGGAGCCCTTTTATCTGCATAAGACCTACCAGAATTTAGGCTTCACTGGAATAGTCTTTGAGAACATAGGGTCACTGTCATTCCCCAATGAGGCAATAATATCTGACTTTATGACTTCAGCAGAGCTACTATTTACATATTTACAATTACAAAGGTGGTTATAATGGAATTATAGACAATTTAGTATTTTTGGCTTATACATTTTCTTAAGAAACAAAAGTATAGGCATATATTTTCAAATTATAATTTATCAAAGTACTTGCATATGACCTCATAACTATGAATTCCACATCAAGTCTCCTCAGAAGTCATAGATCAGGACTTGTGTTTATGAGATTATGACTCAGATATAAGCAACACAAAACAATAATGGTTCCCTGAGTTTGGTTGAAGGCATCCTGGCTTAATCAATAGAGAAATGACCTAAGAGTCCGGAAAACTGAATTCTTGTCCTACTGCTAATATATACTGATTTTGTGACCCTGGGCAAATCAGTCAAACTCTCATCATCTCAGGAATCTCTCTACAAGTTGTAGAGAAAGTGAAAATCTGTATTAACAGAGAGACATGCACTCCAGGAGGTCCCCGCACTGATACAGTCACAGATTCAGCCAGAACACAAAAATACACACACACACACACACACACACACGCACTTATAACCCCTATGATATTGAGTTGAATGATCAACCCATAGAACTGTTTCTTTGGTCCATATGCATTTAATTTTTGATACCATATGAAATGACTTCATTACAGTTTTGTCCCTCATTCTATACCTATCATACAACCTGATTCCCCTTGATTTCTAGAAACAATTCCTGGCTTACAACTATTTCACATTAAATTAAAAAATATTTTTTTCTGGAACCTCTTTTGCAATCATTGCAGTAATGCAACTTTAACTCAAGCATCTGAAGAAAATAGAATTAGTCAACAGTCAGTTAAATAACATTTCTTGTGTGCCCATTCTGGAAATAGTATCCTTGGAATTATTTAACAATACCAAAGAAATGGAAAACGCATGACAAAATCACTTATTTGGAAGAGGCCTCAGGGGCAATTTACTCCATCCCATCCCTGTGTAAGAATGGCTCCTACATACTATCTTATTTGTGAAGCTTATGACATACCTGAAAATGTAGAATCTACATGGCATTAGTTATTATGGTATTTACAAAGATTTGCTATTATATGAATTCACATAAGTAAGTTTACATTATAAAAATAAAGAAATTTTCCCATAGAAAATTATTTATTTATAGAATGATAAAAATTACATCTAACAACAAAATATTTAATTCTTTTTTTCATTATTGTACATTCTGAAATGTATTACAGATGAATAAATAATAATAAATTTATCATTTACTTAGCACTTTCATCACAACTCTCTAAGTAAAAAATACAAGTATCATCTCTTGTTTTATAGATGAGGAAACTAAAGATGCATAACTAATAAGCAAGTATTGGATGCATATCTTTTGATGCTCATTCAAGTATTCTATCCACTAGATTATGGTACCTAATGAGAGGAAAGAGAAATAGGTGACTAATGTATTCAGACTGGTCCTTGGAGTTGCCATTCTTTTTACATGAAATTAGAGCAAGCAGAAAGATACTTCTGCTACCATCATGGAACATCTGAAATATTTTCTGACCCTCCCATAATTTTTCTAGCATCAGAGAGATTCTTTATGTACTATTGAGCTTATCACAATCCAACTCTCACAAGCAGAGTCCCAAGTTCAACAGGATGAAAATCAATACTCCTCTTCTACAGTGTCACCTTCTCTCCACTCTAGCACCTTACTCTTTCTCTTTCTTCTTGCCTCATTGCCAGAAGATGACAGTTAGTTCCTTTCATCAGGAAAGATACCTAAGACCATTATACAAGCAGCCTTTTCTGCATAAGTAATTGTGCTGTCCATGGATATAGGAGCAGGTAATGCATAATACTGTTAAAATATTCAAAAGTGGTGATAGGGCAATTTGGTTCTAGATAAAGGCAAGTGAGAGGAGTGGTCAAAGTTCTGGGTCTTCCAGAGGTTGCGGGCATCAGCTCAAAAATGGTAATGGCATGAGCATTTGTAAGAGGAAGGAGATGGAACACTACCTCGAACAGGAATGGGGGACCTGCCACCTTAAGGCCACACATGTTCCCCTAGGTCCTTAAGTGCAGCCCTTTGACTGAATCCAAACTTCACTGAAGTTTGGCTACACTTGAGGGCCTAGAGTCCACAGGTTCCCCACCCCTGACCTAGAACATTCATGGAGGTGGCAAAGGCTTTTGGATCTTTCATAAAAATAAATACATTACTTGATTCAGGGTCTAATAAATTGGGATAATATGATTCTATTAAATGGAATGCACCTGTATACTCTTTTGAGGAATGTGAATAATTTCTAATTTCTATAATTGAATTTTTCTTTTTTATCATTCATGATACATCACAGGCTTCAGACAATTGAGAGCTATATCTTTCATATGCTAATAATATGGTCTTGATTCAGTGAAATTAAAGTAAATAGAGGTAGACAGATTTCCTTTTGGGCTTTATTTGGTGATTTCTGAATTAGAAATTTGAGTTAATTTTTCCTTCCTCCTAAAGCAGTTTCCTTTCATCCTTTTCTTAATTTTTTTAGTTGAGTATGGAGAATAATTGTCCTGAAAATAAATCGACAATTTTTTTTCACAAATTTGACATGCATCATGAATTTCCAGAGACAATTTCTGTAGTAATAATGTCATCCCTAAAAGAACTGCAGCTGTCTATTCAGGTGCATTCAATCTCTCCTTGATGGGAATAATTACCTTCCACCCTCACTGGGTAATTGCCTTTTGATTGAGGTCATCAGAGCAATCAAGCCATTGAGAGGTAAAAATCTCTGGTAAAGAGACAAGGGAAAAAGTCAGGAAGGGAAATCTGAAAAGATAGCATTAATAGAAAGAGGTGGTACATAGTCATTAGGCTTTGCTGCTTCCAGTAGTATTAAATATGAAGTCCCTTGTTCAAAAATAATTTTATGTTTAAACACCCATGTCATATATTTGCCTCTCCTCCCATAGACTTTTAAATAAATAAAGGGGTTTGGGGGTGTGTGTGTGTGTGTGTGTGTGTGTGTGTGCGCGCGCACACGCGCGCGTGCGTGTGTGTGTTCGTTTTTAGAATTATTAATGGATTCAATTATATAGTAAAGCAGGAAAAGTGATTCAAATCAGTAAATATTTATTGATCACTTTCTATGTTCAATTAAAAGGCTTGGCCACCTAGTAATTTTTTTTTTGGTGGGGATACAAAGAAGGTGCTAAAGGCATGAGGACACTGCAAGGTACCTCAGTGAAGACATCATTGATCATAGATTTAGGACTGGATGGGAGCCTTAGAGATCATCTAGTCTAGTTTTTTCAACAGATGATGAAACATAGACCTGGGCAAACAGTGGGTTAACACATGTAGGAAGTGGCTAAGGCAGGATTTGACCCCAGATTATCTGACTTAACATCCAGTAATATGAGTAATGTCTTGGTATTTTGATGGGTCTTTGATCACATCTGTGCAGTGTGGAGTTGTTTCCTACCTTCTTCTTCATCTTATCATTCTGTTGAATGCCTATCTGTGTCTTTAGGTAAATATTTCATAAATGGCCTACCCTGCACACTAAAAGCCTTTTTCTGGTTGTTTTGATATTTTGTGGCTACCAGAGCAATAGGGAATTTTATCTACTGAATTCTTTTACTAGTTAGAGAAGTCCTTCAGTATAGAACTCTTTAGAAATATACAAACATAAATACCTGTTCTTCAAGACACATAGTCGAGTCAGAAATTTCTAACACATGCACAAGTAAACATGAACCCAGTAGAATTAGGTTAGTGCATAAGATGTACAAAGTGCTATGAGAATTCAGAAGGAGGAGAAATAATATATTAGATGGAGTGTGGGGCTTAGGTATGGTTTTAAAGAGAAAAGCATCATTTGAACTGGGACTTAAAAAATTATATGGGTACAGCTAAGGAGAAAGCACTTACAGTATAACTGATAAGGATGTGAGCAAAGTATTGGAGATAGGAAAGTGTTTAGAGAGTGTTGAATAATCTGTTTGCCTGGGACATGGGGTGTATTAAAGGGAATATTATAAGGCTATGGAATTTTTAAAAGAATCACAGGTTGCAGAGAACTTTGAAGGGCAGGGAATTGCTACAGCAGATAGCAGGTCATGGAGTCAGGAAGACCTGAATTTAAATCTGGCCTCAGATACTTAGTGGCTGTGTGACCATGGGCAAGTCACTTAACTTCTATTTGCTTCAGTTTCCTCAATTGTAAAATGGGGATAATAACAACACTTTTTTACCAAGGTTTTTATAACTATCAAATGAGATTATATCTGTAAAGTGTTTAGCAAGGTACCTGGAATACAGTAGGTGCTGTATAAATGCTTATGCCCTTCCCCCTTCTCTTTCTTTTGAATGACAAGGTTGTGCAGTTTATTGATATTGGAGCCAGGCTGCTTAAAGTCAAGTTACAGAAGTGTCACTTAGTAGAAGCTGAGTGATTTTGGGTAAGTCGCTCTACCTGGGGTCTTAGTTTCCTCCCTTATAAAATGAAATATTTGGACTAGACAATCTGTAAAGTCTCATCTAGTACTAAAGTTCAATGAGTGGGAAGTTTCACAGAAAAGTCAGGAAGACTTATTGGTTTGGGGGAAATGATTAATTGGGGTTGGGGCAGGCAAGCTATGCTGGTAGGTATAACTTCTTGGATGTCTGGGTCTGGAGATCAGGGACTCAGTATGACTACAGAGAGATTCATTTGCATTGAGGTGATCATTGAAGTCTTGGGCATGGATAGGATCACCAAGAAAAGAATAATGTAGATAGAGAAGAAACCTGAGGGCTTAGAGAACAGCTAGGTTTAATTTTTTTTTTAAATAAGTAAAATATTTCTTATTTTTTAACCTGTTATAGTTTATATTGCTACTTTCAGCTGTTTTTCATATTATGTTGAGTGAGGTTTTTAAATGGTTGATTTTTTGGTTACTAGAGTGAGCATATCATTGTACTTAAAATTCAGGACATTTTTATTTTCTTTGGTGATATGTTTTGAAAGGGAGCATAATACAGAGCAAAGACACCTGGCCTCAGAGTCAGGAAGACCTGGTTTCTGACTCTGTTACAAATGGCCTATGGGACCCTGGGCAAATCATTTAACTTGTTAGTCCCCAGCTAATTCTCTAAGGCTATAAGTTATAGAGCAGTTACTGATATGTATTGGTAGAGGGAGTTTCCACACAATGCATTCCCTTCCCTGATGAAATAAGAGATCTAGATTACTCCCCACTACAATAATATTGGATTTTTCACTTATAAAGAACTCCAAAGAAGGGGTAAATTGTTATCTGAATCTCTAAAACTGGCCTATAGTTATTTAATTACAGTATTATTCAAATAACCAGTCATAGTTTGAGACATTCCTTGAGTATCATCTAATGGGGAGGCATTTGTCATTTAAGTAGTAGGGAGAGATTATTCTTCAGAGGATGAGTAACAAGACTATCTTTACTTAAATGAAAATGGTGGCACAGGATTAAGTGGGCATGATGAAAACGCAATGATGGCAGATGCTGATTTTGCAGAGCAGGTGGTTTCTCAGAGCAATCTGAAAAAGGGAGGGATTAGAAATGTGGACATTGATCATAAATCCCCCTGTGCTTCCATGGGAAGTGGATGCCAGGGCTTTGCAACACTGATAAAGCAGGTGGCATTTTGCTCACTATGCTTTCTAGTGATAAAAGAGCTGAAAATATATCAGTTACAGAGTGCAAGGAAATGGGGTAAAGGAGGCCTCTAGAAAGGGACCGTTAGCTTTGTTACTGTTGTTTATTGACGTGCACTCTCCTGTGTACTTACTGCTATACCTGACATAAAGATCATACAGTTCCAGCCCTGGGGGCTTACAATCTCTGTCAGACAGACAAGGTTGTCTAATTTATTTTATCCCTTAATTAGCTCATTACTGCAGGTAATGAATGAAACAGGATTAGTAATAGGCAGTGCAGTTGATATTAGGACTTCATTTCCTGTTCAGTGTGAAGAAGAAATTGGAAAAAAGAAAAAAAAAGTTTGGGTGCCATGAACTTCTCCCGATTACCACCAGATGTGTGATTTACAAAGCAAGGGATGGCCTTCACTCTTTTGAAAATAAATCTCTGAATGTTTCTGTTGTCATAAAGAGTCACCATACTTAGTTTGCCATTGTAAATCTACATTATCCCTGTCAGGGCTGATTCACAGTTATTGTTGTTTTTAATCTTATGCACCACAGTGTACTACATTATATTTTTATAATGCAGATAAAACTAAGTCATTTGCAGTGGAGCATACAGTATAGTACATTTGGCAGCAATGAGAGGGAACTCATTGCACTCAACTGCCATTTTCTTTCCTACATACAAAGCCTCTCCATCCATGGGACCTGGTCTTTTAGAAATATGTTCAGAAATTTGGTATAAGTTTACTGCAGCTATCATGCCATTGCCATGATCAAGACATTTCTCACAGTCTGTCTTGTAAAAACAAGCCATTATCAGTCTATTGACTGCTAGTGGAGAGTCAAAGCAAGTTAGCAGCAACAGCTGTGTTTATTTTTATTGCTCCTTTTTAGAATCATGATCCCACGTAGCAGGTGCCCTCCCCCAATTGTTGGGAGAAATGGCATGCATTTTTGAAGAGTGCTTATTTACAATGGGTGCATAGTTTTGACACTTGAATATCTTTACCTTAATAGAAATGAACACACAGTAAACCTTATACTTCACAGAAAAACTAGCAATTGAGGTGGTAGGTTTCTTTTTTTTTTCTTTTTAACACTTAATACCAATATTGTTCTTAGTTCACTAATTTGTTCCTTGTTCAAAAAAATGTATTCTCGGTCATGTTATTAAAACCTTTAATTATTAAGGATGAGTATACACTGTTGACTTCAAAATCAACTTAGAGTAATAACTTCTAAAACTTCCAGCATCAGTGACATTTGAAATAATGCAACCTCTCTCTATTATTCTCTGTGTACATAGGTAGATAGATAGATAGATAGATAGATAGATAGATAGATAGATAGATAGATAGA
>NW_020947390.1:816891-817730 GCF_900497805.2 Vombatus ursinus
AGATAGATAGATAGATAGATAGATAGATAGATAGATAGATAGATAGACAGATAGATAGATAGACAGAAATAGATAAAACAAAATTGATAAGAGAATTTAACTTCAGTAAGGATAGGCCTATAAAATATACAAGTATAATATTTTAAGTTTAATTCTATTTAATTCAAAATATATGTCAACCATATGTTTATGTTAGGCCCTAGGAACATAGACATGAACAAGAAATTTTCTCTGCCTTTAAGATTTTTACCTTATAGAAGAAAACACAGTTGTTATATATGTAACATATTTATGTCTACATGGGTTGCCTAAATGTACACATGTGTCCTGTGGGTATCAGGTACAGATTAGGTCTAAGGCCTGGCCTACATCAATGGGGAGGAAGAAAGTCAAATATAGTGCCTACTCTGCCAATTGGGGTGCACAAGGAGAGAGGACAAGAAGGTCCAAGTGCCATGAGTCTGGGTACTCTTTTCTTCAGTCTCCAAGAACAATATTGAACTAGAATTTATCTGCTTGCTCTTTCCAAATATTTCTTATCAGTTCAAGTCAGGAAATAAGGTTCAATCTTACCCAAGGAGGTTCATTTTATTGATCTCTTTGAGGGGCAAACTCGAAATCTGGGACATGTTGAGGAGCTGTCTTCTTCTACATGTCTAATTATATATCTCTCTCTCTACATGTCTGTCCTGAAGAGTGGGTATGGAACTCCATGTGTCTTTGTCAAAAGAAGCTGTCAAAATAAATTCCTTAATGTACACAGTGTCACATCACACACAGCATTCACTTTACCAATTAGGGGCCATATCTGCTTCTCCATGCAAGACACCCAAGATTGG
>NW_020947390.1:817740-835694 GCF_900497805.2 Vombatus ursinus
TAGAAGAGAGATAGTATTTTGTGCCACCAAATCCATGTTTTTAACATAACCAACAATCAATGCAGTTGGATCTTGTCTTCTCTATTTCCTTAAATCAATTGTGTGATGGTAAAAACATGGTCTAGTAAGGAATAACACAAATAAAAGTTACCTGTCAACAACCTCATTCAGGAGTCTCATAAAATGTTATGTACATGGAAAAAGTATGCATCTAAGTTCATAACCAATATTCTTTCAGTCTTTTTTTTGATATGCATGTTTTCCCACATTTGTTATGTTCTCCCCCCTTCAGATACCTTTTGTTTATATCCTTCAATGTCTTCATAGCTTTGTTGTATCCAACATGGATCTCTTCCATTTATATCTGATCTAATCCATCTAGTTTTCCTCTCTGTTCCCTCGTGCTTTTTCTACCTCTTCCATATGCACGTTAAGACCTTTGATGAGTCAAAATATGGTGGCACCATTGTCCTTTTTGGTAGGAAAAAAAACATTATTCAAACATTTTCATATTGTTTCTGTATCTCATCTTATTTTTTTTTGGCATCCTTCTACTTTCTTCCTTAAATAAGCTAAAGATTACTTGGTTTAATTGAAACTCTCACCAAGATTTCTTGAACTATCTCTATCTCTTTATTTGCCAAGTTAAGATTTTCCTAAAAGATGTTTTAGAGTCATTTGGTAAAGTTATTTAAAGTCACTTATTATATTGATTTACATTTGTTAGACTTATCAATGAAAAATTTTATACTCTATGACTATATACTTAATTTTTTACCCAATCTGTATTTTCTTAGTAACTTAGGTAGGTCAGTATTAAATGGTTTCAATTATCCTCTACATATTTTTCTCAGTTTTATTCATCTAACTTCTTTATTAATATTGATTTTTGTTCATAAAAAGAACTAGACTAATCATACAGTAAGATAACTGATTTGGAAATGGGCTATTTACTGACTGTTAAAAAAAATCAACTCATTTTGTATGATATTATTTGGGACTCGTCGTGTCCAGCACCTATCATTTATTTTTTTCAAAGAAAGCATTAATGAACATAAGTCAAAGATGCCTGTGCTTTATGTAAATCTTTGACATCTTGACATTCCTTAGTCCTGTACTTTATTTTCCTTTATATTTTTTGCCATCCTCACTTATTCCTATCTAGGAATTAAAGCTATTGAGAATAAAATGATATTGTGTTTTAATTTGGAGAATCTGGTTGAATTCCTCATGGAATTTCCCAATCATCTTCTGCAACTAATATTGGTATAATAGCAGCAAATACTAGTTGGGTTTTTTTGTTTGTTTGTTTTTTGCAAATAATTATTATGAACACTTTGGTGTTCATAATTTAGATAACTAAATTAGTTTAGATAACTTTTAGATAATTAAATATCCCATTAAGTGATATTTCTTATTACTCTGAAATTCATGATAAAACTGACTCCAAGACTCCTTTATTTGCCTCTCCAATGAGAGCCTGTAAGTCATTCTTCCATTTACCAACTTCTTTTATAGAAATAATTTAAAGTTTTATCTAATTCATCCCTCCAGCAAGATTCCCACCAATTGGACAGTTTTCTCAAACTCAACATACTAACAGTCAAGTTGAAGAATAAGAAGACTACATGGGGTTTATGGGCACTTAAAATTTTTGACAGTCTCTTGGGTTGCCATGACCAAAAAATTCATCACCAACTGACCAGTCTACTGGAGATGAGCCTCCCTCAACTAATTATCTGGTCCTCAGAAAGAGTCTGCCAAGTCTTTATTTGTAGTGCATCTAGCATTGTAGAAGCAGCCCTTTCTTGTATTTTGTTAGAATAGCCTTCAACTCCATCCCATGATGGAGTGTCAGAGTAGGATTTTGTGAAGGTAAATAGCAATACAAGAGATAAATTATGAAATAATACAAGATGTCACAAAAGTAATTGTCAAATTATAAAGACCAGAGGTTCCCAATCTAGTGTGAGGACTTTTATATAGTATATGCTAACTATTTAACATTTAGAATTTTGCAAAAGTCTAAAATATTAAGAAATACAGAGGGGTATGTGTTGACCATGTAGGCATCAAACCATTTATTCAGAAAATACATAATGACAGAGGTGATTACAAATTCAACCATGCTTTTATATAAATCTGTATTTTCTTAATTGCAGGAACAACCATATATATTTGAAATATACATAATATGTTTATCATTTTTATAGCTATCATTTATTAAATCTACAGAAAATATATTTGCTTATTGATGGATTTACACATGGACTCATAGATCCTTTGCAAATAATCTGCCCCTTCCTCACATTTCCACCCTTTCCAAATCATGTGTCCTCAATCCACAAGGTAGGAAACATTATTGGCTCCAAGGCTAAATGGTGCATTTTAAGACACATAGGATATTTACTAGGCAGTAAACATGGAAATAGTTAATGGAAAGGATGCATCTCTCATTTTTTGAAAATGTATCCATGATGGCAACTACTGACTGCATTTTCCTATTCCAGCAGCCTATACACTGAACTGAATGGCCCACTTGTCTACTTGTCTAACCAAATTTCAATTCTTAATACTCTTGAGATTTTCAAGTCTTCCTCTGTGAAGATGTTACAGTAGCTAGAAGATGATATCATTAATTTTTTTAAATAAGGAAAGTCCTTTATTACTTAATCTGATTTGGGTTTATGAATTTATTTATTAGATTTAATAAAATTGTGCTTTCATGGGAAAGTCACCTTAAGGCACATGCATAAAGTAATATGTAATTAAAGTTTATACAATAGGAGTACTATATAAAATTAATCATAAACAAATATGAAAAAGTTACCTTAAGATAAAATGCAGCAGATTCAGATTATACTGTAGCAGAATGGTTTCAGCTCCCTCATAGTCTTGGTGCCTTCATTGAAAACTCCTCATGCTGGAATGCTCAAAGTAATATTAGAATTACTCTGTTTTAAAAAGCTTGATGTGAATATGATTTTTAAATATATTTAAATTTTCATCATCATTATAATTCCTGTTTTGTGGGTGACTTCGGTGCTAAAGTATACTGGAGAAACACTGACTCCAGGAGCTGTGTGTAAGTAAAAATATGTCTTTCTTCTCCCTTCTTAGTGAAGTAAATAATAGCTGAATTGGCAATCACATGAAGATAGTTTTTTTTCTTTAATTTCTTAGATATGTAGAAAATTAGAAAATGTATGTAGAAGTTTGGAAAATTTGGAAAAAAATATAGAACATTTGAAAAAAGTCTACTATATTTAGTTATTTTATCAACACCTATTAATGAGCAGTTCAGTTTTGAAGTCAAAGAAAATATAATGCTTCCTGTTTTCAGAAAACTGAATATGGCAATCCTTTAAAAAACAAAAACAAAGATCAGGGCTGTGTCAAGGTAATGAATAGTTGCATTATCAAAAGATTCTTTAATTTATAAAAGGCTTTTTGAATGGTTCCTTAAAATCCTGAGTTCTTTATGGCATTTTAAATATTCAATAGCTTTTCACATAATAATGCAGTACACACAATTCAATTTATATTTTGTACATGGCATTGTGCTAGGTGCTACAGATGTAGGGAAAACACACACACTCATACACACACACACACACACACACACACACACACTCCCTGCTTTGCCTGCCTTCAAAGAGCCTACATTCAACATATTTCTCCTTGAATTAGATTAAATTGATTTTGTTTAATGAATGAATGAATGAGTGGATAGATGGAATGAATGATAATTTGTATAAAGTGAAGTACACTTGTTATTGTTCTCAAGCCATAGGAAATGAGTGACTAGCCAAAAATATTTTCATGCTCTGGAAAATAATTGGTAACTCAACAAGTCTTACATCATTTTCTTGATGCCTTACTGACAAAGGCTCATTCTAGTTTTGCTTTGATCTATGCTCTCTATATAAACTTGATATTTTCTCTTCAGAAAGTTAGATAACTTTTTTGAAATAGTTTCCTCCATCATAAAATAAGAATGAGAAAATGTGTAATGTTAAAACACATATTAATTTTATTGGTGCTAGGCCAGGAAGGGAAAAGACTTAAAGAAATGCAGTGTTTTCCTTAATAGTTCAGTTCCATATTAAGAGCAACTGTTTTAATCTGAAAGTTCAATTTTGACTAACTTACAGGGACAAAATTTTGTTCAGAGAATCATAACCATAGGAAGAAGTAGTAGCATTTTAAGGAAAGTGTTAAAGAGGGGGAAGTAGGAATAATTATCTTGGTATCATAGAATCACGGAAGAGTATGGTTGGAAGAGACCCTATTTGATACGCCTCATACATGGAAAAGAATCCCTGACCCCCTATAGCATCCCCAGTGAGTAGTCATTGAGGATATAACATAAAAATTCCAACTGTAAATTTGACATGTGTATTATGTTCATTTATAGCAGGGGCTCTTAACCACAGTCCATGGAGAGATTTCAGCAGATCCATTAACCTGGATAAGAAAAAAATCTTTATTTTCACTAACCTTGAACCGAAATTTAACATTTCTTTTAATTATAAATGTAGGCAACAAATCTTATTCTGAGGAAGGATCCATAGGCTTCAATAGATTGTCAAAGGAATCCATGACACAGTAAAGGTTAAGAACCCTTGATCTATACTAAGGTACCATTAGTAGTATCCACCCATTATTATGAACTATCTATGCCAAGGAAAGCATGCTCATTTTATGTGTGTCTGCTGAGGAGCTGTAAGAGGTGAAATGAAAAGCTTAAACACTAAGTATTTCACTTCAGGAATTCAACATCTAAACATTCATATTCTAAAAGTATACATTGAAAAAGTAGATAACACAACTATAAATGATAAAGTCAGCACATAAAGGGGAAAAAAAAGTATGTGTGAGGGCGTCTCCTAAAAAATTTAAATGATCAAATGAGGCAATGTGGATTTTAGCATTTGTGATATTGCTGAAGATTTAATTCACTTTCATATTTTTCCCTCCGGGGGAAAATGTTTCCTTCATATTTTTTCCATAACTTTCAATAAATGAGGATAATTACATTTAAAAGAGATTAATCTTGATAAGTACTCTTATATATTACAGCAGCTAATTTTTAGTGAATTAGGTTTATTGGGATACTGCTGAGTTTAAAAGGGTATGTTTTTATGCTAAATTTCCTTATTAGGTTAATGACTTCTTAAACTACTGAAATGACAGTAGAAATGACTGCCAACATTTAGAATCTAAACAATTATGGTTTTAACATAAAACTTTCTTTCTTGATTTCACACTTTGGACTTTTATAATTGGGAAAGTTAAGCATTATTTAGGGGATGTTTGTATTTCATTAAAGCCAAATGTTACTGTTGGGCCTGGTTTTCTGATCCATAGATGTCAAAGGCCAGGTGACTTTGAAACCACTGAGAATTCTCAGATAATGCTGTTATGCTGATGGATTTCTCTAGATCCCAATATACTCTGTCCTATTTTGTTACTCTTTATCCCTCATCTATATCTGTCATCATTGGCTCTGGGAACTGATGATTAAGAGAAAGTGCTCTTATTAGAAGAATAATGACCCATCCTTTTCAGGAAGTTGGAAGTCAAAGCAAATGGAGGTCTAATGAGGGGGAGAGAGAGAGAGAGAAAGAGAGAGAGAGAGAGAGAGAGAGAGAGAGAGAGAGAGAGAGAGAGAGAGAGAGAGGAAACACAGAAATTATTATCTCTTAGGCATTGGAAGGTAGAGGCAATATCTTTTATTTTTTTAATTTCTTTTGAAGATGAGTACATCTGCATCCAAAAGGTTACTTTCTATTAGTGTTGAACCCATATTTAGGCAAAACACTTCAGGTTCCATTCAGCACTACATGATCAAAGATTATTAGAAGTGGAAAGACTTTAGAAATCATTAGAGATTATTCCTTTTGCATTGACTCAGAAGGTTATTTGGGGGTGTGTGTGTGTGTGTGTGTGTACACACACATGCATACAGACATCTACACACATACAGTTATGCACATATGCATATACACATACTGATTTAGTGAATCATTCTTCCTACAGAAAATAAAGGGTTAGGCTTCTGAGAGTCTCTGGTCACAATGTTTACTTTAACATTTTCCAGAGCAATCTCGCATCAGCAAATTTCCTCTTCCTTTTTCTGGATGTACCATATTGTTGATTCATTAACATTGAACTCATGGCCAACAGCACTATATATATAAAACTCATGCCTGAGTGAAGCTCATCTAATACATATATTTTCTCCGTAAAGCACATTACAGCCTTTCTGTGCTTAGGAACACCAGATAGCACTTCAGCACTACATTTGGGGCCCATTTCAAACATCAAAATCACACAAAATCACACAAAAATGCAAAACAATGTGGCAATAAATAGAACATGAAAAGAACACTTGTTTATGGCATGAGAGCTAAGACAAGAAAGCAGAGAATGGCCTCGCTGGACCAAGAGCTGGCAACAAGCATCATGGGCAACTCAAAATTTTAATGGTTCTGGGTATGTTTACTAATTACAATGAAAGCACTGTGGGTATTGATTTTGGATTGTAAATATATTTTAGTAAGTAGGTGAATTTGCAAATATGGAATTCACAAATAATAAGAATCAACTATTTAGTTAGTAATTTGCTGGTGGGATTAATACATGAATTCTTTAGCATCCAGTGACATTAAAGCAGTGTAGTGAAGTGAAGTGAAAAGAACATTAAGTTTAGTGCTAAGTTCAGATCTCAGTGGTAACTTTATAACTGTGTGACCTTAACTAGGTCATTCAATTTTACTACGACTCATTTTTCTTATGTGTAAAATGAAAGGATTGGACTTGATGACTACTAAGGGGTCTTCTAATTTCAAAATGTTATTCCTTTGGGTAATGTAATTTTGCAGGTAAGTAAACTGAGATCCAGAGGACATCAGTAATGGGTGCAAGGTAGCAGAGCCTAGTGATCCTTACCTTGTATCACACTGCCCCCTTCAATGATCCTAGGAATGCATAGGTGATAGGTTTTGCAATCATCATATGCTTCACAAGAATGTTATGGGAAAATTACCTAGCTATATTTTTCAGTAGCCTGTAAAATGTTTTATAAGTGAGACTTTTTTCTTTTTCTTTTTTAATTTTAATTTATTTATTTTTAGTTTTCAACAATAACTTCCATAAACTTCTGAGTTTTAAATTTTCTCCCCTTCCCTCCCCTCCTCCCTCCCCAAGACGACATGCAATCTGATAAAGGCTCCACACATACATTCCTATTAAACATATTTTCACATTAGTCATGTTGTAAGAAAGAATTAGAAACAATAGGAGGAACCACAAGAAAGAAGAAACAAAACAAAACAGAAGGAAAAAAAGAGCAAATAGTATACTTCAATCTGTATTCAAACTCCATAGTTCTTTCTCTGGATGTGGATAGCATTTTCCATCATGAGATATAAATGAGATTTTTTTAAAATAAGAATTCCCTTTTTTTTTTTAGTAGCAAATACACTTTTGTTTATTCTCATGGTCATTGAATAGATCACAAGATCTAAATGTCCACTAGGCTTCCCCCTCATCCCAGCTCCCCTTATTCTTTTGAGGTTACCTGTCACCTATCCTTACTCAGGCTCAGGGACTTGAAACATCTCAGGTAATGTTTAACTCTTTCTGCTCCCTTACCCATCATATCCAACCAAATGCTAATCAATGTTATTTTTAATACCAAAATACCTACCCTAACCTCTCCATTCATAAAATTGTACCTCTATTTCAAAAAAGCTTCACCTGAGGTACTTATAGTCTAGTAGAAGATATGAGATGTATATCTAAGAAATCAGATAACAAGCACTTATTTAATACCAACTATATGTCAGGCACTACTGTAATACAAGACAATGTATGATAAGTGCTAAAAGAGAGGTATAAGATCTATAAGAGCCCAGTAACTCTGCAAATCCCTTATTATTGAAAAAATAGAACATAAACACCTAAAAGATTAAATAACAATATATTTGTACAACTATTTCTAGACAATAAAGAAGACAGTCATAGAGAACTGCACAATTAATTGCTAAATGAGTCGTCTAGACAATAAATGATAGGGAGAAATCTTTTACTAGTTTATGATGGTCAGGTGAGGCTTTATGGAAGATGGGAGATTTGAACTGCATTATAATTAATGACTTGGATTTGGACAAAAGGTAAAGTGGAAGATAATACAGTTGGGTAGAAAAGCATGTGCAAAACCAAGAAGACAGGAAATCACAAGGGATAGAATCAAAGATTGAGAGGTAGACCAAGAAAGGTCACCTAATTTAGTACCCTCTTTTTTAATCATAGAGATGATGTTACTTCCCAAAGGTCATACAGATAATCAATGTCAGAGCCAGCATTTGAACTCAAGACCTTTGACTCGAAATTCACAATTTATACCATTGGACTATGCTTTTTTGAGACAGTTAATAAACCAGTTTGGCTAAAGCAGAAGAGTAGAGTAGTAGGTGTAAAGGTCAGGAAAATAGTTTGGGGCAGGATGTATACGTTTATGAATGCTAAACAAAGGAGGTTGGTACTTTGTACTGTTATATTGGACTTTGTCAAGGACCCAACAGGGGGGAGAAAAGCCAGGAAGTTGCCTGAATTCTCCCCAGTTTCCCTGAGAAACAACATTATATCAAGCCTCTAAAAGGATTTTGGAGTGACAGAACCTAAAAAAGACAGAGTGAAACAAATTTCTATCTTAAGATAACTTAGGAATTTAAGCTTAAGATAATTTAGGAAATGTTTGTCTCACTTGGGTAAAAGGGGAGCACAACCCAGTAAAGACAGTGTCTGGGCAAGCCAGCAGGAGGCTCTTAGCTACAGCATAGATCAGCAGCTGAGGCCTCTCGGTCCTGGCTAAGCAGGCTAGTGGCACAAAAGGCCAATGTGAGGCCTCCAGTCCCAGTGCAGAAGGCAAACTCCCAGCCCTGAAGCCCCTGGCACAACAGGTGCCACTAGCACAGTTGGACACCCCAGTGCAGTGGACAAGCCGCCTGCACCTGAGGCCCTGGTGCAAAAAGCCAGTGACAAACCCCTGGCTCAGATCCCAAGAAACTTGGGACAGTGGCCCCTGTGCCCCAGGAGGAGAGCTCAACTTTAAAAGCTATGAAAAAAAAATGAGCAAAAAAAAAAAAAGAGCCATGACCATAGAAAGCTACTATTGGAGAGAGAAAAGATCAAAATACAAACTCAGAAAAAGAGAACAATGTTAAAATGCCAATATGTGAATCCTCAAAGGGGAATATGAATTGGTCTCAAGCCCAAAAAGCCTTCTTGGAAGAGCTCAAAAAGGATTTTAAAAGCCAAATAAGAGAGGTAGAAGAAAAAATGGGAAAAGAAATGAGAAGTATGCAAGAGAGAGTCAACAGCTTGAAAAAGGAAGGACAAAATTTGACTGAAGAAAACAATTCTTTAGAAACTATAATTGGACAAATGGAACATGCTTATCACTCTACTACCTTGACTCGCAGAGTGGGGACCATATCAGTGATCCTTGTGCTAAGGCTAGAAATAATAGAATTTGGAAACTTCTATTTCTACCCAAGACTTTCAAATTTCCCTCTTACCTTGTTCAACCAATATTGCCATCCAATTTCTTAGCTTTAATAAATTCAGTATCTCTAAGAACATGAAATATAAGCCTGACACAATCTAGCTATGTGACCTTCACCATTTGGTAAATCCACTTAACTTTCTTTGACTCAATTTCTTCATCTGTAAAAGAAAATGATGATGTCAAACTGTCCCACAGCTATCATAACTCACAAGGTTATTGTGAAAACTAATACTGACTTCCCTATTTTTTCAGTTATTGGATTCAGCATTTTCCTCAATTACCCAGGCTTGAAACTTATACAGTGAAAAGACATGTGGATTTGATATTGGGGACCTAGGTTCAAATTGCCATTTTTGCCAATTAGGATATCATTTACTTATCTGCAAAATGAGGAGGTTGGACAAGGTAGCCTCCAAAATCCCTATCAGCTCTAAATTTTGACTCCTTCCCTTTCTTTATGCCCTATAACAATTCACCAGTTCTTCAATTACTTCTTCAAAATGTTTTGTGCATCCCTCTGTTCCCTTCATTCCTTCTGTCTTGGGGTAACAAGCTTAATTCAATCTCTTAATACTTCTGACTTGAAATATTTCAATAGCTTCCTAGTGGTATCCTTAACTCCATACTCTCTGTCTACCTAATCCGTCCTGCAGACAACTGCTAGATTACTATTTTTGATACATGGTTCTGCCCATGTCCTTTCCCTTCTCAAAAACCAAGGACTCCATGTTTCTTACAGAATAAGTTCAGACATGTTTACATGAGGTCTAGTGAGATTTAATGGAATTCAATAAATGTTTTCATTTATTATGTACTAAACAGCTAATATATAAAATGCAATATAATAGGTGGTGAGGTTGTGAAGGTAGGGGGAAAACCACCACATTTCCTGCCCCTGGGAAACTTACAATCTTCTAGAAAGGATTAGCTGCAAACTTATTTGGATGCCATACTAATTTAGCAAGTCATATGTATGCTAAAATGTGAAAATGGTAGGAGATATGAGTACTTGCATTTCAGGAGGTCATTTTCTCATTTAGGTCTTTTTTTTTTTAGCTTTGTCTTCTATTGCTCCCAGGCATATGTTATTTACTCTAGCTAAACTATTCAGAAAGGCTTCATTTAGCAGGGAGAACTTGATCTGTGCCTTCAAATCAGAGGAAGATTCTGTGAGGCAAAGGTGAGAAAGAGGGGTATTCTAGGCATGGGGGACAGGGGATGCAGGCTGTGTAAAGGAATGTCAGAGGAACAGAGAGAAGGCCAATTTGGCTAGATTCCATAGAGCAGAAGGGGCAGTAATATTCAGTGATGCTGGAAAGATGGGTTGAAGCCAAGTTGTTAAAATTTTAAAGCTAAAGAAAGGAGTTTCTATTTTCTCCTACAGGCAAAAGGGCTCTGTGGGTGTTATCAAGTTGTGCAATGGCAGAATCAGATGTGCCCTTAAAGCAAAACATATAGAGAGGATAGGCTGGAGTAGGGAGTGATCTGAGTCAGGATGACCAATTAAGATGCTGAAACAATCAAGGTGAGAAGTTTGTGAGTAGAGAAAAGTGCTTAGATGTGAGAGGTGCTGTAGAGGTAGAAATGACAATGTTTAGCAATTAAATGGATATGCAAGGTCAATGAGGATAAAGAATTAAATATGATGCCAAATGACTGGAAGATTTAAAATATGTTTGATAGAAATAGGGAAGATTGGGAAAAGGATGGATTTGGGAGGAAATATATTCTCTTTTAGAAATGTTGAGTTTTAGATATGTTTAGAACACCTAGTTTGAAATATCCACTAGGGAATTTGATGATGTGAGACTGAAGCTCTGGGGAGAAACTCGGATTAGATATATAGGTTTGTGAGTCATCTACAAAGAGATGATCATTAAACTTGTGGGTTATTATGAGGTCAGCAAAAGAGTTTACATAGAGATTGAAATGTGTGGATCCAGAAAGGAGTCATAGGAACACCCATGGTTATAGAATATGATGTGGTGGATGAACCAGCCAAGGAGACTGAGGAGTGGTAATAATAAACAAACTTAGGCTGCCTATTATGTGGAAGGCACTTTGCTGTGTTGAAGATACAGGTATTTAAAAATAGATGCTGACTTAAAGGAGCTTACATCCTCCAGGGATCATTGAGTTAGATAGAGAAGAATCCTTAGAAGTCAGGTGGACCAACTTCTTTAAAAAAAATCAGGAAACTGACCCCAGAGTGCTTCATAGGGTAGGACATCCAGGTAGTAAATGAAAGAGTCAGGATTTGAATTCAGCTTTTTCAATTCTAAATCCACCATTCTTTCTTCTAAGAAGTCATTTGATCCCTTAACCCAACATTAGCTCTGGAGACAGAGAATATGATTTCCTAACCTTCCTCTGAGGTTACTATCTGTCACTTTGGCCTCTGAAGTTCCCTCTAAATCTATGACCCTATGATCTCTTATTGTACTTCAAAAAATGTGTCACTTACTGAATTGGGCTTTAGTTGTATCATTTCTTTTAATGAGGTGGATTAATCTTGGTCCATTTGTCCTCACTGCTCCAGCTTCATGTCCTCCTTTATGTGTTCATGAATCAAACTACTCTTCCAATATGCAACAGTACTTTCAAATTATCCTTTTCATTCAACTGACTTCTCATTGATGACCCTCTATATGGCCAATGAATGCCTATGATCTTATTTCCTTCCCAAAAGCTAACACTGAAACCAAGGTTCTTTTTTTTTTAACTTAAGCTTACTTCAATGTTCTTTGAATCGTTGTCTTTCCTAGGTACTCAATACATGTTAATGAATGAATGAATTGAATGTTGTGCTCTGAAAGTAAACCATGGGCCTCAGTTGGAAGAAAAGGAGAGCCTGAGGACTCAAAGTCCCAGTCGATGCATGGATATATTATATTAATCTCAGGATGTAGACATTAAAACACCCTGACAAATGAAAACATGAAAATATTCCCTTTGATTCTAACATGAGGTTGATCTGAATTTTAAGGTATTCAGAAGTGCTACACTGTTGCGCTTTTCCCTTTTATCTCACTACACATTTGTAAATGTGGTAAATTATTCAAAACTACATGCATTCTCTAGAGAATTGTTTTTATTGATGTTTTATTATGTAAATATTTAAACATTGACTTTTATAATGGGCAGCCTCCTGTACATTCTGATGGCATTTTGACAGAAACTTTGCAATATGTGTCACAAGTCAGTTTTTGCTGACAGCCCAAAGCGGAACTCCCAAAGAAATGTAAATAGATGTCACTTCTCATTTGTAAGAGACTTGAAAATTATGAATTTATAAATATTTAATAGTGATGGGCCACACAAAATTTGCTTTACCCATTAAAATATATGTCTGCTTATGCATAGGGTTAGTGTTGAGAAGCTTTCCTTGAGACAGTATTATCCAGATTAAAAAATGAGAAACCAAGGAAAATAGGTTGGCTTTTGGGGAAGCAAGTCATTGGCTAATGACCTGAGGATTGTGTTCAGAGTACTTGTTTATGCATCATTTATTTCGTTCAATGTCTGAAACATATAGGACTGGCAATAATGGTGTTAACTTTTAACCACTCTGGAACATACAGAGACATAATTCACAACCTTTTCTTGTTACCCTTTTAAATGATTTTATCAAAATTATTTTTCCTTTCATTTTGACACTAAATGGAATCTTATAGAAAGGGCTACAAAACCAACTATTATATATCAGTCAGAACACAGTATAAACACTGAATGGAAGAATAAAAGAATTCAGTAGGCAGCTGTAATTGATATTCTGATGTTCAATTAACAAGTCCTTTTTCCTGTTGAGAAAATTCATACCTTTCCCAAGGCTATGTAAAGGGTTGACATTACTCATGTTATTTGAGGTTAGACTGTTTTGTATACCACTTAATTAGTGAGAAAAGACTTTGTGTGAAAACACCTAATGAAGCTTTTCTCCCTGGAAGATTATCTGTCTTTTTTTTTTACAAGTAGACAAAAGATTGACCATTGTTTGATTCCTTAAAGTGGGAGAAATCACATAAGTTGTGTTTGTAGAAGTAACACCATTTTATGGTTCTACATAAAAAAAAAATTTCCGAATTGTGGTGTATTGCATTTCATTCATTCAACAGGGATTTCTGAAGTACCCACTATGTGCCAGATATCATGCTTGCAGCTGGGATTACAATGAAAATAAAAGGAACAACCCTTGTCCTCCAAATTTTTGCATTTTATTTAATAATTCATGAAGGATTTTACATACTTTATCTTACTTGATATTCAAGCTTAGATTTTTAAAGGAACATATTATCTCTATTTTACAGATGAAAAAACTGAAACTCAAAATGTTTCTATTGTTTACCCAAAGCCATATAAGTGAGAGAGATGTTTATATAATCCTAACTACTGATCCAGTGCTCTGTCCACTACACTAAAAAAAATTTCCTTCTTTCTTCAACTTTTCAATATTACTGAAAAATCATTTTCAAGCTTAAATTACAGGACAACTTATAGAATGAGCTTAAATTCAGGACAGAGAGAAAGATATAGATATAGAGACAGAGACACAGAGAAAAAGAAACAGACAATGATAGAAACAGAGGTGAAAAGAAGATGGGAAAGAAGAGGGGAGGAGATTAAAGGAGAGAAGAGAGAAGTGGAATGGATTTTCCCAATAGGTTTCTCATCCTCTTGAACTGGAACAGCATGCCATCTTCCCTCATTTCTTCCCATTTCAGTCTTTTCTTTCTAATTCTTGCTTTCCATTTCTTTGAAAGTTCTCTAGTATGGTCTATTTCACACAATTTTTCCTTCTGACTGGTATTACATTCTTTTTCTTCACATTTCTTTTATTTATTTTATTTAATACTTAGGGATATTGCAAAGAGAGAGAGAGCTTGGAGACAGTAAAGTAGAGGGCTTATTACTGACTCTTGGGATACAACTACTCAAAGCAGGTGACATATGGATTATGATCCAGAAAAGGAGCCAGAGAATGAACAAACAGGCCAGTACAATAGGAAGAAAAACAAAAAAAGGTAGGTCATGAAAACACAGTGGAAAAGAGTGTCCAGGAGGAGGGAGTGGTCAACAGTGTCAAAAAATGCAGGCAGGTCAAGAAGGCAAAATCTGGCAAAATTTGGCAATCAGACAATTATTAATAACTATAACAAAAGCAATTGAAGTTGAGTGGTAAATTTGAAAGTTAGATTGTAAGGGCTTAAGAAATGAATGAGAAGTTAGGGTTGTGGTTTGTCTTTCATTCTCAAAGAGGACAATGACATCAGGAAGATGATGCCATGGCTTACAAGTGAATTGGATTACAGTAAGGGAGGGCTGTGCAAAGTCACCAGCCCCACTTTCTCCTCCAAAGCCATCTGGGTCCAGTGGCCAGATATAGATCATAACAACTGGAGATGGCCTAGGATGCAGTGGGAGACTTTGGCCTATTCAGTGATTAGGGCTATTTAAGAAGTAAGCCAAGGTATGGCCCCTTTAATTAAAAAAAAGATAATCAACCTCAAAGAGGGAGACCCTTAGGGTTGTTTCTGGCCAAAAGAGAAAACAGTTGCTATTTACATTCACTCTGAGCCATCAGGGCCCCCCAAAAAACATTAATTGAGAGGCAGCTAAGTAGTACAGTAGATAGAGCACTGTCCTGGAGTCAGGAGGAACTGTGTTCACATCTGGCCTCAGACACTTGATACTTACTAGCTGTGTGGCCCTGGGAACACACTTAAACCCATTGCCTAGCCAAAAAAAAAATCCAAAAACCAAAAAACAAACAAACAAGAAAACATTATGTGGTGCTTGGGAATGGACCTATTGGCCAACTGGAACTGGTCAGTTGGGTCCCCATTGGGCAGTTCAGACAACTCACAGTTTTGTGGTTTGTCTTCATTCTCAAAGAGAACTGTGACATCAGGAAGAGAAGAGGCAAGGAGTGTAGATAACTTTTCTTTTAGGAGTTTGGCAGTGAAATTTTGTCTCTTCAATTTGTTACCTTCACCCTTGTGAGGGTGGGGACCATTTTCTAATTTTCCTACATATTCTATAGCACCCAACTCAGTATTGAGGACATAGTAAAAGACCTCACTTAATATTCATTGATTGATTTGGATTATTTTTTTTTATTGGGTATCAACGCTATATATTTTGAGTTTCACTGAGTATTATGGAAAATAAGTCAATTTGACTTTGATAAACTAGGTTAAGTTCAGTTAAGACTCAAATTTTAGGTACATTAATCTATTTATTGCTAAAAAAGGATCAGGGGAAGCCAAGAGGGTGGAGTAAAAGCAGTAACTTGCTTGAGCTTTCCCCCAAACCCTTTCAAATACCTGTTAAAAATAGCCCTAAACAAGTTCTAGAACAACGGAACCCACAAAAAGAGGGAAACACATTTCAAGGGCGAGACAACCTGGATGGTTGATTGGAAAGGTCAATTGCACTGGGCTGGGAGGGGAGTACAGTTCAGTGTGGGCCCCATAGTCAAAGACCAGCTCTCAGTAAACCTGGAGCAGGCCTCAGGGGATTGAATCATGGGCAGCTGTGGTGGTTTTCAGACTTCTCAACCCAGGAACACCTAAAAAAACATAGAAGAGAGTAGGAAAGGTATGTCAGACATTGGTGAGAGAGGAACTTGGTCCAACTCCAGTCCTGGTACAGCCCCAGGGCAGTGGCTGCTTCCAGAGCTCTCAGCATACAGATGGAGGGGGAATTGAGTGGCTGATCAGAGAGGGATTGTAGGGATCTCTTTGCTGATACTGAGGCAGGAATCTCTTGTTTGCCTGTGCTTGGATCTGGATCACAGTTCTGGGTGGCAGTCCTGGAGCGAGGACCATTGGCATGGTGAAGCTTGTGATGGCTGTGGAGAGGAGGATTTCCTCCTCACAGTTGCAAGGCAGAAAATAGTGCTTGTGGTCAATTATAAACCAGAGCACAGACCAGGAAAGGGTACCTCACCTTTCATCATACCACACTGGAAGAACTGAAAATTTACAAATCCCTGGAAATATCTCTAAAAAGAGCTGCACAACACCCCTGAAGCTTGGAACAGTACATTCTCCACACTGGAAGCAGATCTCTACCTTAACAAAGAGTTTAAAAGTGAAATAATTAACTGGGATCACGAGCAAACAGCTCAAAAAAATGAGACCATAGAATCTTACTTTGGTGACAAAGAATATCAAAACATACAAGCAGAAGAAGACAACAAAGTCAAAGCTCCTACATTCAAAGCCTCCAAGAAAAATATGAATTGGTCTCAGGTCATGGAAGTATTCAAAAAGGATTTTGAAAAGCAAGTAAGAGGAGTACAGGAAAAATTTGGAAGAAAAACAAGAGTGATGCAAGAAAATCATGAAAAGCAAGTCAACAGCTTGCTAAAGGAGACCCAAAAAAATACTGAAGGAAGAAATACCCTAAAAAATAGCCTAACCCAAATGGCAAAAGAAGTCCAAAAAGCCAATGAGGAGAAGAATGCCTTAAAAAGCAGAATTGGCAATATGGAAAAGGAAGTCCAAAAGCTCACTGAAGAAAATACTTCTTTAAAAATTGGAATGGAGCAAATGGAAGCTAATGACCTTATGAGAAATCAAGAAATTGTAAAACAAAACCAAAAGAATGAAAAAATAGAAAACAATGTGGAATATCTCATTGGAAAAACAACTGACCTGGAAAATAGATCCAGGAGAGAGAATTTAAAAATTATTGGACTACCTAAAAGCCAGGATCAAAAAAAGAGCCTAGATATCATCTTTCAAGAAATTATCAAGGAAAACTGCCCTGATATTCTAGAACCAGAGGGCAAAATAGAAATTGAAAGCATCCATCAATCTCCTCCTTAAAGAGATCCCCAAAGGAAAACTCCTAGGAATATTGTAGCCAAATTCCAGAGTTCCCAGGTCAAGGAAAAAATAATGCAAGCAGCCAGAAAGAAACAATTCAAGTATTGTGAAAACACAATCAAGATAACAGAAGATTCAGCAGCTTCTGCGTTAAGAGACCAGGGGGCTTGGAATATGATATTCCAGAGGGCAAAATACAACCAAGAATCACCTACCCAGCAAAAATTAGTATAATCCTTTGGGGGGAAAATGGACATTCAGTGAAATAGAGGACTTTAAAGCATTCTTGATTAGAAGACCATAGCTGAATAGAAAATTTGACTTTCAAAAAAAAAGATTCAAGAGAAGCATGAAAAGGTAAATAGGAAAGAGAAATCTTAAGGGACTTGTTAAAGTTGAATTGTTTACATTCTTACATGGAAAGATATTTGTAACTCATGAGACCTTTGTCAGTATTAGTGTAGTTGGAGGGGAAAATGTAAGTATAGATACATAGACAGATAGATAGATAGATAGATAGATAGATAGATAGATAGATAGATAGA